>NW_012102044.1:1205866-1207166 GCF_000951045.1 Mandrillus leucophaeus | reverse complement strand
AAAAAAAAAAAAATTAGCCGGGCCAGGTGGCGGCCACCTGTAGTCCCAGCTACTCGGGAGGCTGAGGCAGGAGAATGGCGTGAACCTGGGAGGCAGAGCTTGCAGTGAGCCAAGATCGTGCCACTGCACTCCAGCCTGGGTGACAGAGCAAGACTGTCCAAAAAAAAGAAAGAAAAAAGAAAGTTATTATCTAAAGACCTGGAATAAACAGAAAGGAGTATCTGGGTTAAGACAAGAGGTAAAGACCAAGGTTCTTGTCATGTAGATGAAGACTCACAGGTGGCCACCCTTAGAGGCAAGAGATGGCAACTGTTTCCTCTTGGACCTTTAAAAGGTGCTACACTCATGGCCAGGCACGGTGGCTCATCCTGTAATCCCAGCACTTTGGGAGGCTGAGGCGGGTGGATCACTTAAGGTCAGGAGTTCAAGACCAGCCTGGCCAACATGGTGAAACTCCATCTCTACTAAAAATACAAAAATTAGCTGGGTGTGGTGGTGCTTGCCTATATTTTCAACTACTCGGGAGGCTGAGACAGGAGAATATCCTCCTGAGGCAAGACAATGGCTTGAACCTGGGAGGCAGAGGTTGCAGTGAGCTGAGATTATGCCACTGCACTCCAGCCTGGGTGACAGAGCAAAACACCATCTTAAAGAGAAAAAAAAAAAAAAAAAGGTGCTAGACTCTCAGCTCAGAAAAAGACCTGGAAAGGTAAGGGGGTTCTCTACAGAATATGGATTTCCCTGAAACAGTTTTGCTAGGGCCATTTCAAAATATGTCAAAGAAATACAATTTGGAGTAAAATCATTTGTTTTAGGGACTGCTATATGTCATGTGGTCCTATACTAGAGAAATCAGGTTGGAAACTGGTATCTTATTGCTACAAACAATCTGGTCAGCCTTAAGGTCTCTTAATGTGAATGCTGGTCAGCTGTGCCTGAATTCCAACGGGAGAAAGAAATAATGAGGCAGGTGGGACCCACTTCCCCTCATAGCCTCAACTAGTCTTTCAGGTTCCTATGGAATTCCCTTGGCAGAGAGGAGCGGTCCACTCAGTGAGTTGGGGGCTTAGAATTTTATTTTTGATTTACAAGAGAGTGATCCGCCTTTTGTGATGTGGGTGTGGCAAGGGGCATCACAGTCGGGGAGCATGGGTGAGGGGGAGCCCGGGTGAGGAGGAGTCTGGGTGAAAGGGAGCCCGGGTGAGGGGTAGCCCGGGTGAGGGGGAGCCCAGGTGAGGGGGAGTCTGGGTGAAAGGGAGCTCGGGTGAGGGGGAGCCCAGGTGACGGGGAGCCCGGGTGA
>NW_012102044.1:1177880-1200837 GCF_000951045.1 Mandrillus leucophaeus | reverse complement strand
AGCCGCAGCAGCTCCGCGCGGATGGCGCCAGCCCCCTCTCCCCTGACGAGGCGGGCGGGGCTGCGGTCGAACCTGGAAATGGCTGAGGGGTCTCGAATTCCTCACCCCAGGCCTCAGGAAAGGTGCCTGCAGGACAGCGCTCCGAAGCGGAAGTGGGCGGCGGTGATCCCCAACTGACAGGAATGAGCTGAAGCGAAGAAAGTAGCCTCAAGGGGGCCAAGCCGGAGCTCAGTGAGCAACAGCTAGGCCAGCCGCGGCTGGTGCCGTCAGCCACACCACTGACTATGGCCTCGAATGGAAACTCGGAGTCCCCTTACAGGTTCCCCCAGCGCAGGCCACCGCCGAAGGTTACTGGGGAAGGCCCCTGCAGCTTCCATGTGGACATCACTCACTTGCTTCATCCAGGAGTGCAGTCGCCTGCAGCCTGGGGCCACCTGACTGATGTCACCCTGAAGATCCATGCCAAAAGAGCTGGGGAAAGTTCACCATCTGGTGACCCCCACGGACCAGGGTGAAGTTGCAATTATGGCCAGGTCTAGGAATTATAAGTCAATAAATAAACTGCGTCAGGGAGACATACTCAGAGTCCAGGAAAATCTGGGAAACAGCAAGAAGGGTGAGCTCAGCATCAGCCCTTGCAAAATTGCACGGCTGTCTCCTGGCTCACAGGTTGCCCCATCCTTACTTTAGCCTCAAAGAAAAGGAGACCCAATATTATTTGAGTACTTGGGCTTGATCCTGAGTGACTTTCTGAGAAACCAGTGTATCATCTACCCTAAGATCACCACATATGTGAGAAGGTTTTTGGATGAGTTGAGATTTCTAGACATTGAAACCCTCATGATGAACGTCATCCCGGGGTAGCAGGGGCTAAGCCTTTCATCACCTGCCACAACAAGCTGGGCATTAACTTGTATTTGAGAATTGCTCCAGGGCTCTACCTTAAGATGCTGGTTAGTAGCATTGACCGGATTTATGCAATTGGATGCCAGTTAAGGAATAAGAGAATGTATTTGATTTGCTACCCTACATGGTCTGTGCAGACTATCATGATCTCATTGAAATCCAAGATAAGATTATGTCAGGGATGAAGCACATCACAGGTGGTTACAAGGTCACCCACCATCCAGATGGCTCAGAAAACCAAACCTATGGGTTGACTTCTCCTCACCCTTCTGGACAATCAGCGTGGTAGAAGAGCTTGAAAAAGTGCTGGGTGTGATGCTATCAGAAACTAACCTCTTTGGAACTGAAGAAACTCAAAAAATTCTTGGTGATGTCTATGTAACAAAAGCTTTTGAAAGTCTTCCACCTCAGAACACATCCAGGCTCCTTGATAAGCTTGTCAAGGAGTTCCTGAAAGTGACTTACATCAGTCCCACATGTATCTGTTATCACCTGCAGATAATGAGCTCTTTGACCAAATAGATCATTCTAAGAGGGTCTCACTGAGCACTTTGAGCTATTTGTCATGAAGATAGCTGAGTGTTTCCATGCAGCAACAGCAGCAGCTGTTGACAAACAAGACAAGGCCAGTGAAGATGGTGAGGCCACATTCATAGATGAAAGCTTCTGTACAACCCTGGAATATGGGCTTCTGCCCACAGCTAGTTGGAGCATGACAATCAAATGTGTTACCATGTTTCTCACAGACTCCCACAACATCAAGGAAATATTTCTGCCTCCTGGCATGAAACTTGAAGACAAGAAAGAATGTGGCAACCACTAATAAAATGGAAACACAACATTGACACTTCTTTCTAGAAAATGTTAATTGTCTAAGTTGTGTGACTCAGATATCTTTGCATTTCTGCAAAAGATCAAGGTCTACTCTAATTCTTCAATTAAGAATTCCTTTTTATTCCTTGTTAGCAAATAAATGATTTTTCTCTAATAGAAAAAAAATAGAATTTTCAGAACTATTTTCAACTACTCCTTATATATTCCTTATATATACATGTATTTTTTCCCACTGGTAGAATTTTTCTTTAATTAAATAATGCTGATCCAAGTTTATGTTTCACTCAGCATCATTTCTCAGACACTCTTCTGTACTTCTATATAGCTACCCTATAGCTGAGCTATATTTTATTGTATGATGCATTTACTCTCTCAGAGTTTGGCCATATAAGTTATTTCTAAATATTGCTATTAGGAAAACACATATGCATGCATTTCTTCTAGATTATCACCTAAGAACGGCTTCTCCAGAGTGAGATGGCTGAATTAAAGGTTATCAACAAGTTCCAATTCCAGATAAGATGAAGAAAGCACATTCCACACTGCCTCTCCCACTGAGTGTAGCTCCAAAACATGGAGAGAATGCATGCAGCAGCTATTTGAGGACCCTAAAAAGTAAATCACAGTGTATTGAGGAATAATATTAGAATTAGATGTATGATATGATACAACTGACTGTGAGTTTATCACTTTCTCCTCCAGTCTTCCAGACATTGCTTGACCTGAATCTAACGGACATTTATAGGATTCTCAACAATAGCAAAGTATGCTTTCTTTCCACATATGGAAAATTCCTCAAGGTAGACTATATCCTGTGTCTTAAAGCATACCTCAATAAAAAGATTGAACTCACATAAAGTACGTTTTCTGACCATAATGGAATTAAACTAAAAATTACTAACAGAAAAATAACTGGAAACTTCCCTAAGTACTTGGAAATTAATCCACACATGTATAAATAATCTGTGAGTCAAAGAGAAAATTTTAAGGGAAGTAAGAAAGTATTTTGAGCAGAACAAAAATGAATATGTAACATAAAATCTGTGGGATGCAGCTAAAAAAACAGTGTTTCAAGGGAAATTTATAGCATTAAACGCTCATATGGGAAAAGAAAGAAGGTCTCAAATTGTTCTACTTTAATAAACTAGAAAAAAAAACCAAAAGGAAATTGAAAAAGCAGAAATCAAAGAAATTGAAAACAAAAATAATAGGCAAAATTAATAAGCTGATGAAACTCAAACAAAATTGACAGGAAAAAAACAAGAAAAAGGACTTATGTTGGAAATGGAAGAGAGGGGACATCACTACAGAAACTGCAGATGTTAAATGTATAATAAGAAAATACTTTGAACAATTCTGCACATATAAATTTGGATGAGATTTGAACAACTTGGATGAAATGAAACTATTCTTCAACACCACAAGCCACCAAAACATACACAAGATGAAATAGATAACTGCCAACTCAATTCTTAATTTAAAACCTTCTGAAAAAGTAATGTTCAGGTACAGATGGTTTCACTGGTAGAATTTTACCACACATTTCAAAAAGAACACCAACTCTATACAATTCTTCTAGAAAATAGAAGAGGGAACACTTCTCAGTTTGTTTTAGGCCAGCATTATCCTGATGTCAAAACCAGACAAATATTGAAAATGAAAACCACCCTACGTAACAATATCTCTCATGAACCTAGACATGAAAATCCTCAACAAAATATTAGCAAACAGTGCAGCAATATATTTTTAAAATAATAATAATATACCATGACCAAGTGAGTTTATCTGGGGCACACATGCCTGGCTCAATATTTAAAAATAATTATGTAATACACCATATAAACAAAGGAGAACATCTACATAATCATGTCAATTGATGCAACAAAGAAATCTGGCAAAATTTAACATCCATTTATGATGGATAAAGAAACCTATCAGCAGAATATGAATAGGAGGGAATTTTATCAACATAATAAAGTTCATCTACAAAGAATCTACAGTTGATATTATACTTAAAGGTGAAAACTGAATGTTTTGTCCCTGAGACTGGGAATAACACAAGAATGTCCATTCCCAACACTCCTAATCTAACATTATACTGGAAGCCCTAGCTCTAAAGAAGACCTTCAATCAGTCAAGAAAAAGAAATAAAGTTATCACTATTTGAAGATGACATGATCATGTATATAGAAAATTCTAAAGAATGTGAAAGGGAAAAAAGCTTGTTTTAGTCCATTCTCATGCTGCTATGAAGAACTACCTGAGACTGGGTAATTTATAAAGGAAAAAAGATTTAATTGACTTACAGTTCCACATAGTTAAGGAGACCTCAGTAAACTTACAATTATGGCAGAAAAGGAAGCAAATGCATTCTTCTTCACATGGCTATAGGAGGGAGAAGAATGAGAGCCAAGCAAAGGGGGAATCCTCTTAAAAAAAAAATCAGATCTCATGAGAACATACTATCACGAGAACAGCATGGGAGAACCACCCTCATGATTCAGTTACCTCCCGCTGGGTCCCTCCCACTACACATGGGGATTATGGGAACTATAATTCAAGATGAGATTTGGGTGGGGACACAGCCAAACCATATCAATGCTCCTAAAATTTACAAATGAGTGTAATAGGTCACAGAATACAAAGTCACCACACATATTTTAATATTTTTATGTAGTAGCAATGTACAGTTAGTTGTAAGCCAAAAATTTTTGAATGCCATTTACAATTGCTTCAAAGAAAATTATATACTTATATGTAAAGCTAATAAAACATATAAAGGATCTTTATCCCAAAATCTACAAAATTCCAATGAACATATTTAAACAGACCTAAATAAATAGAGACACATACAATGTTCATGGATTGAAAGACTCAACATATTAAGATATCAATTTCTGCTAATTTGATATATAAATGCAATACACTGCCAATCAAAATTTAGTCAATAGAGGCAAGCTGATTATAAAATTTATATGGAAAGGTAAAGGAACTAGAATGGCTAAAATAATTTTCAAAAGGAAGAATAAAATTGGAGGAGCCACACTACCTGATTTTAAGACTTATTGTAAAGCTACATTAATTGCAGAGGTATTAATGGGTGGTATTGGTAAAGGAATAGACACATAGCTCAGTAGAACAGAATAGTGAGTTCAGGCGTAAGAGACGGTGAAACCCTGTCTCTACTAAAAATACAAAAAATTAGCCAGGCGTGGTGGCAGACGCCTGTAGTCCCAGCTACTCAGGTGGCTGAGGCAGGAGAATGGTGGGAACCCAGGGGGTGGAGGTTGCAGTGAGCCGAGATTGTGCCACTGCACTCCAGCCTGGGCGACAGAGCAAGACTCTGTCTCAAAAAAAAAAAAAAAAAAAAAAAAGAACCTGACCTAAACTTCAAAAATTAACACAAAATAGATAATAGATCCAAAGATAAAATACAAAACTATAAAACTTTTAGGACAAAATACAACAAAATTTATGACATGGAGCTAGGCAAAAATTCTTAGACATGACACCAAAAGAATGATTAATAAAAGAAAAACATAATAAATTGGATTTTATCAAAATTAAAAACTTTAGCACCTCGCCCGGCTAGTTTTTTGTATTTTTTAGTAGAGAGGGGGTTTCACCGTGTTAGCCAGGATGGTCTCGATCTCCTGACCTCGTGATCCGCCTGTCTCGGCCTCCCAAAGTGCTGGGATTACAGGCTTGAGCCACCGCGCCCGGCCGAAAATATTTTCAATATTCAACAAAGATGGTTCATTTAAGATGACTGAAACCACATCTTCACAGACGCAGAAGATCTGAATAGCTTTCCTCTTTAGACTGCATAGTTCTTGAACAATTCATTCCTGAAAGTGACTTCTGTTGGGGAAAATATCCTATTCAGCTTGAGTCACTTAATTATGGTTGTTACTGGTATAAAATGTCTCTGTTTTCCCTAATATATTTTTAAATCTCTTTTTTCCTTGTAGAATGAATTCTGGAATAAATACAAAGGTCAGTATTTTTTCTGTTTTAATCTTAAGTGAGAGGGGTTCATTAGGACATTTGAATTTTGAACATATTTCCTGAATTTCCTTTCGGCTTTGGTTTAAATTTTACTCATTTAAGACTTTTTCACTCGGGGTGTTTCCATAATAGTTATTGTAAAAGAGTTTTTATAGTAATTTTATACTAATCCTAGTTTTGTTATTGAATTAGAGATATATATTTAAATCAGTTCATTCTCATTTGAGGATACCAAATTCCATGATAACTTTTCTAAAATACATGTGTATTCGGTAAAAGCAAAAAACAGAGTATGAAAGATTAGATTCCCGACTAAGGTAACCACCTTTATTTCATGCTTGATAGCATCTGAAATGGCATCAGTCATGACTACCTGGTAACAGTATTCACATTTCTCAGAATGACAACTGGGCCTATCTCTACCTTAGATTATGTAAATCCTCCAAGAAATGGGAAGCCCCACGTTAGTGTGTGCCCTTCTCATTTTGCCCCAGGATTATTTGGAAAGAGGAACCCTAACCTCCTCTCCCATCAAGGCCCAGCCCAGGAATGAGCATCAGGCTTTCACCTTTCCTCCATCCTTCCAGCTGGTCCCTGTGGTCACCTCTGACTGTAAACACACTGCAAAACACTGGCAAAAAATCAAAAAGCCGGGCCAGTGATCCACCTAGATAAAGGCATCACGTACACATGGCCACAAAAGGGAGTGGATCAAATAAAGTCCAAAGAGGAGGAGTTGTTTACAGAGAAACGAGAAGCCTTTTCCAGTTATCTGAACAGCACTGCCAAGGTTAGCACAGCAGAGCTGTTTCCATGATGCCGGAAACAGCTCGCAGACTCCAGTTTCGAAATCCTCTCTTTGCAGATGGCGACCAGTGTGAGACCAGTCCTTGCCAGAACGAGGGCAAATGTAGAGACGGCCTTGGGGAATACACCTGCACCTGTTTAGAAGGATTCGAAGGCAAAAACTGTGAATTGTGTAGGTTCCTCTGCTTGGTATACCTTCAGATCATACTCCCCTGAAGAGTAGCAGGTGGGACGGGGGAAGAAGTGAAAATGCCTAATGAAACAATCTTAAGTCATTTCTGATTTACAAAGTCTGGGCTCTATTACACTGTGCCACTATAGCAATAGAAAAAAGCCCCAATATGTCCCCCAAACGACTCGGTTTGGGGGTATGATGAGGGAGACACAGTCACTTCTCTGCTCCTCCAAGAGAGACTGTAGAACATGGAAGAAGCGTGTGATCCATTCATGTGTAAACAAGAGCGGACTCTGTTTTCCTTAAGGCCAAGTGCATTGCCCTGTTATTCCTGCTCCTGTTATTCCACTCCTGTGTAGTGATTCTAAATCACCTCTTATTTATGTGTGTGGATGCAGGTGTCAATATTTGTGAATATTTGTGATTGTCCAATTATAAAAACTTGATACATTTAATTAGTTCTACACGGAAAAATCACTAAGTGCTTTCTCTAATGTGGTTAATTTTTAAATAAAAAGTTAGGCTACTATTAGATCAATTTTCCCTCAGGAAAAAGATTTGCGTTTCTTTTAAAGCACTTGATTGATCATCTTTATACCATGTTCTTAGATTGGATTACTTTTGAATTTTCCCTGATGGGAATATTAATTATGCATCATTTCATGGTAAGTCCAGAGCGCCTCCCTGGAACACCATTTGGTAACTTACGAGGCATAACCGTGCTCGGGCTCCCAGGGCTATTATGAACGTTTTCCAAGATTCCATGCATGTTGATCTTTGCACTGTGATTACTTTTTCATCAAAACCCACACAGAGCGATGTGGAGTCACCGTAATGTGAGTGCTACGGGGCAGGGGGCGCCAGCAAGCCCGGAGGTGTGAGGGGCAGGTCCCTGGAGCCTGGCGTCTGCCACGGAAGCCAGGCTCCACCAGGCACGGCACCACGAACTCCCCGTGACCCGCGAGGTTGCCCTTCGAGGCAAGTGTGCCTGTTGCCTGGCTCTGGCCCTTTGCTCAACCCAATGGCCGCTTTGTGGCTGACAGGCAAGTGGATGTGGCTGTCACCCTCGGGCCAGCCCAGCCTCCGTTTCCCCAGCTGTCCCCGGAGTCAATGTGCCTCTCCTTTGCAGTCACACGGAAGCTCTGCAGCCTGGACAACGGAGACTGTGACCAGTTCTGCCACGAGGAGCAGAACTCAGTGGTGTGCTCCTGCGCCAGGGGGTACACCCTGGCCGACAACGGCAAGGCCTGCATTCCCACAGGTAGGAGGCACGTTGGGCCACAGACACCAGCTGCCACCGGGCCGGGCCAGGGAGGACAAGCCCATGCTGGTGGGCATGTTCTGGGTGGGCCTGGCAGGTAACAGCGGCACCAACCGGACAGGACTGAGCCCTGGGCTCTGGGCCCAGGTGGTTCAAACATGAAGACCATGAGGTTTGGAAATAGACCCATTATTTCTGTAAGCCAGATGTGCTGTTTAACCTCAGCTTCCCCATCTGACAAATGGGACCACACTATTGCCTGACTGCTTGGGTGATCCCTGGAGCACTCTGCACGATGCCTGCCTGGCCCACCACAGGCCCTCAGTCTGCGTTAGGACTATGGGGGATCCAGTGCAAGGGTTCAAAGCACCAGGGCGGGCGAAGGGCAGAGCTGGCCCAAGGAACTGGAGCTCAGGTGCGGGGCTGGGGTGGGAGGCAGAGGACGCTCAGGCTCTGAGCTCCTTTTACCAGGACCAGTGTTAATTGAACTTAGTTTTTCTTTTCCTTGATGAATGTGGACAATGAGCGGCCAGAGGGCAGTGAGCACAGGACAGGCCGGGGACTGGGCAGGGTGGGGACGAGCCTCCCTGTCCTCACCCCGTGGGCATCGCCTACGCTGGGCTTGCCTGGCTGTGGGCACTTCTGCACGGCCAGCACAGGTGGGGCCCCCGAAGGCGGGGCCTAGATGTCACAGCTGCACCTTGCACAGTGACCCCACTCCCACTCATAGCCGGCTCGACCCACAGCGTCGGCCTCACCCAGGGGCACATTCAAAGTGCAGAGTCCCAGGCCCGCCTTTTCAAGAGCCTGGTGACCCAGCTTACCTTCCGGCTTCAGGTGCGGCTCAGCCCCTAGACTGTGTCCTGCCCCCGGCTGCCATGACTGTCCCCTCCAGACACAGGTCACTACCGAGTGTTCTGTCACTCCTTCTTTCATATCCTTCTTACTGAAAACAATTTACTTCCAAAGATGAGTGATGAAAAGACCGGGTTCCAGATGCATCCTTCAAGCACTGCTTCAATTCTATGCCTGAAATCTCTCAGCAAGCGAAAGACACCGTGGCTGACCTTGCTACTGGCAATGACATTCAAGCTTAAGCTGGCTAAAAAATATTTTAACTGAAGTCATTTCTTGACATACATGCGAATATTTTTTAATTCTAGAAATAATCACAAATCCATTTAAAACCAAGGGTGGGCCGGGCACGGTGGCTCACGCCTGTAATCCCAGCACTTTGGGAGGCCGAGGTGGGTGGATCACCTGAGGTCAGGAGTTCAACACCAGCCTGGCCAGCATGGTGAAACACTGTCGCTACAAAAAACACAAAAACTTAGCCGGTTGTGGTGGCACATGCCTGTAATCCCAGCTACTCGGGAGGCTGAGGCAGGAGAATTGCTTATACAAAAGGAAGCTTCCTAACATGTAGCATGGCCTCGGAAAACTTTTTTTTCTTCAGTGTTTCATTAGGAAAAGTTTTCCAACACACAGCACACTGGAATGAATTTCGCAGGGAGCCGCACACGCCCAGCACCTGGGTTCTCCCGTCGGCGTCCTCTGGCCAGATGCATTCATCCCATTTTGCCCAGCCCCTTTGGCTCTGTCCATCTGTCAAGCTTTCTTGACTTCTTGGTGCATTTCCAGGCTAATCGCAGACGCCCACACTCCCCTCGCTGCCTGGGCTGCTGCCTGGGGTCCAGTGTTCACAGGCTGTCACGTGAGGGGAGGCCAACGCTCAGACGGCTGCGCTCACCCGTGGACCCGACCCCTGCCGATGTGGCGCCTTGCCCCGCTGCCCCTCCGGATGCCCCCGTGCTCTGCCTCCCGGCTCTCTGACTCTCCACTAGGGTGAGCTGTGCAGGGTGTGGGGAGCCTCTCTCTGTGCTGAAGGCCCCGGCCGTCCTCTTTCTTTCAGGACCCTACCCCTGTGGGAAACAGACCCTGGAACGCAGGAAGAGGTCAGCGGCCCAGGCCACCAACAGCAGCGGGGAAGCCCCCGACAGCATCACATGGAAGCCGGATGACGCAGCCGACCTGGACGCCACCGAGAACCCCTTTGACCTGCTTGACTTCAACCAGACGCAGCCTGAGAGAGGCGACAACAACCTCATCAGGATCGTGGGCGGCCGGGAATGCGAGAACGGGGAGTGTCCCTGGCAGGTAACAGTGGGACGGCCCCTCGGGCCAGCTGGACGGACCACCTGTCCCGCTGTGCACCTCGGGGGGGCCAGCCCGACACTCAGAATAGCAATCCGGGAAGGCACCGTTCCGCACTAGGACAGAGGGTCTCCGCCACCCAAGTCTACCTGTCTGTCGCCTCCCTCTGGGCAGCCAAGGAGGCTGTAAGCTCCACAGGGAAGTGGCTGGGGCTGAGGGAGAGGCTGGGCCGGATAACGTCCGCCTCACCCCCATCCCACTGGGCATTTCCGTGGCTACCCGTGGTGTGCCCAGGATGATGCTGTCCTGTGAAACAGAAAAGAGGGAGAAGGCGCAGTCAGGCACTCAAGTGTCCTCAAACCTCCCCTATACCAGGAGACAGGGCTAAGGCCAGGGAACAGCCCACGGCAGGGGAGTCAGCAGGCGAGAGGATGGCGCGGGGGTGGGCGAGGCCTAAAGCCAGGGAACAGCCCACAGCAGGGTGTCAGCAGGCGAGAGGACGGCGCGGGGGTGGACGAGGCCTAAAGCCAGGGAACAGCCCAAGGCAGGGGCGTCAGCAGGCGAGAGGATGGCGCGGGGGTGGGCGAGGCCTAAAACCAGGGAACAGCCCATGGCAGGTGTCAGCAGGCGAGAGGACAGCGCGGGGTGGGTGAGGCCTATAGCCAGGGAACAGCCCACGGCAGGGTGTCAGCAGGCGAGGGGACGGCGCGGGGGTGGACGAGGTCTATAGCCAGGGAACAGCCCACGGCAGGGCGTCAGCAGGCGAGAGGACGGCGCGGGGGTGGGTGAGGTCTCCATCCGCTCTTCTGTTTGACGGGAGGCAGGAAGAGTTGGTGTCCTCGCTTCATGCCTAATTTTGGAAATTTTTTTTACCCAAACACTTAAATCCTATGGGGGCAGATAGTACCTCAGAGAAAAACACATCTACTTATTTTGAAAGGTAAAAAAGAAAGTCACTCTTTGAGGTTTTTTTGTTAAGAGACAGTACCTTGCTCTGTTGCCTAGGCTGGAGTGCAGTGTCGCAATCTCGGCTCACTGCAACCTCCACCTCCTGAGTTCAAGTGATTTTTGTGCCTCAGCCTCCCAAGTAGCTGGAATTACAGGCACCCGCCACCACGCCCGGCTAATTTTTTTTTTTTTTTTGAGATGGAGTCTCACTCTCGCCCAGACTGGAGTGCAGCGGTGCCATCTCGGCTCACTGCAACCTCCACTTCCTGGATTCATGTCATTCTCCTGCCTCAGCCTCCCAAAGTGCTAGGATTACAGGTGTGAGCCCCTATACCAGGTCCTAATCTTTGATTGTTGATTTAGACTAATGCTGCCACATGAAACAAACACAAGACTTTCAACTAAATTTCAATTCCACATAAACTAGAAATACTTTTAGTGTAAGTATGTTCCAAGTATTACATGAAGCATACATATGCTAAAAATTATTTGCTGTTTATCTGATTCAAGTCAAACTGGGTGTATTAGTCAGTTTTCACACTGCTGATAAAGACATACCCGAGACTGGGTAACTTTTTTTTTTTTTTTTTTTGAGACGGAGTCTCGCTGTGTCTCCCAGGCTGGAGTGCAGTGGCGTGATCTCGGCTCACTGCAAGCTCCGCCTCAGCCTCGCAAGTAGCTGGGACTACAGGCACCCGCCACCACGCCCGGCTAGGTTTTTTTTTGTATTTTTAGTAGAGACGGGGTTTCACCATGTTAGCCAGGATAGTCTCGATCTCCTGACCTCGTGATCCACCCACCTCGGCCTCCCAAAGTGCTGGGATTACAGGCTTGAGCCACCGTGCCCGGCCTAGACTGGGTAACTTATAAAGAAAAAGAGGTTGAATGAACTCACAGTTCCACATGCCTGGGGAGGCCTCACAATCACCGTGGAAGGCGCAAGGCATGTCTTACATGGCAGCAGCAAGACAGAGAATGAGAGAACAAGCAAAAAGGGTTTCCCCTTATAAAACCATCAGTTCTCGTGAGACTTATTCACTTCCACCAGAACAGCGTGGGGAAACTGCCCCCACGATTCAGTTACCTCCCACTGGGTCCCTCCCACAACACATGGAAAATACGGGAGCTACCGTTCGAGACGAGATTTGGGTGGGGACACAGCCAAACCATGTCGCTGGGCATCCTGTATTTTCTCTGGCATCCCTCACCTGGACTTGAATTTTCAATGCCCAAAACCAGAATGTTCTCTCCTACAAGCAAGAATCTCAGAGCTGCCAGCGCCCCCATGAATTCCCCCAGGCCTTCCTCCACCCCGGGCCTTCCTCCACCCCAGGCCATGTGGCTGGCGAGCCTCTGTCTAATTGTAAAGAGCCAAGCGCGCGAGAGAGGGATGCACTGAGGCGGCTTGTTGAGGGCTTTCTGCGTGTCGGGCACTGAGCCAGGCGCTGGGTAGGTGGGATATGAAACCATGAAACCCCTCTCTGACTGACACACAGAAATCTAAACCTAGTTAGGGAGCTGAGACCCAAATCCTCTCAATCCCAGGCTATGTGGCTGGGGCAAGAACCTCAATGCAGGAGACCCCACTGAGGATGAGCAGGAAAAGCCTCCTGTGTGGCTGAGGAGCTGGACTTGGAGCCCCAGGCGGGGTTTTGGAGGGGGTCCCGGGCTGGGGGACCGAGGCGGGGCGCCCTCGAGGGCTCACTGGAGGGGCCCTCGCCCAGTCTGTTGAGGTTTGTGATTCTTGTTTCTTGGTTCGAGTCTTGGCAAGTGGGCTCATCTGCATCTTTAGGAAGAACGGTTGGTGTTCATGTCTTAGCCTGAATTTCCCTCATGTAAGCTGGATGATGAGTTGACAAATTATGCAAAAAGAGGCAAAAAGATGACCCCTTTTCTAGCCATGAATGTTTTAAGAAATCCTTTTAAGACTCGGTATTGTCAGTAGTTTCATTGGGCTGCACATGCGCCCAGCCACTATCACAGGACGCGAAACTCCCCAGAGAAAAGAAAACCAAAATATGCAAGTCCAGCTCCCCTGGGACAGCTGTGGCAGCCCTGTCAGTGCTCGCTCCCCTGGGACCATCCGCGTTCCAAGCCCTGGCAGGGAGGAGACCCTTCACAGGAGCTGTCACAGGGACCCCCGGGAAGTCACTGGGATGGAGGCGTCCGTGCACCGTGGGGGACAGGCTCACACTGCTGAACCGTTGGGACACCAGGCAGGCGCACCGGCGGAGGCAGATGTTTCTGCACAGACTGGCGTCTCCTGGTCCCGGGCAGAAATCCTGCCACAGACTCCCACAGGGAGCGTCTTTTCCAAAGCGCGGGCAGATGCGTTGTGTGTTTGAGACTTTGGAGAACACTGTGATGGATTTGGTAGAAAGACGAGGTGACTCCCTGTGTCAGTGAGTGTGTGGCACAGGCGGAGAAAACAGACAGACAAGGAGCTGTCTTTGGGTGGACGACAGACCGGAGAGGACAGCTTGGTATGGGGAGGGCTGGGCAGTGCCACCTGAAGGGCTGGCTTCTCAGTCAGGCAACCCCGTCCACCTGGCCAGCCACACTGAGCCTGTCACGTCTGTCACAGGCCCTGCTCATCAACGAGGAAAACGAGGGGTTCTGTGGTGGCACCATTCTGAGCGAGTTCTACATCCTCACTGCAGCCCACTGTCTCTACCAAGCCAAGAGATTCAAGGTGAGGGTAGGTAAGTGACCAACAGCCCCCAGGGCCGTGGTGGGAGGCACAGTCACTGCTTTTCAGAGACCACTAGAGCTGATGGAATTTGTTGGGAACACTGCTTAAAATCCTGAAATCCTATTTGTGGGGGTTAGGGGCATTTCACAGAGGAAGAAGATGAGGAAGCAGAGGAAGGGGAAGAGTGGGGAGGAGGATGGGGAGGGGGACGGGGAGGGGGAGGGGAAGCAGCCCAGCCCTTCTCCCACTGGGTCTCTGAGTCTCTGGGTCCCGGGTCTCTGGGTCTCTGTGTCCAGCTAATGTTTTATGTCTCAGTGTCTTTTATTGGGAGCCTTCCAGACCTCCCTCACTCTTTAACATACTCTGAGCACCAAGCACCTCTGTCTCTTCTATTTTTATTTGTAAGATTGTTTCATTAGCATCTGTCTTTGTCCACTAGACCCTAGAGCTGCTCAGTGCAAACCCAACACAAGCTACAAATGCAAAGCAATATATGTAAACTGGTATTTTTCTAACACTAAATGTTCTATTATACATTTTTAAATATAAAAAACAGGCTGGGCGCGGTGGCTCACGCCTGTAATCCCAGCACTTTGAGAGGCTGAGGCGGGTGGATCACCTGAAGTCAGGAGTTCGAGATCAGCCTGGCTGGCATAGTGAAACCCCATCTCTACTAAAAAAATACAAAAATTAGCCAGGCTTGGTGGCACGGGCCTGTAATCCCAGCTACTCAGGAGGCTGAGGCAGAAGAACCATGAACCCAGGAGGCGGAGGTTCCATTGAGCTGAGATTGTGCTACTGCACTCCAGCCCGGGTAACAAAAAAATATATACATATATGTTTATATATGTATATTATGTATATATGTACATACACACACACACACACACAGATTTTCACAATCTATCTTTTTTCTTTTTTTTTTTTGAGACGGAGTCTTGCTCTGTCGCCCAGGCTGGAGTGCAGTGGCCGGATCTCAGCTCACTGCAAGCTCCGCCTCCCGGGTTTACGCCATTCTCCTGCCTCAGCCTCCCGAGTAGCTGGGACTACAGGCGCCCGCCACCTCGCCCGGCTAAGTTTTTGTATTTTTAGTAGAGACGGGGTTTCACCGTGTTAGCCAGGATGGTCTCGATCTCCTGACCTCGTGATCCGCCCGTCTTGGCCTCCCAAAGTGCTGGGATTACAGGCTTGAGCCACCGCGCCCGACCCACAATCTATCTTAACAGGTTGAAAATATTTTTTCCACGTGTAATCACGTTAAAGGTATAATAACACATTCTGCACATTTCCTTTCATGCTAAGTCTCTATTTTACGCTCATGGCACAACTATTTTACATTCTTGGCCGGCAGCCACACTGCACAGCCTGAGTCTGGGATGCCAAGCCTTTGGCCCTGGTACACCTCATTGGTGCCCACGACTGGCACGGAGGATGCACCCGCCCAAGGACACAGGAGTGGCGGCCGTCCAAAGAACCAAACGTGTGAGACATGACCAGTGGTTCCCTGGGTAGCAAGGCTGACGGTCATTTTTTATTTGCTGCTTTGCATTTCCCTTTATTTTCCAAATTTTCAAAAGTGACCACGTGCCATTTTTAATTTAAAAAAAAAATCCTTAAAAAGCAACGGATGTGCGAAAGCACGTCCCCGGCTGAGCTGAGCACAGTCACCCCCGTCTGTCCCAGGGGACCGGGACATGGAGCAGGAGGAGGGCGGCGAGGCGGTGCACGAGGTGGAGGTGATCATCAAGCACAACCGGTTCACAAAGGAGACCTATGACTTCGACATCGCCGTGCTCCGGCTCAAGAGCCCCATCACCTTCCGCATGAACGTGGCGCCCGCCTGCCTCCCCGAGCGCGACTGGGCCGAGTCCACGCTGATGACGCAGAAGACGGGGATTGTGAGCGGCTTCGGGCGCACCCACGAGAAGGGCCGGCAGTCCACCAGGCTCAAGATGCTGGAGGTGCCCTACGTGGACCGCAACAGCTGCAAGCTCTCCAGCAGCTTCATCATCACCCAGAACATGTTCTGTGCCGGCTACCACGCCAAGCAGGAGGACGCCTGCCAGGGGGACAGCGGGGGCCCCCACGTCACCCGCTTCAAGGACACCTACTTCGTGACAGGCATCGTCAGCTGGGGAGAGGGCTGTGCCCGGAAGGGGAAGTACGGGATCTACACCAAGGTCACCGCCTTCCTCAAGTGGATCGACAGGTCCATGAAAACCAGGGGCTTGCCCAAGGCTGAGAGCCGTGCCCCAGAGGCCAGCACGTCCTCTCCATTAAAGTGAGATCCCACGCAAGGCCTGGTATGTCTCTCGATTGCCGCCTTGCCCTGGCTTCTCCCGCCCTGTTGGGGTGGGAAGGTGAAGTACGTCTGGAACCCCAGCTCCCGCCCTTCCCAGCTAGGCTGGGGATTCCTCCAGGGAATGTTCTAGTCTGTTCTAGATGGGCAGGATGGAGGCTCCAAGGATGATACTGTGCCGTGACTGCCATGGGCCTTCCCTTCCCCGGACAGCTTCCCGTGTCTGGGTCACGCCCAGAGGCAGGTGGGAGCCTGTGCAGGCCCCGTGGGGTCGGGAGGGGCCCACACGCTGGCATGTCCTCCCCAAGACCTCCCACCTGGCCTGGTCTCTCTTGTTCCCTTGGGAACGGGACACCTCCCCGGTGACTGCCTAGGACTCACAGACTCCCCGGTAGGGAAATGTCCAGAAAGCCTCTTGTTGGGGCGGACGTCTTGCATTGACCTAAACCACCGGGTGCTCTTCAACCGCACGGTGCCAGGCCCCACCCCAGCTTGGGCTTGCATGGTGGGGGCGCACGGACATCCCCCGGGTGGGTGACCTGCTCACCGGGCGGTGACCTACCTCATACCGTGGGCCCCCACCCTGGGCACCCTTAGAACCCCCTGGGGGCTTTAGCATGCCTGCATCCAGGCCACAGCCTGGCCCCTGAAATCAGTCTCTGGAGTGAGGCTGGCCAGGGGCTTCTGGAAGCTTCTGGAGCTCCTCAGGGGCTGAGTGGTGGTGGTGTGGCAGGAGGGGCTTCAGGGGGCTCCTCCTTCTCTCCTCAGGTCCAGATGTTGAGTCCTTACCCCGCTGCATCCGGCACTGCCCCTAGGCCTCAAGTTAAATGGCCACGAAAACCAAGTGAACCTTCAGTAAACAGAAAAGATTCCAGACAAGGCCTGCCGTGTGTCTCCCAAACATCCCCTGCAGTGTGCGTCTTGTGTAATGTCCCTAAGCAAAGTTCAACAGTTCTAGTACAAAAACTCCCCCAAAAAGTCATGAGCTGGGCAAAACCATTCGTAAACAGATGTTGCGAAGTTAGGGAAAATCAAAGTGGACAGGTGTTCGACCTCCCAGAAACGGTCTGAGGAGGGGCCTGTCTCCCAGGGTGGGCGGGAGGGCGTTCCTGGCCTGCCCGCTCTGAGGCCTCCTCCGTGGAGCCAGCCGTCGGGCTCCTCGCCAGCCCTTGCTGGAGGAGAGGCTTCTGCCTCGGAACTAGCACGTGTTGGGCTGCATTTCCTAGGCAGCAACGTGGTCCCCAGGGCCCCAGAGGTAAACCCTGGACTTGGAGTCCCGTTTCTGGAAATCAAAGGTTGAGTGGGGTCCAGCGAGAACTCTGGGGAAAAATTTACAAGTGAAGCCCGCCATCGCCATCCCTGTCTGCACCCCTGGTTCCTGCCACACTGGGTGCCCGGTGCCCGTGCCCGCCTCGGGATAGAAAGGAAACCGGAGGCTGCAGAGAGAAGGGCCTGGGGGGTCGCAGCTCAGCATCTGCCGAAGCCCCATCCAGAAATAGGGTCTCGTCCAGGGAGGTGCGGGAGGAGGCCTTGGGAGGGAGGCAGCGGGAGGAGAGGCCCCAGTCCTGGACGCGTGCTCAGTGTTAACGTCTCAGCTCTGTGGGCTCCTGTGCTGCTGTGGTGGGGATTTTCTCTCTGCCTGAACATCTCCTTCTTCATAAGTAAAGGCAAGTGGGTTAAACCCATGTCATCTCCATGTTCACTCAGAATGGGCTAGGCCTGGGCCAGGGGACACTCTGTGACCTGAGACCCCCAGAATCCCCTGAGGGAAGCCCAGCTCTGTTTCGGGAAATAACTGAAGTGGCTGCTCGTGTGAGGTGAGACCCTGAGGACCGCACGCAGCAGGCGGTCACGGCGGGAAGCAAAGAGGGGGGAAGTGATTCCCCCCGAGAGTGAGGGAGAGACAACCTGCAGCAAAGCCCCATCGCCTCCCGCAGTGACTCCTCCGCTCCCCCTGGGAGACACCTCAAATTCTCCAAACCTTGCTTCCCTCTGCCCTCCTGGAGCTTGGCCATTTCAGCACATGCACTGCCATCCTCCCAGTCGTTCAGCCCAAACCTTGAAGCCATGCTGCCCGACCCCATTCATCACGAATCCCATCAGCTTCCCCTTCGTGAAGCATCCAGACTGCAAACGTGCTTCCCGCTGCATGGCTGCACCCCTGCCCCGTCCGGGACTAGCCAGCAGCCTCCCTTTTGACTTCTCTGGAATGTTCTGTTCTCCACACAGCAGCCACAGTGATCCCTTCAGAGCACAAATCTTTCCATGTCAATTCCTGTTCCCTCCAATATCTTCCCAACACAGTGGAAATGAAACACCAGGTTCTTACCTCAGGCTTCAAGTGCTGATACGGTTTGGCTGTGTCCCCACCCAAATCTTGTCTTGAACTGTAATTGCCATAATCCCCACGTGCCGAGGGAGGGACCCGGTGGGAGGTGATTGGATCATGGGGGAGGTTTCTGCCATGCTGTTCTTGGGACAGTGAGTCTCATGAGATTTGATGGTTTTATAAGCATCTGGCATTTCCGCTGCTTGCACTCGTTCTCTCTGCTGCCACCCTGTGAAGAGGTGCCTTCTGCCATAATTGTAAGTTTCCTGAGGCCTCCCCAGCCATGTGGAACTGGGAGTCAACTAAACCTCTTTTCTTAAATTACCCGGTCTTGGGTATTTCTTCATAACAGTGTGAGAAGGGACTAATAGAAAGGGCCTACATCTGAAAGCAGCAAACTACAACCCTAGGGCCAAATCTGGCCCCTTAATAGCTCTTATAAATAAAGCTTTATTGGCACAAAACCAAGTGTTCATTCATGATTGCCTGTGCTGTCTCTGATACAATGGTGCTGAGCTGTAGTGACAGACACCATTTGGCCCTTCCCCCCTTTCTCCCTCCTCCCTCCCTCCCTTCCTTTTCTCCCCTTCCTTCCTTCCATCTTCCATCCTTCTCTCCCTCACTCACTCCTTTTTCTTTCCCTCGTTCCTTCCTGTGTATTCCACACACACTTAGAACATAAGCTGCATTGTGACTTTGTCCCACCCACTGCTGTGTCCCCAGGCTGGGGCTGTGCCTGTCTCACCTCCAACTCACTACACACGGCATGGGTGTCACCTTCCACCATGCACCTGCTGCCTTTACCCTCCATTCTCTGTCTCCCTAAATATCTCCCAGGGCCCTCTGAGCCTTCACTGTTCATTTCTCTGCCTGGCCTCAAACAGAAAATGTCAGGAGGGAAGCACACAGCTGTGCAGGTCATGCCCCGAGGCTCCTGCTGCCAGCACCTCCCCCAGCCTGGACTTTGGCTGTGTTTGCAGCCCTGTCCCAGTGCTGCGGGTAGGAATGGCAGGCTGCATCCCGCTGCTCCAGGGCCTGGTCCTGGTCCTCGCCCTCCAGCGTGCGGAGCCCTCAGGTAGGCGTCTGGCTTACCTGTCTGTTGTGCCTGTGCTGTGTCCTTGATTCAGTCCACGGTGGATTTGTAGGTGACACTTTTCCCAGGAGCCGGAGGAGTCCTGAGTGCCCAGACTTGTCTTAATTCCCCTGAAAAAGCCGTTTAGGTCTTTATCATTTGGTGACAAGTATTTGGGACATGATGGTGTCACTTGGGGTCCTCCCAAGAGATGCCCAAATGGAAAGAAGCGGGTGTGCAGGAGATTCGGTGGGAAAAGGCCAGGGAGGGGAGAGGGGGGAGGGGGTGGGGCAGGCCGAGCCCAGACTGCAATGTGGGCAGAGAGCGCCTTGGCCAGGCCGGCCAGGAGTGCTCAGTCTTGAGTCAGGAGACACAGCCAGGGAGCAGCCACCCTGCCCGCCTGCCACCCTTCTACCACCAGCCACTTCGCTGGAGGAACAGCCACGGACTCCATCCTGACTCTGCCTGCACAGGCGTCCAGGAAAGCTGCACGTCAAACACCCAGCGTCGCTGCTGGCCCCATGGTCTCCCGCTGGCCCCGTGGTCTCCCTCCGGAGAGGCTGACCCCCCGCCCCCACCGCCCTGCCCAGCACTTACCGTGGCCGGACTTAGCTGAGCCGTCCCTGCTGTCACCCTCAGCACCGAGAGAAAGGGAGGCAGGATGTGAAGGGCCTGGGCTTTGACCCTCCGGGAGAGGGAGAGAACGTGCTCTGGGGCCCTGGGGCAGGAAGAGCCTCTAGAGACCACAGCCGCGGGCCGACTGGTTTGCCTTCTCCTCCTGGAAATCGCAGAGCCTGCTGCAATGTATAAGTTTCTTCTCTTTGTGTTTTATCAAGACGTTAAATCCTGTGCACAGAGGCAGCACAGGAGCTGATGGCTCTTGGTCCCCAGTGCTCAGCACAATGACCTTTGACCCCAGCTCGGCCTTCCTTCGCACTCGGACCCAAAACCCAGTTGGAGCCCTCCTCCTCCACTTTCCCGACTGAGGCCCGTGGCCTCTCTGCAGAACCTTATTGTATCTGCACTGATCCCGGGGCTGGTCCATTTGCCCAGAGGATGAAGTGCTTGCCTACCTCGGGGGAGGGAGTGGCGGGGTGGTCCTGAGGCCCTCGCAGGCGGAGAGCCTGTGGAGACGGGGGGGGCAGGGGCTGGCGGCTGGCTGGGGTGGAAGCCAGGCAGTTCTGGAAAGCAGGGCCCTCGGTGCTCCCAGTCACCGTCTTCTTGTCTTGTTTGTAGTATTTCTCCCGGCCTCCAAAGCAAACGACGTTCTGGCGAGGTGGAAGCGCGCGGGCTCCTATCTCCTGGAAGAACTCTTCGAGGGAAACTTGGAAAAAGAATGTTACGAAGAAATCTGTACCTATGAAGAAGCAAGAGAAGTGTTTGAAAATGAAGTGGTCACTGTATGTACCCCCCACCACGAACCACAGGCTTCCTCGTTATTTAGACTTCTGCTGACCCAGGGAGCATCATTTCTCAGAGATTCAACTTAATTAATTAGCCTATTTACTTACCGATGAGGTTGACACAATCCCAGTTTTACAGATGAGGAAACAATTTAGAGAAGTCACTTAATCCACCCACTGATCCACCCTTACCTACAGCAGGTGAGTGGGGCCGCAAGTCAGCTCAGACCCCACTGGACTTTCTTCAGGTCAGGCAAGGCCCACACACTGATCAGACAGTCCAACACACACGCCGCCCAGCTTGCGGTGACTTTCAGAGAACTTCATGCTTTTAATGGAGACCTTAAAAAAAAACTTGAAAACAGAAACATCCTCTCTGGGATGCCACATAGTAAGAAAATCTTAATCCGTGCTTGGGATTACATAAATGATTTGCTTCACATGTGACTGTGTGTATACTCTAAATAACACAAGTAAGAATTTGCTATTTTATTTATTTATTTTTTGTATTTTTTTGAGACAGAGTCTCGCTCTGTGGCCCAGGCTGGAGTGCAGTGGTGTGATCTTGGTTCACTGTAAGCTCCGCCTCCCGGGTTCAAGTGATTCTCCTGCCTCAGCCTGCCAAGTAGCTGGGACTACAGGTGCCCGCCACCACGCCCAGCTAATTTTTTTGTATTTTTAGTAGAGACGGGGTTTCACCATGTTGGCCAGGATGGTCTCAATCTCCTGACCTCACGATCCACCCACCTTGGCCTCCCAAAGTGCTGGGATTACAGGCGCGGGCCACCGCGCCCAGTCTAAAATTGATTCTAAATTAAATGTTGACCTGTTTCTCTAGTATAATTTTTCATGTTTTTAAAAGTCTAGTTTCTTAAATACCTATCTATAAGATAACTCTTATGAAATAGACCATTTTTAACACACCTCAGAGAAATCCTACAGGCATGTGAAAAGTGTAAAAATTTTTCAAAGTATTTTGCCCTAAATTTCATTTTTCAAACTTCCTGGTACAGAAAATTGTTTTTCATTTACTACTTATGACATTGTTCAAGTTGTTAGAAGTCCAAATATGATCTTGGGATATGCCATTTTTTATACATTTTCTTTCTAGGCTTCAAGTCTGAATAATTCTCCTAATTTTAGATACTCCTACTCCAAACTAAGCGTCCCCACTCCCTACACAGGTACATATCTTTAAAATTCAACTCGGTTTATATAAAGTGAAAAGGTGATGTGACTTCTCTATCACATGCTTTTGTGGAGGGCGGCGTGGAGATTGGCCCTAGGAGGGAAGGGCCACATTAGGGGCTGTGTGTGGCAGGTTTGTGCCACATCACAGACTCCGGCTTTCCTCAAATAGGTGGTGGTAAGCACATGTTGAGTAATTTATCTTACAGATACATCTAGTTACTACACATTTAACATAAACAATTAGGCTGTAAAACAGGAAAACCGTGCATGGTTTCAAACACTATTGTCCCATTAGGTGAATAAAATCAACATTTTCTTACCTTCAAGTTCATCTACAGGAAAGAATATAGAAAAACAAATGTCCCATTTGTAACGCTTTTATGTTTTAATTCTAAAGGATGAATTCTGGAGACGATATAAGGGTAAGCGGTTTCCTTCATCTCCTCAGAAGTATTAACTCCTCGGGATGAGGTGAGGGGGTGGGCTTAGGACGCTTCATGACCCCAGGTCAGCGGATGCCAAGCCTTTGGCTCCAGAACCCATGATGTCTCTCCAGGGAAGGGCGCAGTTCGGACTCTGCCCAAGGACCAGGTCAGGAAGCCCCCAGACTCTGCCCCCAGGGCCACAGGCAGCAGCCGGTTTGTCTTGCCCAGCATCTGGGTAGTTTCTGGGCACTCTGGGACACAGGCCACAGGCCAAGAGGCCCCCCCAGAGCAGCTCCTCCATCCGCCTGGCTCCTGGCTCCTGGGCTCCTGGCTCCTGGGCTCCGGGCTCCTGGGCTCCTGGGGCTCCTGGGGCTCCTGGTTCCTGGGCTCCTGGGCTCCTGGGCTCCTGGGCTCCTGGCTCCTGGGCTCCTGGTTCCAGGCTCCTGGGCTCCT
>NW_012102044.1:1168781-1176605 GCF_000951045.1 Mandrillus leucophaeus | reverse complement strand
GGCTCCTGGCTCCTGGCTCCTGGGCACCTGGGCTCCTGGCTCCTGGCTCCTGGGCTCCTGGCTCCTGGGGAGCCTCATGCTGCAGCAGGGTCAGAACCTGTCTCAAATTTTGGAAAGTGATGGCCCCCATGGAGACTTTGGTTGCAGGACTCCTCCCGAGGGAGGAGTTCTAGGTGGGCAACTGCAGAAGAGCATGGGACAGAAGTGACGTAGATGGAGACCCATAGGGCTGGGGGAGGCCTGGGAATGAGTAAGCAAAGAGCTGCAGCCACCACCAGACAAGCATGGAGACAACTGGGCACAGAAGGAAGCGGGAGAGGCCTGGGAGGCCGGAGAAGGGCTGATGAGGCGGGACAGAGGGGGCCACATGCGGACGAAGAAAGGGTACCCAGCAGAGCGGGAGGCACCGGCAGCCGGACCTACGTTCTGAGCGGGAGTGTCCTGGGGGCCAGACGACAGCATGGGGAGCAGCACGAGTGGGCTCAGTCCCCGTCCCTGCCATCCCCTGCCCCCCAGCCTCCTCCTGCTCAGGTCCCCGTCTCTGCCACCTCCCCCAATCCTCCTCCTGCTCAGGTCCCCATCCCTACCGCCTCCCCCACCCTCCTTCTGCTCAGGTCCTCGTTCCTGTCACCACCCCCGCCCTCCTCCTGCTCAGGTCCCCGTTCCTGTCACCACCACCCTGACCCCCACCCTCCTCCTGCAGGTGGCTCCCCGTGCATCTCCCAGCCCTGCCTCCACAACGGATCTTGCCAGGACAGCATCTGGGGCTACACCTGCACCTGCTCCCCTGGCTATGAGGGCAGCAACTGCGAGCTAGGTGAGGCCCCGGCTGTCCCCTTCCCCCAGGGCCTCCCTGGGCAGGCAGGCCTCACATCCTCGGCCAGGGTCCCAATGGGCCCCTCTTGGGGTGTAGACACGAAGGTGCCTGTGTGAACCACAATTTGGCTCACCCCAGTGGATTCCTCTCATCCCAATCAGATTCTCCTCTGGAAACCACACCCGGTGGGGCTGGCAGAATTCTGAGTTGCCCCTTCCAGACAGGTCCCCCATACTTTTCATGGCATGGGCCCCCTCTCCTCCCCACCCCCGCCTCAACCATTCACAATCTGCTCACAGGCTGGGGGTCACACACAGGCGTCCTCAGGGCTGGACCTACCCCAGTAGGAGACTGCAGACCAGGAAGACGAAAAGCACATAAACAAATATCCTTAAATATCCGCCAAATGTCAGTGTCCGTAATCGCCAACTACAGCAACAAGTGTGCTCCATCCTCAGCACCGCTGGTCAACTCGGAGCCCGTTTCTCTGGGGAAAAACCTTCCTTCCAGCCCAGCCCTCTCCTCCGACATCCGGATTTCTGCTCCATCTGCCTCCTTCATGCCTCAGCTAGTGCCTTCACAGACATCCCAAATTTGCCACGCACCAAACGGGGCTTTGACCTTCACCCACCTGCCCCTTTCTTAATCTCCGCCCTCTGGGTGGACAGCCCCCATCCCCGCTGCTCGGCCAGCACTGACGTCTAACTCACCCCTCCCATCCCACGACCCCGCCTCACAGCAGCACATTGAAGGGAACAGCCAGTGCAAGCCAGCAGAGAAAACAGGTGTGTGGATTACAGTCCACGTGGAAATACATCCAGGGCCACATTTTCTAAGGACAGATGGAAGTGCCGTCACTCATGGAGTCTTTTTTAAAATTTTTATTTATTTATTTTTTTGAGACGGAGTCTTGCTCTGTCACCCAGGCTGGAGTGCAGCGGTGCGATCTCAGCTCACTGCAAGCTCTGCCTCCCGGGTTCACGCCATTCTCCTGCCTCAGCCCCCTGAGTAGCTGGGACGACAGAGGCCGGCACCACGACCGGCTCCTTTTTGTATTTTTAGTAGACAGGATTTCACCATGTTAGCCAGGATGGTGTCCATCTTCTGACCCCGCGATCCACCCACCTCGGCCTCCCAAAGTGCTGGGATTACAGATGTGAGCCACCGCGCCCAGCCTCACTCATGGAGTCTTTGTTTTACATGCACATTCCTGAAATACGGAAGTCTGGCAAACACTGACACAAAGGGCAACGGTCTGAAGAGAATGAGGACACATGGACCAAAACACCAGAACTCTGTGTGCAAGGCTGTAATCAAATGCCAAGCCAGCATTTCTGGTCTTTTTTTTTTTTTTCCTTTTCAGCTAAAAATGAATGTCACCCGGAGCGGACTGATGGGTGTCAACACTTCTGCCTTCCAGGACAGGAATCCTACACGTGCAGCTGTGCTCAAGGCTACAGGCTTGGTGAGGACCGCAAACAGTGCGTTCCCCACGGTGAGTGCTCAGACCACAGCAGCCTCCAGCTTCCAGTGCCAGTGACCCTGTCCACATCCTCCTTCCTTCTTCTGTAGTATTGGGTGAAGCCCACAGATTTGTGATAAGGAGTTGCCACGACTCAGAAGGTGGTCCGCGTCTCCATGCTGGAGCAATGGCAATGCTAGAAAGTGCAGTTTCTGTCACTCGTGCTTGCTCGGACCACGCTGAGCTAAACCATGAGCGCCGTGAGGGGGTGGCTTAACTCCAGTCTGCGTGTCTGTGTGAATTATTGCACATTCATCAGCATTAAGGATACGATTATAATGGTTAGTACCATAGCCGGAATTATGCAATGGTTAACACCACAGACAGAGTCCGATATTCACTGGGAAGGCGCTGATTTTTATTCTCATGTCGCTGCCGCAAATGCAGACCAGTGTGCCTGTGGGGTGCTGACCTCCGAGAAGCGTGCACTGGATCTACAGGACCTCCCGTGGCAGGTAACAGAGCGCTCTCCGCGTGCCTCAATTTATTGTCACGACTTTCACCTTACTTGTCATTTCCTAAATAGAAATGTAACGACTAAGTGAATCAGTCATCCTGACTTCGATGGGCTACTGACTGCATTGACTAACCTCTATTCCCACTTCAAAGTGTTTTCTAATGCCAAGTTCATAACTTCAGCTGTCTTCATTGCTTGCCTCAAATACTAAAGGATAGCATTATTTACAGCCCCCAAGACCTTTCCTCTGCAGTTCCAAACTGTTACCAATGTCATTTCCTCAGAACATAAGCATCTCGAAGTCACAGCACGCCTGGGAAGCGCTTCAGGCGATGGGCTGCCCCAACCTGGGGACCTGGGTGTCGTCACAGAGCGGCTGAGTGGCAGCTTGGGCACCAGCTCAGGGACTGACTCTGCTCTCGGCTGCTGGCCTGGCTGGCATTCTAGCTTTGTTATTTTGTTCACTAAATTTCTCTAGTTTGGCATTCACTTTTGTTCTTCTCCTTTTCCCTTCCTTGGCTGATTTAGAACTTAACCATTCACTTGTTTTTGGGGAGTTTTTTTGTTTGTTCTGTTTTGTTTTGAGATGGAGTCTCGATCTGTCACCCAGCCTGAAGTGCAGTGGTCCAGTCCCGGCTCACTGCAACCTCCGCCTCCTGGGCTCAAGCGCTTCTCCTGCCTCAGCTTCCTGAGTAGCTCGGATTACAGGCATGCGCCACCACGTTCGGCTGATTTTTATTTTTAGTAGAGACGGGGTTTTGCCATATTGGACAGGATGGTCTCGAATGCCTGACCTCAAGTGACCCACCCGCCTCAGTCTCCCAAAGTGCTGGGATTACAGGCATGAGCCTCCATGCCTGGCCTCATCTTCACTTTATTTAATGGTCACTCTTGACACATAAACATCCATATTCAGCACATGTAAAGTCAGCTATTTCTCCCTCCTCAGGCTAAGTCCCAGCACCTCATTCTGGGTCCATTTGCTGTCTGGCCAGTATTTTATTCTTTTCTTGCTTTCTGTATAGCTTCACAAAATGGATATTACGATTTTTTTTATTATGGTTTTATGCCACCAACACTGGCTTTGATTTACTTACCTCATTTTCCACTTTCCTTGCCTTTCACACCTCTAACACTATTATCTCCTTCTGCCTGAGTATATCCTTCAAAACAGCCTTGTCCAACAGAAACGCAATGTAAACCACATAATTTAAAATTTTCTAATAGCCACAATAAGTAAAAGCATGTGAAATTAATTTTGATAATATATTTTATTTAACCCAATATGTGTCACTAGTTCCCCGTGTAATGAATATAAACATTATTGAGGTATCTGCCTTTCTCCTTTACACTGAATCTTTGGAATCCGGTGTGAATTTACACTGAGGTGCAGCCCTCATGTCCACATCTGTACCCGGGTGTGGCGCCGTGTGGATGGCACAGCCTCAGGGGCCCCCTTCATGAGGGCCTGTGAGTAACAAGCCCCTGAAGTTTCTGTGTGTGACATGCTTCAGTTTCCTCTGATTCTTACAAGATAGCTCTGCCCAGCCCACTCTGGCAGCCGTGTGGACTGGGAGAGAACAGGATGGAGCTCAAGGACTTGAAGCCACCCAGCTCCAGGGTGGAAAGGAAGAGACTGAAGGGAGGCAAAGCAGACAGAGTGATGGAAGGCGGGGATGGAAGCGGGAATGGTCTATCACCAGCTTCGTAAACTTCCTCTCAATCTTTTATCACCTTTCCTCCCCAAGCTTTCTAAAACAGTTCTTCCTATCGCTGTCTGCCCTATAAGTGCACTGAGGGTGGGTACCTGGGAGGCCCAGAGTGCAGTGGTCCTCCATAGGTGGTGACAGGGTCTGGCTCTACCACCTGCAGGCTGTCTCCAGCTTCCCAGCTTACCCAGCTGAAGACAGGGTGCGGTTCTAGTCTGTAACCGTAGCACTCATACCAGCAAGGCTAAGAGCCATATAACCGAGGAGGTGGCATTCTCTAAACACAGCTGGTGTGTTTAAGATATAGGACATTATTGGCTTAGGCAGGCTACATACTATTAGATTTTTACTCCAGTATTATACATTGTTCTGAAGTTATTTAACTGAATATATGGAATTCCCTAAAACAAACTTTGAAAAGGAGAATAATTAAGTGACCTAGCAGGATATAGGGTGGAAGATTATTTTTAGAACTTCCTTGTTTCTTACATGCTAGGGAAGAAATTTTACTAAAAGTCTGGCAGACTGATGGCATAAGTGCCCCCTTCTCTCGAACTTGGTTTTATCCCCTTTAAAGTGAGGATCTCACCCCCAGAGTTGCAGTGAGGATTACAGAGAATGTTCTTGACTTATGGTAGGTATTCAACAAGTGGCAGCTATTACTCATAAACACATAAAGAGTTCCAGGAATGATGCCACGGTAAAGTTGAAAACTCTTTTTCACTTTGCTCAGCATTTTGTATTTTATCAGACTGTTGAAAATCGTAACACTTAACACTTCCAGAGCCAGCACCCGTACTATGTGGGTACATGCTTTATTTCATTTAATCCTTCAAATAACTTGTTTTCTCCTTTTGCATCCCTGATAATATTATTTGCTCTAAAATCCCCTTTGTCTGATATTGATATAGCCACTTTAGCTTTCTAATTATTAGTGTTAGCATTATCTTTTTCCAATCTTCTACTTTTAACCTATTTGTATTTTTATAAAGTACATGTTTAAAAAATAAATAAGGTACCTGTTTTATATGTAGTATATAATTGGCTTTCATTTATATCTCTCTGTCTTTTAATTGGGGTATTTAGGCCATTTTGCATTTATTATAATTGCTGATATGTTTAGGGTTAAAACTATCATCTTGCTATTTTTTTTTCTCATCTGTTCTTTCCCCCTTTTTCTGCCTACTGTTAGATTAACTGTATCTTGTTAGGATTCTGTCTTCGCTCCTTTGTTGGTTTACCATCTCCGGTTCTTTGTCGGTGGTTGCTTCCCAGTTTGGAGAAGACATCTTTACCGTGTCACAGTCCACTCCACCTTCGCCGACGCCACATCCGCTCGCTGTAGCGTGAGTCCTTAGCTGGGACCGCAGGTGTGCACCACCACCACGCACAGCTAGTGTTTAAATTTCATGTAAAGACGGGGTCTTGCTATGTTGCTCAGGCTGGTCTCAAACCCCTGGGCTCAAGCAACCCTTCCACCTCTGCCTCCTAAAGTGCTGGGATTACAGGCACAAGCCACCGTGCCCGACCGGCCCATTATTTTCAGATTTTTTTTTCTCTCCTCCTTCTCCCTGCTCTTTTTTGGGAATCTAACTACATGTATCTTAAGTTGTTTGAAGTTCCATAGCTCAGAGATGGTCTGTTCGTTTTTCAAAGATCTCCTTTCTTTCCGTGTTTTACTTCTGATAGCTTCTGTTGTGACGCCGTCAAGGTCATCCATCTGTTCTTTTGCAATGTCTAATCTGCCATTCATCCTGGGCAGGGGATGTTTAACCTCATATGCTGTAGCTGTCATCCAAAAACTTAATTTAGGCTTTTAAAACTACATATTTTTGTCTCTACTTAAGTTTTTGAATATTTGGACTATAGTTACAATCACTGTTTAACTGTCCTTGTCTACTAATATCTGTCCGTGCTGACTCAGTTTTGGGAGATTTTTCTTCTCATTATGGGTCACATTTTCCTGTGTGTTTGTACGCCTGGTGATCCGTAACGGGTTTCCAGACATTGTGAATTTTATCTTGTTAGGTGCTGAATATTTTGTGCTCTATACATACACTTGGATATTGTCCTGGGACTCAGTTAAGTTGGAAATACTTTCATCCTCTGGCACACTGCTCTTAAGATTTGTCAGTAGGGCCAGGGCAGTGCTCAGTCTAGAGTTACTCTGAGTACTGAAGTGAAACCCTCTGTGCATCCTGCCCCATGCCCCCGAGTCAGGGATGTTTTAACTCAGCTGGTGGAATCGCTATTCCCAGCCTGCGTGAGTGTCTAGCACGGGTCCTGCTCACCCTCCTGAGTGGTTCTTTCCTGGCCATTATTAGTCTCCATGTGCACATGTGATCACCACTGCTCTGCTGAAAACTGCTAGGCATGCGGCCATCCTCCAGCATTCTCTACCAAGCCCTCTCCTCTGAAGGACTCTGTTCTGCAAACTCCAGGCACTGTGGCCTCACTGGGCTCTCAGCTTTCCCTCTTCAATTTAGGGAGTTGGCAGGGCTCCAACTGAGATGCCCCGTCCTGCCCTGTGCCAGGGAAATTCTGGACCGTAGCTGAGACAGGTTGTTTCTTGGGGATTACAGTCCCTGAAAACCATCATTCCACAGATTTTGTCCATGTTTTGCTTCAGGTGGGAAGGTCAGTCTGATCACTGTTACCTCACCTGGGCCGAAAGGGGAAGTGCCGGCCCCATTTAATCCCTGAGCAAATAAAAGCTTAGATTGTCAGCAATTCGATAACAATCCTGTAGCCATTTGGGTGCTGGGGCAAGATTCAAATACGGCTGTCTGCCTTTGGAGTCCATATCCCTAACCAGTAGACTTTACTGCCCCTAATCCCGCAAACTGTCAGCAGCTATTTATTGCCTGTTTTGATTTTTAAAGGTAAAGTTAACAAATGCCGAAGGAAAAGACTTCTGTGGTGGTGTTATAATACAGGAAAACTTTGTACTGACAACAGCAAGATGCTCACTGTTACACAGGAATATCAGTGTAAAAACATGTAAGTATTTTATGATGAGTTTTTATAAAACCACATTGGAAATACACTATTCTATGTAAGAATGAAATGAAAAATTTAAAATTGGACTGTTTGTTTCTAATGCAACATAGAACTGAATTTACTGTCAATAAAACTGAGATACTTATAAATTCAGAAAGCACATGCAAAATACCTAGCACATACCGGGGTCCAGCGACGGGCAAGTGCTAACTCACACTCGGCACGGGAGGGAATCGCGACGGGCAAGTGCTAACTCACACTCGGCAAGGGAGGGAATCGCGACGGGCAAGTGCTAACTCACACTCGGCAAGGGAGGGAA
>NW_012102044.1:1155345-1168731 GCF_000951045.1 Mandrillus leucophaeus | reverse complement strand
GGCAAGGGAGGGAATCGCGACGGGCAAGTGCTAACTCACACTCGGCAAGGGAGGGAATCGCGACGGGCAAGTGCTAACTCACACTCGGCAAGGGAAGCAATCGCGACGGGCAAGTACTAACTCACACACGGCAAGGGAGGGAATCGCGATGGGCAAGTGCTAACACACGGCAAGGGAGGCAATCGCGACAGGCAAGTGCTAACTCACACTCGGCACGGGAGGGAATCGCGACGGGCAAGCGCTAACTCGCACTCGGCAACGGAGGAAATCACAGCCTACTAGGGATGACTTCTTTTCCCACTGAAATCGAGCAGCTGTGGCATAAGAGATGGGTAATTGACTAAAAATCAGAAGAATGGGGCTCGAATCCCTCAGCAGTTGAGACCTTGGGCTGAGACAGTGGCCTTTTCATTGGCTTATCTGTGCCTCTTTTTTTTTTTTTTTTTTGAGACAGAGTCTCACTCTGTTGCCAAGGCTGGAGTGCTGTGGCACGATCTCGGCTTACTGCAATCTCCACCTCCTGGTTTCAAGCGATTCTCCTGCCTCAGCCTTCCGAGTAGCTGGGACTACAGGCATGCACCACCACGTCCCGCTAATTTTTTGTATTTTTAGTAGAAACAGGGTTTTGCTATGTTGGAAAAGTTGGTCTTTACTTCTGGCCTTAAGTAATCCACCTGCCTCGGCCTCCCAAAGCGCTGGAATTACAGGTGTGAGCCACTGAGCCTGGCCCTTACATATTTTTCAATCAACAAAATAACCTGAAAAACACTTATCAACAGCCAATGTTTGATTGGTCTGGAGAAGTTCCACATCACTGCTCCCTACTTTTTAATCATTTCACCACACCTCACCGTACTCCAAAATAGAAGAACTGACCTTGACTGTTTTTAAACGCCGTGGCACTTGGTTGCAATGGTGCAATCTGTGAGTGGCCTTTCTGTCCACAGAAAGGGACAGTGTCCACACCACGGGGCAGTGAGCCTGCGGGTCCTCCAGGGTCGGTCTCTCCCTCCTCACGTGGCTCACTGAGAAGCTCGTTTCTGAGCATTATGTCACCCTTGAAAATCAGACTGTAAAGAACTGGTGATTGTTCATGATTTCAGATTTTAACAGAACGAGCCAAGACCCACTGATGATCAAGATAACGCGTGCCCATGTGCACATGTGGTATGACGCGGACACGGGGGAGAATGACCTGTCACTGCTGGAGCTGGAGTGGCCCATCCAGTGCCCAGATGCGGGGCTCCCTGTGTGCACCCCTGAGAACGACTTCGCTGAGCACCTCCTCATCCCACGCACTGGGGGCCTCCTCAGTGGCTGGGCACGCAATGGCACTGACCTGGGCAACTCGCTGACCACGCTGCCTGTCACAGTTGTGGAGTGGGAGGAGTGCGGGCAGATCCTGAATGTGACCGTCACCACCAGGACCTATTGTGAGAGAAGCAGTGTGGCGGCCGTGCACTGGATGGAGGGAAGTGTGGTCACCAGAGAGCACAGAGGCTCCTGGTTCCTCACAGGGGTCCTGGGCTCGCAGCCAGCAGGAGGGCAGGCTCGCATGGTCCTTGTCACCAAGGTCTCCAGGTACTCACTCTGGTTTAAACGGATCATGAACTAACTGAAACCCAGCCAGAAAGAACACAGCCTGAAGTGGGATTCCAAGCTTGCATTGCCACCATGGAGAGCACTGAAACTTCACCACACGCTTAGAGGCCGTCATAGTCCCAGGCCACTGCTCAGCCCCAGGCCACCCGCTCAGCCCACGGAGCAGCAGAGCCGCCGTTGCTGGGCCATTTACTGAGCACTGTGACCTTTCTTTCCCTGGATCTCTTTCTCTCAATAGAGACCTTCAGAAAAAACATGAGATGCATTAAATAATAAAATAAGATAATCTGTCAGTCATAAAACAGTCTGGCTTCCAGAACATCTTTCCTTCTCCAAGTCCAGTGTTCTCTGTGCTCAGGGAACAGCCACCCCGGCACGCACACAGGCGAGTGTGTTCTGGTGCAGAAGCCGCAGCAATCGCCGGTTACAGCAGGAAGTGACCTCCTCTGTTGGTTCCCCAGTTGCCATGGGGACTGAGGACCACGGCTCAGTGCAGCAGAAGCCACTTGAAGCAGGTTGGCAGTGGAGGAGAACGACCCTGGGGGTACCTCAGAGAGGCAGCATTAGAGGAAAGGGCCAGGGAGCACGGGAGAGGCTGAGGAGGCATGTCAGCGTCTCACGGGGTTGTGCACCAGCCCTTCTCTGGGAGGGTTCCCACAGAAGGTTCCGGGGCCCCGGGTCAGGGCTGAGCACTGAGTCCCAGCTCTCTGCTCATCCCACCAGGTGGCTCTTAGACAAGTGCTCCACCTCTTCATGCCTCAGGGTCGTCCAGGGTGAAGTCACAGTGCCTCACCAATGGGCTGATGGGCAGCTAGGGCGACGCTCAGCACTGTTGTGGCTTGAGTGTGTGTCCCTTCAAAACTCGAAATTGGAACTTACCCCAAGATGACGGCATGGGGAGGTGAGGCCCTCGGGAGGTGATCAGGCCATGAGGGCTCTGCCAGCCCCTTCCATCTCTTCTCCCACGCGAGGATGCTGCAGTGAGGTGCTATCCTGGAGACAGAGGGCCCTCAGCAGACACCAAATCTGCCGGCACCCAGATCTTGGACTTCCCAGCCCCCAGATCTGTGAGACATGAGTTCCTGTTGTCACCATGAGACTCCACGGTATTTTGTAGAACAGACCAGGACAGCACGTACTGAATCACAGTGACCACCTGCTGTCATGAAGGCTGCAGCTGCAACCCAAGTACCAAAGACAGGGCTGCAGTCCAGCCCCCAGTGAAACTTCCTTGGAGACGGGAGCTCCTAGCGGGGTCTGAATCTGCACTGAAACGGACAGAAATGGTGTAAATGTTCACATTTTAACTCTGACTTAGTTAAGGAAGGGACACAGCTGCTTCTCCACCAGTGTCCTTGAGCGACACAGAGCTCACAGCGGCTGCCTGTGGGAGGTGGGCAGACGAGGGCCGCTCAGCTCAGGCAAGGGTGAGGGCCAGCTGCAGGCGCCTCGGCCAACAGAGCCTTGTTGAGGAGCACGGAGGACTTTTAAAAAGGGGACTGAAAATGTAGGCAGACAAAACAGTCTCTTGAGTTGAAAACAAGTGACACATAACTTGGGTTTTTAAGCCTTACTGTTCTTCAGCACACTCTCTTTCATTTACTCTTTAATCCCAGAATTAAACTTCTTTTCTCCTATCTGTAGATGAAATGGCCCATTTCTCTGAAAGGACCTTGGCGAAAAGCAACACTGTAATTTAGGGCAAATTAATGGGGAGGGGAGTTTAAAATTCACTAGGGTGAGTTTTAAAGTCTTAGTGAACTTTGGCTGTATTATTTTCAAACTACAATAAGGTAATTAAATCACTGCTTTAAATGCCTACTAATGATTTTAAAATCCGCTAATGAACATGGCAGGCTTTCTGTACACAATGCTGCAGAAATGTCTGCAATCTTGCTTCTGGTACTTCTATTACAAATTTGAATTTATTAAACTAGAGTAGAAGCCCTGCTTGAAAACTATTCCAGGCCGGGCGCGGTGGCTCACGCCTATAATCCCAGCACTTTGGGAGGCTGACGCGGGTGGATCACGAGGTCAGGAGTTCAAGACCAGTCTGACCAACATGGTGAAACTCTGTCTCTACTAAAAATATAAAACAAAACAAAAAAAATTGCCAAGTGTGGTGGCTCACGCCTGTAATCCCAGCTACTCAGGAGGCTGAGGCAGGAGAATCACTTGAACCGGACAGGCAGAGGTTGCAGCGAACCGAGATCATGCCATTGCACTCCAGCCTGGGCAATAGAGCAAGACTCCACCTCAGAAAAAAGAAAAAAAAAAAAAAAAGAAAGAAAACTATTTCAAACACAGCTGGGCAGAGGCAAAGCATACGAAGACCCTCCCTGCATAATGGTGAAATCTGTGAAATCAGGGACAATCAGAGAAAGCTACAGGCCAAGACTGTCAGCAGACATGAGGGGCCTTCGAAATGAAAGAACTACTCTACTGGTGTTTAATGACACGCTTAGAAACCGCACCATAAACAAATCTAACAAAACAATAAAACTCAAGAAAAGGGAAGCTAGCTATGATGACTCTGTTGTCCTTGTTTTTTGAGACAGGGTCCCTGTCTGTCACCCAAGGCTGGAGTGCAGGGCACGATCCTAGCTCACTGTGGGCTCCACTTCCTGGGCTCAACTGACGCTCCCACCGCAGCCTCGACTACAGGTGCCACCACCATGCCCAGCTCATTTCTGTATTTTCTGCAGAGATGGATTTTGCCATATTGCCCAGGCTGGTCTCGAACTCCAGGGCTCAAGCAATCTAACTGGCCTCAGCCTCCCAAAGTGCTGGGGTCATAAATGTGAGCCACCACATCCAGCCTGTGATGATGTTTTAAAAGGACCAAACAAGTTTACACTTGGGCAGAGATTAAGTCCAACATCTGAATCCATGCAAACACACTGATATATGCCCACATGGACACCCATGAACTTGAATGCTGCCATGCTAGACGTAGGCCTTGATATGTTTTGGCTCTGTGTCTGCACCCAAATTTCATCTCAAACTGTAATCCCCAGGTGTCGAGAAGTGACTGGATCATGGGGCGGCTCCCCCATGCTGTTCTGGTGATAGTGGGGCAGTCTAACGGGAGCTGATGGTTCTAAAACTGGCAGTTTTCCCCACGCTCGCCTCCCCTTCTGCCATGATTGTAAGTTTCCTGTGCCCGCCCCGCCGGTCGTGTGGAACTGTGAGTCCATTAAATCTCTTTCCTTTACAAATTACCCAGTCTCGGGCAGTTCTTTATAGCAGTGTGAGAACAAACTGACACAGGCCTGAACACCAAGAGGTAAAGGTAAGGACACCTACACTGAGGTTGTTTCTTTCATTGCTAAGAATAACCATCCAATTACCTTAAATGGACGGACGGTTCAATATGTTACCCAGAAATGTTGACAAACCTGAGCTTTCTACCGCTATTAAATCCAGAATGAAATTCAGGTATGCCGGTAGAAATTCCAATATTCAAATTACTGTAAGAAAATCACTTAAATCAAAAGTTGAAGGATGTTCAAGGTCCATGCTGAGCAGCAGGGAAGATCAGATTTCCTTACCCAACACTGAAAGAGAACAGGGCCGCACTGGACACAGGAGTAGCCAGAAAACAGACGCAGCACCCAAAGCCTTCACCGACATGAGTTCGCTCCGTGTCTGCCCCACAGGACGTAGGAGGCACTTGTCACGACTGTCAGCGCTGAGGACCTTGCTGCTCATGGGGAGCAGCTCTGTAGGTCAAGAGGATCCTTGGCATGAAGTCCACAGGCACAGGCGCTTGCCCTCCTGCAGCTCATGTGTGCATGCGGCAGTCCACGGCTGGAATCCGGGTGTGACTTAAGAGAGAGCAGGGCATACAAGAGATCTGGCTTCCCTGGCTCTACTGGGATCTGCGCTCCCAGAATCCAGCTCCCTGCGTGTGGAAAGAAATAGGGGAGCCCACCCATAGCCCTGCTGAGCCCCAGGTGAGAGCCCAGGGCTGATACATGGGAATGAGTCACCTTCAGAGGGGCCCATTCAGGCCCCAGAAGAGCCCACAAACTTCGCCGCCCAGCCCCGAAGAAACTGTAGACCTGCAGATATAGGAGCAAGCTAAGGAGTGCCGCTGAAGCCCTGGGGCAGTTCCTGCATCCAGGGGAACCTGAGGAAGGAGCCACACAAAGTGAGTCCTGCACTGTGAAGCCCAGAGAGAGAGAAAGAGGGATTCACACTTTGTAGCATAGCTTCTCCTTGCACAAGCAGCTTTCAAATGCAGTAACTTTGCAAAGATGAGCTAATATGGTTTGTGTGTTCTTCTTTAGTAAATTTGTTATAAACAGGGAAATGTGCACACACTGAAAAATGGCAGTGCTGGGGACTAAACTGTGTCCTCCCAAATTTCTTACGTTGAAGTACTAACCCCCAATGTGACGGTATCTGGAGGTAAGGTCTTCAGGAGGTAACTAAGGCTAAATGCGGTCATAAGGGTGAGGTCCTAACCCAACAGAACTGTGGCCTTATAAGAGGAAGAGAGCCAGGTGTGGTAGCACATGCCTGTCATCCCAGCACTTTGGGAGGCCGAGGCGGGAGAATTGCTTTAGCCCAGGTGTTCCAGACCAGCCTGTGCAACATTAGCAAGACCCTGTCTCTACAAAAACTAAAAAAATTAGTTGGGTGTGGTGGCATGCACCTGTGGTCCCAGCTACTCGGGAGGCTGAGGAGGGAAGACCACTTGAGCCCCAGAGGTTGAGGCTGTAGTAAGCACTGACTGCACCACCGCACTCCAGCCTGGGCGACAGAGCGAGGCTCTGTCTCAAAAAAAAAAAAAAAAAAAAAGAGAGAGAGTCATCCCTGTCTGTACCATCTCTAGCACAGTAAGAATACCACCATATTCTTAAGTGCGCAGCTCAGAAGACAGTCCTCCCCAGAAGCCCACCATGCTGGTAACCCCATCCCAGGCAGACCTGCAGCCTCTAGAACTGTGAGGAAATACACTCCTGTTGCTTAAGCTGCCCAGCCTGTGGTATTTTGTGATGGCAGCCCAATAGCCCAATGTGAGTGGCCCGACTTAGCAACTGTCAACCTCACCATGGTGCCAAAGGGACGCACTCAGGGGCAGCCATGCCTCAGCGTCCACACAGCCCTTCGGTTTCCACTCTCCGTGCAGCACTCGGTAAGCTACACGAGATATTTACACTTTTATTTTTATTTATTTTTTTGAGACAGAGTTTCACTCTTGTTGCCCAGGCTGGAGTGCAACAGCGTGATCTCAGCTCACTGCCACCTCTGCCTACCTCCGCCTCCCAGGTTCAAGCAATTCTCCTGCCTCAGCCTCCTGAGTAGCTGGAATTAACAGGTATGCACCACCACGCCCGCCTAATTTTGTATTTTTAGTAGAGACAGGGTTTCTCCGTGTTAGTCAGGCTGGTCTCCAATTCTTGACCTCAGGTGATCTGCCCGCCTTGGCCTCCCAAAGTGCTGGGATTACGGGCGTGAGCCACCACGCATGGCATCTACACTTTATTATAAAATAAGGTCAGCTTCGTGTTTGATTTTGCCTAAGTGGAGGTTTCTGGGTATGTTAAGGCAGGCTAGAGTGGGCCATACTGTTTAGTAGCAGGTGTGTTCAAATGCATTTTCAACTTAAGATGTTTTTTTAAAAGTAACGTGTTTTTTTCCAACCAACAAAGCAAAGGTAAATAAAGTAAGTTTATTGGGATGTAACCCCATCATAAATTGAGGAGCATCCATACGGGCAAGCTATAAAATCTGGAAAATTTAAATCAAATTAAATTCTGCTTTTAAAAAGATGCCTTAAGTTAACCAAGCATTTTGATAACATATTCAAATTTAATATATAAAAATAGATGTATCCTGGAAGATATAATGAAGAACATGCCATGTGTATAAATTCAGAATACCCTTTTTATACAAAGAACTACAAAAAGTTACAAAGACAGCCTTCAGGAACCACACTTAGGAAAAGTGAGCCGGAGCTGCCTTCACGCAAAGCCTCCTTCAAAGAAGTTTCACAAAGACTCCAGAACCAGCCGAGTTTTGTGAAAAAGGAATTCCAGGTTTTCATCAGGCTGAAATTAGTTACAAACGGAGGAGACTGACTCGGGTGTGCTGACAATCTCAGCCTCGGCATCCCAGGGAGAAGCGCCTCCCAGAGTTCCGGCTTCAGGGGCCTTGTCGCAGTACCAGACCGGTCTCATCGGCACAACCAGAACAGAAAGAAACAACTGCTCACCCGTCCTCAGGGCTTCGCACACACTCAGCACACCGTGGACAGCGGAGGAAATGGGTTCTGCTTGCTGACCACCAGCTTCTGATGCTGATGCGATATGTAGCCTTTGATGTGGCCCTGCAGGACAGAAAGGCAGGAGTTCGTTTACATTTCTGGATCTGAGTCATGTCCAAGATGCTGGGTGATCTAATAAATTTGGCATTATGCATTCTTCCCCAAGAGCGGCACAGTTCAGTTCAGCGGGAGGACAATGAATAAAAATAAATACAATCGACCCTCCATATCCATGGTGGGTTTCACATCCGTGAATCCAACCAACTGTGGACTGAAAATATTTGGGAAAAAAAAAACGCATCTGTATTGAACATGTACAGATGCTCTTCCCTGCCGTGATTCCCTAAACGATACAGTATAACAGCTATCTACAGTGCACTATTTTAAGTAACCTAGAGATAATTTAAAGTATACAGGAGAATGTGCATAGCTCATATGCAAATACTACGTCCTATCAGTGACTGCAGCACATTTGGATTTTGGTATCCGAGGGGGATTCAGAGACTCAACAGATACCGAGGGATGTACCGCCGGTAAAGAATATGCAAACATACAGAGTATCCATCCCCTCATGCTCCTAAGGTCCTGGTGAATGGTATTTCCTGGGCTAAAATTAGTTCTACCAAAAAAAAATACCTTCAATAAAAGCAAAAGATATTTTAACAATTTTAACACCACCACACTGAAGCTTCAAATTCTGGTCTGAATCCTGCTGTGAGTAGCTGCTTAAATTAAAACTAGGACTCACACACCATGTATATCAAGTTAGCCAGAATACACTGAACTTCGTCAATGTCCACGTCCTCCACCTGCATGAATTTCAAGGCAACCAGAAAAGCATCCAGAGACAGCTGGTGTGTTTTCAGTAACAAATACCTGCAAGAGGGGAGGAGACGGGCACTGTGGTTACTGACAGGACGCAGCACTCCGCAGCCAAGAAAAGGCACCTTTTAATAAGCCAGTGTTCTAAAGGAGCACAAAAATTCCCACCTATTAAACTCTAAAATACACTCTCAAAGGGCTATTAAATCTAATTTGACTTTTCAATCTTAAAAAAGTCACTAGTACAAATACAGTTTTTAATTATTTTCTAAATATTTCATTAATCTAAGGTGCCTTTTTTTCACATTTTAATCTCCCTGAAATCAGGAAGCACCTGACAACGGGCTGTGTCTCTCTGATTCAGCGAAATACGGCCCCTACTCTTTGTGATGTGCTACCCACAGCTCTGTACAAAGTTGGCCTTTGCCTGAAGTTTACTGAACTGAGATCCTGCTGGGACGAGGCCTCAGAAGACATGTGAGGAAAGGAATGACGATCTCTGTGTCTGCATTTGTGACAGGCAGAGTGGCTGGGAGGGCTGCTTAGTCAGGACTAAGGGAGGGGAGTGAGTAGCGAGTCCTATGTAGTCTGATGAAACGTGGTACCGCGGCTCTCAGGGCTGATGTTCTCAGGTCGTCTTCTCACACAGAATCTGCTTACCTCCCCCAGAAGTCGAGGCACAGCTTGTGCTACTCACGTGACTCTGCGCAGGGCCCCAGCAGGCAGTGGGCGGAGGCTTCATTTTATCCCACACAGCGGAAGAAAGATGACGACCCTGCCCACACGGTAGCCTCCTTTCTTAGCCTGCAACGGCCCTGGACGTCTGACCGCTCTGCCGAGAGCCACACTGGGAGCCCAGTGCGCTGGGGAAACGCTTACACTTTCTTAAAGAGGTTCCTGTAGGTGATGATCTTCAGCTTCTCCAGGATGAGGAAGATCCCACAGCGAATGAAGAAGGCCTCGTGCTTCGCCAGCGCCTCGTGCAGCAGCAGCAGGTTGCCCTCGCTGGTGGGGGGGACACGCGTCAGAAGGAGGGTGAGTTTCTCACACAGCGTGCACGTCAACTCTCACCAGGCTTGCATTTGTAAAACCCCAAACGGAAAGGATAGCATACTCTACCTCACAGCTCTGGTTACTTCCGCAAACTGCATCAGGTGATACTTTTTCAGGAGCTCAACAGTGGGCATGTGACCCTAAGACAGAGTCAATTTTCCAGAACGAAAACACTTTCATTTTTGACAAAATTGTCTTTGATAAACATTCATATCAAGGAATTAAGTTTTAAGAAAATTGCAACCTGAGTTTCTTAGATGTCCACAGATTAAACACATCACAGCACATTAGGAAAACAACACGGGTCTCGAAATCAGAACACCTGGTGCAACACACGTGCGTCATGCATGACACGTGACCTGAAATCAGAACGCCTGGTGCAGTACACGTGCGTCATGCATGACACGTGACCTGAAATCAGAACGCCTGGTGCAGTACACGTGCGTCATGCATGACACGTGACCTGAAATCAGAACACCTGGTGCAGTACATGTGCGTCATGCATGACACGTGACCTTCACCTTGACCTTCTCACATTTCTTTGCATTTCTACAACAGGAGAGTGATAACTGAAGAAACGCGAGTATAAGCATGTGATCTAGGAATACGGAGGTAGCTTCCAGAAGAATCAGCTAAGAATTTGACACTGGCTGTCTCTTAAACAGGGTGAGAAGTGGGGAGGGCAGGGCCACAGCAGCACTTCTCCATCACAATCCATTCGGAATTACAGACGCTTTAGCCAGCTGTGTGTAATGCTTTTCTCGGTCAATTAACTTGCTAGTTATTTCAAGTATCAAAAATACATTTTAGTAACTAAATGAAATACCCAGAGAGAGGTTGAAATGACATTTTTTCTTTCTCGGTGAATCCACTGCTTTTAACTTAGGTTTTAAGGGAGGAATACAAATGATAGGTACTTATTTTGTCACATGAATATTAAACTGTAGAGCTAAATACTTTAAAGGGAAACAGGACACAGGGAAAGCTTTTCTAGAAGGACCTGGAGGCGTAAGGCATGAAGCTCTGGGTTTCGGCCACACACAGTGCATGTTCCTTCTTCATTCTGGGGTGTGCCCATACATAGCTCAGGCTGTGATCAACCACTGTCTGCTAGGTTTTAAAAAGCCTATCAGCTGTCAACTTCGTGAAAACACCAGGATCTATAAACAGGGAGTAACAATCACTCACCAATAGCATTTTTACTGGAAGCAAATAGATCAGAATCATCCTTTTGTTCTTTTGACTAGAACGGTGACAATGCTCAAAGGCAAATGACAGGTACTCCTCGGCTGCAAAGAAGGCAGAGCCAGCACGCGTGAGACCAACGCACCTGCTTCAGGCCCCTTCCTGCTCCGTATTCTACCACCGTCTCCTGATTTAAAAGGCAAAAGCCCCCTCCCTTTATTATCTCAAAAAATATCAGCCCAGTTTCATTTCTGTGATCAATGACTTTCCTTAAGTAAAATCTATAACCCCAAATTCAACAGGAACTGCCTGGGAAGTCCTACTTAACAGAGAAAAACTGAAGAAACTAACTTTCACAGAGATTCTGATTTGCCTAAGGTCATCTGGCAAGCCATTATGATAACATTTTAAAAGTTTGACCCTGCCCAGATGATTTCTACATTCATGAAAAATATAAAGACATATTTAAAAATGTACCTCCACAATACATTTTAATCACTCATAATTCAACAGAATGAAAATAACTTAGTGAAACACCATCCTCCAGCTTAACATATAATTAGTGATCATATATCTTCTATTTTAAATGACCACATGCTTTAAAAAATTCTTATTAACGTATATTCATTCTGTCCTGACAGCAATCTTAAAAAAGGATTCCATTTCATATAAAACAGATTTGAATTTAATAGATTTCAAAATACAAAAGTAATTCTACTTGTCAAGCTTAATCCTACAAACTGCACGTGACAGGCCTGCGGAGAGTTCAGCCGCACGAGGAACTCTCAGAACAGGCAGGAGCTGAGCCTCGTCCTGAGGCCGGAAAGCTGAAGGCAGAGGAAACGTCAGGGGTTTCTGGACAATGATTCCACATTCTCCCGAGGTGATGGGAAGAGGCTTTGCTAAGGCTGGGTTTGGGTCAAGAATTAGGAAAGTAAGATGTTCCTGTTTATGTAAGTTCTTCCTGAACAGTGATATTAAGTCCCAAATACAAGAGAACAGAGGTGCTCAGAGCCGCAGAGGCCCTCCCTTATGCAGAATGGGTCACCAGAAGCAACAGGCCCTAGGGTCTGGGTTGAGGCCTAGGGAACCCACACTGAGACCACACACTGCCTCTGCTCCTAAACTGTGTGGCCACATTGGCACAAAAAACATCCAGTCTTGCACAGTGAGCGTGAATGCTGTGGGGCCAGTGTCGCTTCCAAACTACAAAGCCATGACCCACAAGGAGCCCTGTGGGGCTGAGACCAAGGAACAAGGATTCACTTAGAGTCTGCAGTATCCCACCCGCTGCCAGTTTGACTTTTGCAACCTAGCCTCTAAAAAGTGTACCTTTGCTACTGCCCGAGGTAATCTCAAATTCTCCTGGATGTACAAAAATGCATTTTTCTTTCTTTCTTTTTTTTTTTTTTGAGATGGAGTCTCGCTCTGTCACCCAGGCTGGAGTGCAGTGGTGCGATCTCGGCTCGATGCAAGCTCCGCCTCCCGGGTTCACGCCATTCTCCTGCCTCAGCCTCCTGAGTAGCTGGGACTACAGGTGCCCGCTACCGCGCCCAGCTAATTTTTTGTATTTTTAGTAGAGATGGGGTTTCACCATGGTCTCGATCCCCTGACCTTGTGATCCACCCGCCTTGGCCTCCCAAAGTGCTAGGATTCAGGCGTGGGCCACTGTACCCAGCTAAAAAAATGCATTTTCTAATAGTTAATGCAAGCTGAGATTTTTCTGCTGTCTTTGAGGGAACCTTAGTCATTTTGCATCAAATAATATATTTCGGTTGGAGTTAAAAATATCTAGTGGGGGATAAATCCCTGAAATTAATAAATTAATGAAAGTATACAACAACTGAGATACTCCAAATATTCTCTTACATAAATAATATAAAATCACAGGGAAGAAAATCAGCACAATCTCTGCAGACATTTTATCCACTTAAATACAATCAGGGCTCTGGGAATTCCTGGCAGTAAAATGGAAAACAACATCTCTGAGAGCTACAAGGCAGAAGAAGATCCATGGCCAGCGCTGGCTTTTTGAGGACACAGAATCGCTCAGTAATCTCGGAACATCACACTCTCAATGGCTTTCTATTTCTTTTACAGTCAAACAAAAGGGTTGGATGATACAGACTTAAATAAACTTTTTAGCTCTAAAGATGTCAGAAACTATGAATATGTCACATCAATATTAATAATCATTTCTGGCTATGTTAGGTATTCAAAAATACCACCTAATGAATCCTCAGAAGAAAAAAAATCAGTATCTTAATAAAATCCAATAGAATAGAATTTAAAAGCTTCTCTACCTTTATGCTTCATATTAAGAGAAAAAAAAAAAAGGAGAGGAACAGATAAGAAAAGCCCTTCTTTAAAAGCCCTAGATCTACTAAAAACTGTGAAGAAATCGACAGTCAGACTATGTAAGCCTATCCAGTAAAAACTGTGAAGAAATC
>NW_012102044.1:1145824-1154750 GCF_000951045.1 Mandrillus leucophaeus | reverse complement strand
ATATAAGCCTATCCAGTAAAACTGTGAAGAAATCAACAGTCAGACTATATAAGCCCATCCAGTAAAACTGTGAAAGGAAATGGTCAGTCTATACAAGCCCATAGAATAAAAAGCCAGAGCATCCTTATGAAAGGGCTACTATTTATCTTGCATTGCCTAAAGTTATGTTGCTTCATGTACTTGGGGCTGTGTGCTCAGCAAACAGCTGAAGAAGAGTTTAAAGTCTGGTCTGAGTACAACAGAAGACATCACAAAGAATGATGCCATGACAGCCAATAAAAAATTACAAAAAGAAGAAAGGACTAGTTTCTTGTTCTTGAGAAAGTTACCAACGTAAACTAATACAATAATGTCAGGTGTGGCAGCAACACACTGCGCGAGGCTGTTTAAACGTGAGCTCTGACGCCAGGTCCAACAGCATATCCCCTGCTTCTAAGTCATTCCATGTGGGATTTGTAGGTCGTTAAGTCAGTCGCTGAACTAAATGTTGTCCTAATCTCCATTTCCTATGTCAACATAACCAGCATCTATTACAGGGTCAAAAGGCAAATAGAGAAAACAATGATTTACATTCTATTCCGAGAACAGTCATGCTTAGTGAACTCAGAAAGGATGTCTGTGATGCCTGTGAGACTCCAGCATGCACTTCAGAGACCCAGTGTGGATTAAGAACCTTCAATATAATTTCCCTTGATTTAATCAGCTTTGGTGTCAAATATGTATACATAAGTTGATCTGTATTTACACAAATATTCTACCCTTAAAAATAAAATACAGTAATTGTGTTCTCTGAAACTATATTATTCAAAGTTGTTCAGAATGCAACGTCTTATTTAAAATACTGGGAAAAAAGAGATTAGCAACATACCTTGCTTAAAGTCACTGTCAAACATGGCCTTGCGTCCAACGTAGTATTTGTATGTTACTCTCTGTGCAGTGCTGTAATCGTCTTTCAGGTTTGAGCTGTCAATTGCTCTAATTAGGGGTTTACATAAATGGAGTTTGTTGATCTATAATGAATAACAATCCATTTAAAATATTTAAAAACAACAAAAACGGGGTAAAACAAATTACTATGCATGTCTCCTCAAAATGCAAATTACAAAACCTATTATATCACAAAAATTATTTATATAATAATAAAAACCAAAACAGAAAGCAGCCATTGTAGACGACATTCACCCTGGGAGGCTCTGGGAAGCCGTTCCAGGTGGCACAGCCCTGCAGAAGCCTGTGCTTACGCAACACCGGCAGGAAGGTGGGGTGCTCCACAGGAGTGGAAAGCCCTGGACAGAAGGCACAAGGCCCAGCTGCTGACACATGATGGGCTGCTCTTCACCTGACTGACTTTATGTGGCAATGGTTTCTGTATCCATCTATCCATCTATATGCCTGCTTTTCCATAGTTAATTATGACCACAGAAGACAAAAGGCTCTGGAGTGAAACCGCCTGCACTGAAAGTCCAAGCTCACCATGCCGGGCCAGCTGCTTCACACGCAGGTGCCTTTGTCTCCCCGGGGCCGGGAGCGCTAACCTCAGAGGGCCGGTTGTCAACAGGAGACATTCAGAACAGTGCCTTGCCCCTAGCAGGCATTCAACAAAGGTTCGCTATTAAGACTAGGAATACGGTTTTGACCATTTTGCAAGCAACGCCAGGGAGGCTAGCTAACCATATATGGTATGTGGGAGGACAAGGAGAATGGAAAATTGGAAAGACAGAAAGAATTCAAACAGAAGCGCACCTTGAAGTAGATTTTAAACAACTGGTTCACCAGAAACAGCATGCCCCACTTCTTAGAGTCCTCTATACCAGCACGGCTATGGGGAAATAATTTTTTTTAAGTTACATAGCAAATAAAATTTTTATTTCACAAAATAAACTGCCTAAACAAATTAATATCTTGAGATAAAGTACCAAAGCTCAAGTCATATTCATATCAAGTCATATTCATCAAACAAAATAATATTATGAAAAAAGATGTCTTACCTGATGGGTAAAAATGAAAGAAAAAGCAAACCAGGAAAATCCCAATTAACTACTTGAGTAACATCCTCCCTCCGCGTCACCAACTAAAAACTGCCTCGTTTGCAGCAACAATGTGTAAAAGTTAACTGTTATAAACCATTTTTGAAAAATGGAAAAATAGAGCATGGTGGTGCGTGCCTGTAATCATGGCTACTCAGGAGGCTGAGGCCGAAGAATCACTTGAACCTGGGCCAGTGCATTTCAGCCTGGGTGACAGAGCATGACTCCGTCTCAAAAAACAAAAACAAAAACCAAAAAAAGAAAAATGGAAAAATACCTTCTCACCAGGACAACAAAACGAACCAGTAAAACACACAGAGGATGAGTCCCACCAAGGAAGACACAAGAAGTACACACTGTGGGCGTCCATTTACATGAAGTCACCAGAAAGGCAGGAAGTGACCCACAGGGGAACAAATCCAGACAGCAGAAAGGGCCTGCCCCAAATGAGGGACGAGGGAAGTTTCCAGGTTGACAATCATGTCCTACACCTCAACAGCAAGCAGACAGATAATACTGTAGGTAGTTCACTGTCCTATACCTCAATAGCAAGCAGACAGATACTACTGTAGGTAGTTCGCTGCATGTAAATTTACCTCAAAAGACTGAAGAAACAGAAACTGAAGCACCTAGGTGAGGTGTGCCTCTGTCTGCAATTAACTTAGAAATAGTCACGTGTTATACAACATTTTGGTCAACTACAGATGACCATTGAGATGGCGGTCCTACAGATTCTCATACTGTATTTTTACTGCATCTTTTTGGTGTTTAGATATGTTTAGAAACAAATAATTCCCATTGTGTTCCGGTTGCCTACAGCATTCAGTGCGGCCACACAAGGGCTACTCTTGCTCCTGGCAGCCTGGGAGCCACAGGCTACTCCACACAGCGGTGGTGTGTACTAGGCCACGCCATCTAGGTTTATGGAAGTACACAACAAAATGATAAAATCACTCAGAGTCAAGGCACAAAAATACAAAAGTGCCCAGTACAGAAAACAAGCAGGTGGTTTACAAGCCAGAGAACATAAAATTACTCTTAAAGACCAAAATGTGTCCGTATAGAAACACTTAAAATAATGTAAACATACAACTTTAAACTGTTAAAGCCTGTTTTATAACTGCCTGTGAGCTGCTCTAAGCAGCTCTGTGACTTTTATCACTCCCGAGGTGTATGACCTCAAACAAGAGTCTCTCAAGGTCTCGTTTTCCTCATCTGAAAACGGAGACAAATAATAATACTGTTCTATGACTTCAAAGAGTTACGGGAAAACCAAACAAAACACACAAGTACTATGTAAGTCACATAAAATGCTGCATGTATGGTAATATCGTAGCTGGTCTGGCACCAGGAACAATGACCTCTATTGGAGAGTATGTGATGAAAACAAACCCCAAGGGGAAAGATGTCACTGGGGATTTGCCTCTGTCTTCTGAGTGTCCCCTCGGGGTGGAAATGCTGGGTCACACGGTAGCTCTACATTCAACTTTGAGGAACTGCCTTCCCGTTTCTGCACAGCAGCTGCACTGGTTTTGTTCTCCTGGCAATGTGTATGAGGCTCCAGTCTCTGCATCCTGGCTGGCGCTGCCCATCTTTCTGATTACAGTGCTACCACTGGGTGTGGACTGGCAGCTCTCGGAGGTTCTGATTTGCATTTTGAGTGACTGATGCATTAGTCATTGGTGGCTAATGATGCTGAGCATCTTTTCACGCACTTACTGGCCACTTGTGTATTTTGTTTGGCAGATTTTTCAAATTCTTTAACCATTTTAAAATTAGATTGTCTTTTTACTGTTGAGTTGTAATAGTTCTTCATATATTCTGGATATTAGGCCCGTACCAGATGTATTATTTGATAGTTTATTATTGTTTTTCACTTTTTTGAGAATGTCCTTTGAAGTCTAAAGTTTTTAATTTTGATGAAGTCCAATTTATTTTTTCCTTTGGTTGCTTATGCTTTTGTTGTCGTATCTGAGAAGCCACTGCCTAATCAAAGGTCATGAAGATCACTGCTGTGCAGGAATACACCACCAAGCAAAATTTCAAGTATTCATTTAAGAAACACTGATTGAGCTCCTGAAGTGCAAGGAGCACGAGTGATGGAGAAGGCCCAGGCCCTCATGCACTTGGCAATCAAGTACACATCACCTACACAGTCATCAATCATTCGGTAAACGCAGTGAAAGAAATGTACAGTCTGCTATGAATGTTTATAGAAGGGAAATCTGATCCACTGTGAAGTCCAGCAGCGAGAGGCTTTAGAGAGGGTGGAAACCTTTAAACGAGTGTAGACAGCCAGGAGTCGAGGAGAACCTTCCAGCAAAGGAAACGGCACTCATGGGAGGCCCCAGTGGGAAAGCGCCATGGCAGAGGAAGGACTTTTCTACAGTCCAGCCTTGGTAGGAAGGTTCCGAAGCGAGGCTGGGTAGGGAGGCCATGTTATCCCCACAGCACTATACATCTTGTAGGCTTGGCTGAACAGTTGCACAACTCAAACTCCGGTTATCTTCAGCAATAGGACGCCTGAGGTCAGAGGCTCCCCTCTTGGTTAAACCAGCTAAGATCAGCAGGATGCTAAGTGGAAGTCTTTGCAGAGCCTCCAACTTCATTACAATCTCATTTTCATGCTCAGTGACACTCCCACCAGTGCCACAACGGCTGACAATCACCACAACAATGATGAGAAGAAGCCATAAAAGGACAAAAAGATGGCAGTGCTTCAGCTCCCAGAAGTTCACCGCCCATTTCCAGAAAAGCGATTAATATTCTTCCCCTTGCTTTCAATGTCCAACCCCTTCATTCAAGAAACCCTCTATTTCAATCCCCTCACCCCTCAGGAGTAGAGAAGTTGATTTGTGAGCCACACTCCTGCTTCTTCATTCCTTGGCCTTTACATACAGCTTGCTCTGCTCAACACTTACTTTTGGTTTCATGGATTGGATCTATGACACCCAACAGGAAAAGTTCCCATCTTTTGAGGCTACCAAGTTTATTGGCAACAGACACACTGAGTGAAAAGAGAGGCTGGGCTACTGCTACTGTTTGGATATGGATTTTTGGCCACATCACACCTCATGTTAAAACACGATCCCCATTGTTGGAGGCGGAGCCTAATGGGAGGTTTTCGGGTCCTGGCGGCAAACGCCTCATGAATGGCTTGGTGCTGTCCTTGCCATAATGAATGAGTTCTCGCTCTGAGCTCCTGTGAGCGTTCCCAGAGAGCTGGTTGTAGAGGAGCCTGGCGCCTACCCTTCTATCTCCTGACTCCTCTCTTGCCATGTAGTGGGCTCCTCTTCATCTTCCAGCATGAGTGGAAGCAGTCTGAGGCCTTACCAGAAGCAGATATGAGCACCATGCTTCTTGTGCAACCTGCAGAACTGTGAGCCAAGTAAATCTCTTTTCTTACATTCCCCAGTTGTTTTGTTGACCAAAACAACTACTCTCTGGGAACAATAGTTTTTGTTTATTTACATATGGATACCTTTGATAACCTTTCTTTGTTTTAAAATTTCCTAAATCTCACAAATAAATGTAATTATATACTGGGTGAAGAGATGAGAGTTTTAGAAGAAAAAATGGAAACTCTAGAGTAGAATCAGATGGAAAGTTGAGAATTTAAAAATAAATAATGGCAGAAAAGATCAGTCAACTTGTAAGCATGTCAATACAAATTACCTAAAATGGAGGAGAGAGGAAAAAAGAGATTGAGGCCAGGTGCAGTAGCTCATGCCTATAATCCTAGCACTTTGGGAGGCCGAGGAGGGTGGATCACTTGAGGTCAGAAAGTCAAGACCAGCCTGGCCAACATGGTGAAACCCCATCTCTACTAAAAACACAAAAATTAGCTGGACGAGGTGGCATGCGCCTGTAATCCCAGCTATTCAGGAGGCTAAGGCAAGAGAATGGTGTGAACCCAGGAGGCGGAGGTTGCAGTGAGCTGAGATGGCGCCACTGCACTCCAACCTGGGCGACAGAGCAAGACTCTGTCTCAAAAAAAAAAAAAAAAGGTTAAAAAATAAACAAAGAGACTAACAGTGGCCTGTGTGGGATAATATCAAGCATTTAACACACATGCAGTTGAAATCACAGAAAGAGAAGAGAAAAAATGGGGCCAAAAGTAGTTGAAGAATGTAAAATATTAAATTTTTAAAAACATCAACTTACAAATACAGGAAGCCCAATGAACCCTGAACAGGAGAAATTAAAGAAAAAAAAAGCCAACTATGCACATCAGAGCCAAATGACTGATGCCAAATGATAAAGAGAAAATCACAGCCAGAGCAAAAACACCCATTCTATACAGGGAACGACGGCAAGGACTCATCAGAAGCAAAGGAAACCAGATGGAATGACATTTTTAAAGTGCCGAAAGGAAAAAAACTGTCAACCCACAGGACTCCATGGAGCAAAAGGAGCCTTAAAAAATGACGGTAATCTTCTTCACTGGTAAAAAGAGAAAATTTCTTAAAAAAATAAAGACAGTTTCAGAAAAATGAAAGCTTAGAGGATTCACTGCCCTCAGACCCTCAACAAATGCAAACGCGGAAGAAAGTGCTTCAGGAAAGGGAAATGGCACCAGACGGAAACTGGTTCCTGCAGAGAGGAGCTTCAGGCACGGTCAAATGTGGGCAAATGAAAAGACTTTTTTCCCTCAGCTCTTATTTCTTTTACAAAACAATCAACTTTTTAAAGCAAACATAATGATGGTTGTGGGATTATAATATGTGTAGAAGTAAAATATACGTCAACAATAAACACAGGCCAGAAAGGGTGAACACTGCGACAAAAACCACGACCGACAGTGTCCGACGGTCCTCAAGTCCTTACTCACGTGTCGCTGGCACAGACCCGGAAACAGCTCATCAGTAACTCTGCTGCTTTTTCCAACATGTCCCCAACTTTGCTTTTTCCTTTCTTTACCAACTGCTGATCTGCCTAATAAAATATAAAAACATTTATTTTATTTCATTTTTCTGAGACAAGATCTTGCTGTGTCGCCCAAGCTGGAGTGCAATGGCCCAGTCACACCTCACGGCAGCCTCAACCTCCTGGGCTCCACTGATCTTCCTACCTCAGCCTCCTGAGGAGCCGGAACCATGGAACCAGGCACCACCATGCCTGGCTAGGTTTGGGCTTTTTTTTTTTTTTTTTTTTTTTTTTAGAGACAGGGTCTCACTTAGTTGCTCTGGCTGGTTCTGAACTTCTGACTCCAAGTAATCCTCTCATCTTGGCCTCCCAAAGTGTTGGGATTACAAGCGTGAGCCACTGTGCCCAGCCAAAACATCACTTCTTAAGGCAAAAAATAGGTACAATTAAGAGCCAAAGTCCCGAAAGATTCTGGAGAAATCAGCTAGCATGTGCTACAATATTTTTAAAAATTGAGAAGTCTGTATTATTCCAATTCTTCCACAAACCTCAACTTTCTTCAATTATTTCAAGTTAAGTCAGTCACCAACTTTTCAAACCTGCACTGCATGTTACTAAGTGATTGAGCTCTCTTCCTTCAGTCCCTGAAGCTGGCTGGTCAAAACGCTCGAAATAAAAACGTTTAACAAATACCAAAGTCATCACCGAGTCTGACTTTTCCCTCGCATTTGCGAGGATGGCCTTGGTTAAAGAAGAAAGAACCTGTTTCTCCCACTTGTGTTCTCCACAAACGCAAGGCCTACAATAGGCTTGCAAATGACCCACAGCTCAAACTATATTCACGACAACACTAAGCCATCATGGTCTTTTTTTACTATATTAATTTTGCACATATATAATTTTTACTATATATATTTTGCACTGATGATGCAAAAACAGCAATAGGTAAAATGCTGGAGTGCTCCCACCAGCAGCAAACTACACAAGTGATCATCATATTCTTAAACACCAGACACTTTGCAATCGATCAATCAATCAATCAATCAACAAACCAGTAAAAATAGTTTCCTTTTAACAATGCCCTTGATGAGCCAAGCACAGCGGCTCACACCTGTAATCCCGGCACTTTCGGGAGGCTGAGGTGGGAGAATCACTTGAGCCCAGGAGTTTGAAACCAGCCTGGGCAACATGGCAAGACTCTGCCTTTATAAAAAAATTTTTTTAATTTGCCTGGTATCGTGGCATACACCTGTAGTCCCAGCTACTCGGGAGGCTGAGGTGGGAGGCTTCATTCAGCCCCAGGAACTCAAGGCTGCAGTGAGCTATGATTGCGCCAATGCACTTCAGCTGGGTGACAGAGCAAGATCGTCTCTAAATAAATAAATAAAATGTCCTTGATAATGCAGTAAATACAAATTTTCTTAAATCTTGGTCCTTGAGCACACGTTTTTTATATTCTTTGTGAAGAAATGAGAAGCATACAGCAATTCTGTGGCACACGGATATCTCATGGCTGTTTACAGAAAGCCTCTGGGCAGCTGTCTGAGCTGTGAGCTGGACTAACTGCTTCTTGTGGAACAGAAAACTGATAGACAGACACAGCTAGCTACCCAGGCTTGGGCATCTGGCTGACCATACTCTCCAAAACGAATGAAACAAATCTGTCACTTCCAGGCAAACAACTGATGGTACTGGTTGCCAACAACAACATTTGTGCTTTCAAGAAAAATCAGAATTCTGGAAAACTTTTCTCAACCACCGTGAGCTTTGCAGCTTTTCCTTACTCCAAGGCTTTTCTGATGAGGCCCCTGTAGATGTTAAGAAAGGTAGGGGTTTGGGGGTTGGGTTTTTTTTATTTTTTATTATACTTTAAGTTCTAGGGTACATGTGCACAATATGCAGGTTTGTTACATATGTATACATGTGCCATGTTAGTGTGCTGCACCCATTAACTTGTCATTTACATTAGGTATATCTCCTAATGCTATCCCTCCCCACTCCCCCCACCCCACGACAGGCCCCGGTGTGTGATG
>NW_012102044.1:1145450-1145774 GCF_000951045.1 Mandrillus leucophaeus | reverse complement strand
TTTTAGATCTCTCCTGCTTTCTCTTGTGGGCATTTAGTGCTATAAATTTCCCTCTACACACTGCTTTAAATGTGTCCCAGAGATTCTGGTATGTTATTATCTTTGTTCTCATTGGTTTCAAAGAACATCTTTATTTCTGCCTTCATTTCGATATGTACCCAGTAGTCATTCAGGAGCAGGTTGTTCAGTTTCTGTGTAGTTGAGTGGTTTTGAGTGAGTTTCTTAATCCTGAGTTCTAGTCTGATTGCACTGTGATACTTTGTTATAATTTCTGTTCTATTACATTTGCTGAGGAGTGCTTTACTTCCAACTATGTGGTCAGTT
>NW_012102044.1:1144617-1145025 GCF_000951045.1 Mandrillus leucophaeus | reverse complement strand
GCAACCCCTGCCTTTTTTTGTTTTCCATTTGCTTGGTAGATCTTCCTCCATCCCTTTATTTTGAGCCTATGTGTGTCTCGGCATGTGAGATGGGTCTCCTGAATACATTACACTGATGGGTCTTGACTCTTTATCCAATTTGCCAGTCTGTATCTTTTAATTGGAGCATTTGGCCCATTTACATTTAAGGTTAATATTGTTATGTGTGAATTTGATCCTGTCTTTATGACGTTAGCTGGTTATTTTGCTCGTTAGTTGATGCAGTTTCTTCCTAGCATCGATGGTCTTTACATTTGGGCATGTTTTTGCAGTGGCTGGTACCGGTTGTTCCTTTCCATGTTTAGTGCTTCCTTCGGGAGCTCTTGTAGGGCAGGGCTGGTGGTGACAAAAATCTCTAAGCATTTGCTT
>NW_012102044.1:1141842-1142102 GCF_000951045.1 Mandrillus leucophaeus | reverse complement strand
TGATTTGCATTTCTCTGATGGCCAGTGATGATGAGCATTTTTTCACGTGTTTGTTGGCTGCATAAATGTCTTCTTTTGAGAATTGTCTGTTCATATCCTTTGCCCACTTTTTGATGGGGTTGTTTTTTGCTTGTAAATTTGTCTGAGTTCTTTGTAGACAAAGAACTGGATACTAGCCCTTTGTCAGATGAGTAGATTGCAAAAATTTTCTCCCATTCTGTAGGTTGCCTGTTCACTCTGATGGTAGTTTCTTTTGCTGT
>NW_012102044.1:1127429-1141792 GCF_000951045.1 Mandrillus leucophaeus | reverse complement strand
TCTGAAGCCTTTTTCTCTCAGCTCGTCAGTCATTCTCTGTCCACCTTTGTTCCGCTGCTGGCGAGGAGCTGCATTCCTTTGGAGGGGGAGAGGCACTCTGATTTTTAGAATTTTCAGCTTTTCTGCTCTATTTTTTCCCCATCTTTGTGGTTTCATCTACCTTTGGTCTTTGATGATGGTGATGTACAGATGGGGTTTCACTGTGGATGTCCTTTCTGTTTGTTAGTTTTCCTTCTAACAGTCAGGACCCTCAGCTGCAGGTCTGTTGGAGTTTGCTGGAGGTCTACTCCAGACCTGTTTGCCTGGGTATCAGCAGCGGAGGCTGCAGAAGAGTGAATACTGCTGAAGAGCAAATGTTGCTGCCTGATTGTTCCTCTGGAAGCTTCGTCTCAGAGGGGTACCCGGCCGTGTGAGGTTTCAGTCTGCCCCTACTGGGGGATGCCTCCCAGTTAGGTTACTTGGGGGTCAGGGACCCACTTGAGGCAGTCTGTCTGTTCTCAGATCTCAAACTCTGTGCTTGAAGAATCACTACTCTCTTCAAAGCTGTCAGTCAGGGACATTTAAATCTGCAGAGGTTTTTGCTGCCTTTTGTTTGGCTATGCCCTGTCCCCAGAGTTGGAGTCTACAGAGGTAGGCAGGCCTCCTTGAGCTGCAGTGGGCTCCACCCAGTTCGAGCTTCCCGGCCACTTTGTTTACCCACTCAAGCCTCAGCAATGGCGGGCGCTCCCAAGCCTCACTGCCACCTTGCAGTTAGATCTCAGACTGCTGTGCTAGCAATGAGGGAGGCTCCATGGGCGTGGGACCCTCTGAGCCAGGCACAGGATATAATGTCCTGGTGCCGCTTGCTAAGACCCTTGGAAAAGCGCAGTATCAGGGTGGGAGTGACCTGACTTTCCAGGTGCTGTGTGTCATGGTTTCCCTTAGCTAGGAAAGGGAATTCCCTTACCCCTTGCGCTTCCCGGGTGAGGCGATGCCTCGCCCTGCTTCAGCTCTCGCTTGATGGGCTGCACCCATTGTCCTGCACCCACTGTCTGACACACCCCAGTGAGATGAACCTGGTACCTCAGTTGGAAATGCAGAAATCACCCATCTTCGGCGTCGCTCACACTGGGAGCTGTAGCCTGGAACTGTTTCTATTCGGCCATCTTGGAACCCCCCTCCCTCCTCCCCCATTCTTCTTTATATTGCCTATTTCCTTGCTGAGACTTTAAATGTTTTCATTTGTTTCAAGCACGTTCTAAATTGCTTGCTGAATCAAGAGGGCTGTTTAAAATGCTTATCAGATAATTCCAACATCTGTGCAATCTCAGCATTGGTGTCTTCTGCTGAACGTCTTTTCTCATTCAAAATCTCAGGAAGTTGACATTTTCCTGGTAATCGGTGTCGATTAAATCCTGGACATTTGGGGCACTACGTGACAAGACTGTGGATCTTATTTATCTTCTTTTAGCAGGCCTCACGATGTGAGCAGAGAAACAGGCGCATCCCCTTTGCCACTGAATGGGGGAGGTCCAGGTCCCCTGCTGAGCCTCTGACATCCACCTAGCTCCTCATTACTGCTAGCCCAGGGTGGAGGTCCTGGGCCACCCCCAGCCCACACCACTTTGAAGATGGAGCGGGAGGGACCTGCGGACTTTTTGTGCCTGGCACTGGAGTGAGGCAGTGATGGTCAGAGTTCTGTCTTGCTGGACTGTCTACCCAGGCTCCTGGTTTCCTTGGGGATTTTGTCTCTGCCTGACAGTGAAAGGCTTCAGGTTTCTAAGGCACCCAGTCCAGGACAGTCCCAGGAGACAAAAGGGAAACCCGGAGACTCCCTACATCCAACTCTGAGCCCCATCCCCCTCTTCTCTCCACCTCCCATAGCCATGCCAGCCTGACAACTCCCAGGGTTTTAACTGTTTTTAGCAGGCGCAATAGGGAGAAATCCATTGCATGCTGCCTAGAACTGAAGTCATCAATCATTTCTAAAACCGTAAAGGGGTCGTCCTAAAACCAAAAGGTAGACAAATGTTGCTCCATAATGGGGGCTTCTGTGGGTCCCCAAGGGGAAGTCACCTCCATAAAACCCAGGATCTCCCCTCACCCCAGGGAAGCCCCCTCCTACTGCCCAAATCTATATGAAGCTGAATTCTTTTCAACGGGGGAGCAGGCCACATCTTAAAGGTGGAAGAGATGCAGAATAGCTCATTTGTTGTTGTTCCACTGACTTCATAAAAATAATACATACCATAAATGGTTAACAACAAAATGAAACCTCTCCCTCTGTATGAACAGTGTGGAAATCTGAGCAAATGTTTACTTAAATCTGTTTCTGTTAACCTAGAAAGAATAGTCAATATCTGTTCTTTTGCTTCCTATACCAGACACATCTCAACTTCAATTCACTCCTCAAAACTTTTGGAAAGAATGACATGAAATTAAACAACAGTGTTTATTTTACCAAGTGTTAATTTTAAAACAAGTGTTTTATTGTTAAACATTTTATAAAATTTTAAACAATTTTATAAAATTTTATAAAAATTTAAACAATTTATAAAATTTTAAAACAAGTGTTAATTTAAAACCAAGTGTTAATTTTAAAACAAGTGTTTTATTGTTAAACATTTTATAAAATTTTAAACAATTTTATAAAATTTTATAAAAATTTAAACAATTTATAAAATTTTAAAACAAGTGTTAATTTAAAACCAAGTGTTAATTTTAAAACAATAATGACAGCAAATTAAACTTACATTATTAGCAAACACTCGAAGGTCAAGTGCTACCGCATACATGACAGGCAGAGCCCTGCAGGACAAAAAGTAAACAAGTGTGAGGGGCTATGAGACCCAAGATTCCATCCCCAGAGGTGGGAAGAACACAGACGCCCAGGACTACTATCCAGAATGGAGTCTACGCTTATCCAAAACTCTGACAGTTGTTTGCTTCCTCACTTTCTGTCCGGGTGGGCTGCAGGCCCCAAACTTCCTGATCATCCCAGGGCCTCACACTGCGGTGCTCCCCAACCCTGCCAAAGGCCCCAGCCCTGCTGCAGCTCCAGGCTCCCAGGATATCCTCCTCCCCTCAGCTTCCCACCAGTATCCAAACAGCACCACTAAAAAAGAAGTGGTTTGATCAGATTTCCTAATAGGAACCAGAATATGTAATACACAAAATGTCACAAAACAACTTTTACAGCCAACTGGCAAAACTGGACTGTTTTCATGTGCAAGTTTTTACGTTAAAAGATAAAAGCGTGGCAGGAGGCGGAGCTTGCAGTGAGCCAAGATCACGCCACTGCACTCCAGCCTGGGCAACTGAGCAAGACTCCGTCTCAAGAAAAGAAAAAAAAGATAAAAGAGTGGGTTTGTTTGCAAAAGGCCTTTGGTTACTTTAGTATAAACAAAATTCAGTATTTATCTATAGTTTGTTAATAAATCATAAAATTAAGAATTAGTTTGGCAAGGCATTTAAAAATACCACCATTATCATGTATTAGAACACCCCAAATGAACGGTAGTTGGTCTACCTCTTTTATCTAAAGTTTAAAACCAAAAGTTCAAAATTGACAACTGAAGGAAAAAACAGTATTTAATAAATATCTGGGGAAATGGACATGTGAAATAAAAATAATACTATATTTACACAGACACACTGCAAACAATGTGGCTGATCTACCATTTAAGTTTACTAGATTTGTAATTCCATTAATCTGTGTGGATATTGCCATATGTCAACACAATGATTATTAAATATCCACTTGGAAAATACAATATACATTTATTTAAAGCAAATTTGTAAAAAGATTCTACTTAAAAAAATTGCCATTTACTAATTCAGCTGTTTCTGTTCACACTTACCAGTTTTCTTCTTTGTGGGCCTGGAATGCTCGCAAGAATGATGTACCGTATTAAGGAAGATACGGCATATAAAGGTCAAACAATGCTATGTACGATTAAAGTAAAGAATAAGAATCTAAATTTTAAGGAATGTAGCTCACCCTTTAGCAGATTTATGTTACAACAATAGTAAGTTCTTGAAGGAAAAAAGGTATAAGCTCACATTACAAATATCTGTATCTCACTAGGCTCAAGTATACTAAACACACGTATTTCATACATACTGTCTCCTAAGTAAAAAAGACTTACAAGATTTTTTAAAATCAGCCATTTCAGATATTTTATTTGGTTTCTCTGAGCCCAGATGATCATGAGTTATATTTAAGTCCTTTAGAATCTGTAGCATAAGGCTGATTTTATCAACTCTAGAATTCTTGAATTCTAAGGAGGCTGGTAGCAAGTAGGCCAACTCTCTTCTGTGTATATTTAAACAAGGCGGTTAAAACGAAAAGACAAAATCTAGAGATACATACAAATCCTTAGACCACTCACCGATTCAGGCCTTAACTAAAGATACCCTTTACATGACTGAAGTAGGAATTGGTCTGGTTTAAGGTCTTCAGCCGCCACAATCCAATGCCGACGTGTATCTGACTCCACTCTTGTCCATCTCTGCCTGAATTCTGGATTTCTGCTATTTCACCACAGGACTTAACCAGTCCCTGTAACTATACTTACTACCTAAACCTTCTTCTCAACAGGGTAAGATCCTTCTTTTTCACCAGGGTTCTTCCTTACTAAGTGGCTGCATGAGTCTTCAGATCCATGCTAAATTTAAGTACCCGAGTGAAAGAGCTGAAAAGAGTTTCTCTTCCAAAACACTGTCATTCCTTTCTAACTGCAGAAATGAGCAACTGGCCCAATGTTCCGGGTCTCAAGTCCCAAGCAATCCACTGCACGCGTTCTACACCGGACAGCTGCCATGAATGACAAAGGATATTGGACGATCACGGTCTGGCACTTGTATGCCTCTATGAAGTCATGATTCCCCACTGCGTAAGTGCACCTGGAGGAGAAAGAGAAACACGCTGTCACACGATAAAACCTAGCACTAGTTATGCAGCACACACAGCTCACTTCACTGCGCAGGTCCCAGTGGTCCTGGGATGAAAGGGGTGAAGGAAGAAACACACAAATGGCTGAACACAAACAGCTGAGGGTAAGAGGAGACCCACGGTAAGCTCGGAGACTACACTCTCAAGCCCCAGAAGGACCCAGCTCCAGCAGGTTTATGAGTAACACGCTGATAACAGAGTATGACCCTTCCACGCTAGCAGGAGCTGACAATGACATTCAAACTGGATTCCCAGCTGGGTAATGTCAGTGTTAGTTCATCGTCCAATCTGGAACCGATCGCACACCGCACAGAGCCAGGACATCACAGGTGCTTTGTACTACAAGGAACACGGTAGTGCCCCAACTCTTCCAAAGACCCTGTCGGGTTCACAGGACATTCCTGCTCACAGACCCCACCCTGGTCCTGTAGCCTAGGCTGCTCTGAAAGACAGTAATCAAATCTCACATGGCTATAAGGACACCATCTTCTGCCTGAAAAGATCCTTCAGAGGTAACACAGTAGACACGAAGTGTACATAAAAGCAGCATTGTTTGCTTTGCTCAACTCTAGTTCTTTCCCAGTAACGTAAAGAGCTTCAAAAAAGACATACTATTTCCACAAAAGGGGTAAGTGAATGGTTAGGCTCCACACTCTACTAAAAAGACCACTATCCAGGCACTATGGTAAATACTATGTGATGTTAAAAATAGTATTACACAACTGATGTATAAAATTTTCACAGGCTTTATCACAGTGAAATTACAAATGCATTTTCCTACTTTTTCAAAGTCAATTATTCACTGCTTCAAGCATAAGATAATGCAAGATAAAATACCCAGTTAATTCAGCAATTTCCAGATGTGTGTGTTTTTCTTCCTCCCCAACAGATTACCTTAAATGAGCTGCAAACATTTCATCATAAGGGGGTTCCAAGACTTGCTGACACTTCTCCTCTGGAGAGGCCATCTGATTTTAAAAAAGAAAAATGGCAAAAGTAAAATAAATAGGCACAGAAAGAATGCAACATATAGAAAGATATTTAAACCTGTTTCAAGAAAATTTATGCTTTATAGTTCACAGTAGCACTTTATATTTAAAACTCTAAATAAAAGGTTGAGGCTGTGAGCACGGTGGCTCACGCCTGTAATCCCAGCACTTTGGGAGGGCGAGGTGGGCAGATCACTTGAGGCCAGAAGTTCAAGACCAGCCTGGCCAACATGGTGAAAGCCCGTTTCTACAAAAACATTACAAAAATTAGCCGGGTGTGGTGGTGCACACTGCTAATCCCAGCTACTCAGGAGGCTGGGCATGAGAATCGCTTGAACCTGGGTGCTGAAGGTTGCAGTAAGCCAAGATCATGCCACTGCACTACCCGCTGGGCGACAGAGAGAGACTCTGTCTCATAAATAAATGGTTCATTACTTCAACAAATATTTATCAATATTTCAGGGGAACAAGAGGCCCATGAATATAATTTAGTCTCGCCTTCTGCAGGTCAGAAAATATTCTAGGCACTTTCATATATATTTTAGTATTTAATAACCAGTCAGTCAAGAAATACTTGTTAAGTAACTATCACAGGTTTAGTAAGTGAGGTCTAACGAGTTACCGATGGTGCTATGCTAGGACTCACCCTTTTCGGCTTCCTGCTGAGAGCACCAGTCTCATCTCCTGGGCTACGCTAGCTGACATTTCTTTCTAAGTTTTCCTTTCCTCCTAACAGTCAAATTTTAGATAATCTGAACATCTCAATAGGTGAAGGTTAATTCTGTCAACTTGGCTGGCCATGGAGTCCCCAGACAATGTCATTTCTGGGAGCATCTGTGAGGGTGTTTCTGGATGACACTGGCAGTTGCACTAGCAGACTCAGGAAAGGTGATGGCCCTCCTCAGTGTGGACGGACAGTGACCAATCTGATGAGGGCTTGAATAGAACAAGAGGTCGAGGAAGGAAGAATTCACTCCTTGTGTGGGACTTCTCGACCTCTATAATCACAGGACCCAGTTCCTCATACTAAACCTCTGTAAATATCGATATATCCCATTGGCTCTGTTTCTCAGGAGAACCCGGACTAATACACAATAGATTACAGCACATTTTTTTTGTTTTGTTTTGTTTTCACAAAAGCAATGAGCCCATGCTGATATGGTGAGACAGAAGAATGACAGTATCAGAAAAATCACCATTCTACAGTCCCTGGGGAATGAAACCACCAGAAGAAAGTTTACGGGGGGAATTTTACAATGAAGGGATCCATCTCAGACTGCCAACAGGGCAGTGTGTGTCCTCTCATGTGACACAATATGAAGCACACAGCACCAGCCATGGGGTGTTCTGGCCAAGGCGAGCCTGAGCCTCATCAAGTCTCAGGCACTAACTCCTACTTAGAGCAATGGTTTTCAACACTGTCTACACATAGAATCACATAGTATTGATTAGAAAAACAAAAACAAGCCTGCTGCTACTTCAGAGACCGATTTACCTGGTCTCAGTTGCAAATCCATACACCACCAAACATAATCACCAACAGATAAGCCCATTTTTCTTCCAAAAGAAAAATGCTGCTCCCAGTAGAAACACACCCCAATATGATAATGGGTGTCAATAAGGAAACAGGGCTTTACCAAATGTCCACAAGATTTTCTATAGAAAATACCACCTCAACATCATCTACGCCACAGATGACATGGAAACTCCATGTACAACTCCAGGCTGGGCCTTGGCTTGCCGGACTTTCTACTTAAATGGGAGACACCTGTGGTACATGACGTCTATGGGGCTTTGGGAACGCACAGGCCTGGACAGAGTCTAAGCTCCGCCGTCTCTCCACCATCTCACTTCTCCAAACCTCAGAGAGCTGTGTAGGAATCAAACACAGGGGCAGGAGGTCCATATCACTACAGCGTACCCACATAGTCAGTGCTCCACAAATGAATTGAAATTACATAAATCATAAAGAAACTTTACAATTTTCAAATAAGAGTGACAATACTAGTTTTCTTCTTACTCAAACTCTACGTTTCTCTTAGGAAAGTGATTATCCTGTAATTCTCTGCAGACACCTGTGTGCACAGTTCTTTTACCTACTTGAAGTCGTGGGTTTGCAACATGAGGATGTTTAAAAGACACCAACTCTGCACAAGATGCTCCATCTCTGGTGTCGATGGCTTCGTACACCTGAAACATTTGAAAGGGAAACCTAAGTAGAAAATACAATATTCTGTTCCAATAAAACTACAACAATACATTGAATGCCACACAGGGGAAAATTCATTTTCCCCTAGTTTGAAAGGAGACAGAATAATCAAAATGTAACAGGGGGTCACTACTCCCTGCAGTGGATAAACAATAATTTCGTTTCAAAATAGGATGTTCCTGGCTGGCTCAGGCCTGTAATCCCAGCACTTTGTGAGGCTGAGGAAGGATTGCTTGAGGCCAGGAGTTCGAGACCATCCTGGACAACACAGCAAGACTTGTCTCTTTAAAACAAACAGACACAAAAAAATAAAAACAGATGTTCCTGAAGCAAAAAAAAACAGGTCAAGCTAATAAAAATAAGTCAGTGGTTTATCAGGCAGCTCTTCATGAAGGTGAATTATTCTAGTTTTACTTGATCACACTGATATATGTTTGAAAATCCAAATATACAGCTTATGAAAAAGAAATCAGGTTAAAAACCACATATATCCAAAATTCAAAAAGCTTCCACTCAACCTTAATATAAAATAAAAGGAAAATGGAAATAGCTAAATAGATGACACATTCATATAATGTGATACTTGGCTGCTGTTATAACGAATAAAATAGATCTATACGTAGTAACATGAGAAAATGTCCACAATATGATGAATAAATGAAAAAAAATAGTTAACTGCAGGAAAACTGTATAACTTGATTTGGGAGAAAAAAGAAGAGAAAAATTATGTACAACATGTAAACACAGGAAAGAATGCAGGGCCTGGATCACACCACACCAGCTGACTACGCGGACCATGAGGTGGAGACTGGGAGACCCGGGAGCCTTTTGCCCTATCTAGCTCCTGCCACAACAGATATTTTATAATTGGAAAACCAAATATGCTTTTAAATTATATTTACAAAAAAATGGCAGGGCGCGGTGACTCACGCCTGTAATCCCAGCACTTTGGGAGGCCGAGGCGGGCGGATCACGAGGTCAAGAGATCGAGACCCTCCTGGCTAACACACTGAAACCCCGTTTCTACTAAAAATACAAAAAAATTAGCTGGACCTGTAGTCCCAGCTACTCAGGAGGCTGACGCAGAATGGCGTGAACCCAGGAGGTAGAGCTTGCAGTGAGCCAAGATTACGCCACTGCATTCCAGTCTGGGCCACAGAGTGAGACTCTGTCTCATAAAAAAAAAAAAAGACACAAAAATTCTAACTAAACAAAAAGGCAAGCACAATGCTTTAGATACAGTATAATTTAACTATGAGAAATTTAAATATTTACATTTTATGGTAACACAAGACTGACCGGGGATGTCATAACATGGATGTGCAAATGGCCAAAAAGCACAAGCAGATGAGCTTCCTCTACACCCACCAGAGTACTTACAACTAGGAAGGCTGATGACGCCAAGTGTTGCCAGGAGCCTGAGGCAACCAGAAGGCTCACACATTGGTGGTGGAGTAAGTTGGGGTAAATTTTTAGAAGAAAATTGGTATTCTATTAAAGCAAGCAAATGCCTACTCTCTCAGCCAGTAATCCTGTGCCCAGGAGTCTATACCCAGAAGAAGGGGAGATACATGCCACCAGTTCAACACGCTGGAGCCCAACTCCTCCTACCCCATTGTTCAACTCAGGGTATGACTGGGAGGCTGACACCACCTTCCTCAAGACTAACTTAAATGATAAGGAATCTCCCACCTGACTATTCCATACAACTACATATGCATTTACGTTTTGAAACAGTAATCACACTTCCAGGGACTTACAACTAGAAACAGAAGATATTTATACTCGGCTACATGTAATCACAAAATATTGGACACAAACTAAGTATCCATCCATACAGACTGGCTGAATACTCTGTGAAACATCTATTTTGAGGCACACTATGCAACCATTTTTTGAAAATGAGGAAGATCTCTATGAATTTTCATGGAATAATTTCCAGGAAGATACAGTTAAGTGAAAAAAGCAAGTTGTAGAAGAGTATGTACAGAATGCTGCCTTTTGTATAAGAATGAAGGGAAACAAGAAAAATATGTGTTTATGTCTCTGTGTCACATGTACATCCCAAAAGGAAATACAGGATGGAGAAGGCAGAATCTAATGAAAATGATTATCTTTCTAGAGAGGGGGTAGAATGAGGTGAGAGAGAGATAGAAGTAAAGTTTCTGAGCACACCTTTAAATAGAACAGTTACTTACAACCCCGTTCAAGAAATAAAATAGAAAGACAAACCTTAAAATTGAAACAAATAGAAAATACATACCTAAGTGGATATCAGAAAAAAGAATATGAGTAACCTTTGAAAACAGTGGTTTGTGGGATTTGACTGTCCTTATTCTAAGGACAAAAAGACTGCCCAAAAAAAAAGAAATCCTGAATTTCATCATCACTGAGTAGATGTTGTTGGTGGCATGGGGGCCCAAATCCTGAACTGCTTGTGAGTGCAGTGGGTGGGCTGGTGTCGCTGGGACCACAGTTGTCAGTGAGAATGAGCAGCACTGGCACAGAGCAGAAGGGAGAGTCCCATGGGATTTGGGTTGGAGGTGTGAGCAGGAGCTTAACTTTTTCTTCAGCTGAAGCCATCTGAAGACTTCCAGGTTTTATGCCTTCATAGGGAAATACAGCCATTCAGAGGCAGCCCTCCTGCCCCAGTCCATGTAAGATCACAGGCTGCTGCTCAAGGTCACGTCATATCCCAGCTCCTCACATTTTCAAAGTCACAATAGGTGCAAGATGATTTGTGCCCAAGTATTATGAAAACTAAGTTTCTCTTCATAGCCCTGGCCACAGGTTTAGGAATTTCATCTAAAAGACAGACAGATGGATACTAAGATCCTCAACTGTTTAGGAGAAAGGGTTAGGTTTCCTCTTTAAAATGACCATGCTAGAGATCAGTATTTTGCAATTTACAACATTGCATTTGCCAATCATCATCATCAAGCTGAAGGTGGCCCCAAGAAGACAACACTGACATCTGCCCATCTTCTGCAGGAGGCTTTCCTGTGTCCCCTGCCCACTCCCTGCAAGAACTCACTGGTGCCCAGCTCCAAAGGGGCCTCATCTGGCTCCCTCGAGACCACCTGACCAGATGCAACGGAACAGCACCCTCGAGGACGAGGGAGGCGACTGCCTTGGCCGGGCAGGCACACAGGGTCTTCCCTGCTTGCCCTCCCATCAGTAGCTGGCCCTGGGCTGGAAGGTAAAATGACCGATCCCACCCAGGTCTTGGTCTGCAGGTCCCCCAAGAAAACCAGTACTAGTCAGTTTAGCCCCAAAGAGGACATGCCTTCCAAAGTGGCCCTCCCTGCGCCATGTGGGCATGCCTAGCCACAGGAGCCCCAACAGACTCCAACCTTGCTCGACTAAGGCGCTTCTGGCTAGAAAGCGGTTCTGGAGCCTGCTGGCCGAGCCGTGCTCTCTTTGGCTCCACACAAACAGGAGGTTCAAGCTAAGAGTTCCCCACAGCCACCCCTGCTTATGGTTCCAGGCATGCTGGGCCCCATACTGTGCAATCACTCGCACCACCCAGGGCCTTGCACTGGGCCCAGCCCCAGGAGCCTAAGAGGCCTTGTTCTGTTTAACATCAGTACTCTGGTGACCGGTCACACTTGAGCACGATGTTCTGATGTCGCCAAGGCCTCCAGGGCTCTCTGCAGAGGGAACCTATGGGGGACTGAGAGTCCCAGACTTGGAGCAAGCACTGTGGAATGGAAGCATACTTCAATGACTGAACACACTGGGGACACAGTGGTCACGAAGGGATCAAACCCTGGAGTCCAGACACCGGGTCCCTCCAAGGAGAGGTGGAGACCCCTGCTGGGGGCACTCACTGGTAACCCTCTTTTGCCTGTGACCTCCCCGGGTGGTCCCTGCACATATGCAGGGTGATGTCACCACATCCTCAACTCCACTTGGCCACACCCACCTGGGCTGCACCCACTGTCCCAGGTGTGACCTGACTAGAGGAGGGCTCAGTGCCACAGGGCCTTGAGTCCAAGGAGGGCCCCAGCTTGCTTGGTAGGCATGAATGTGTCCCAAGGGTGGTCCTATCAATGCCCCTGCCTCAATGACTAAATTGTGAGAAGGCTGGGGGTGTGAAGAGGAAAAGCAGGGATGGCAACAGACAGTACCAGCAAGCACTAAAAGTGCTACTGGCACCACAGTGGACGCAGGACCCCTAGCAGCCCAGCCACCTGGCCAATTCTTAACATCTCATGCTGCAGAGCCTTCAGCCCTCAACGGGACCACATAACCAGACTCCAAGTGAGCACCTTCTGAGCGGCACCCCCAGGCCTGGCTCACCAGGGGATGCTCCCTGGCTCTGGCCCCAGGAAGACTTTCTTGTGGCTGCTGCATGCCCCACACACCCACCAGTCTGGTCCACAGCGGGCACCATCTACTCCTGGAATTCGAAACTCTTCTAAAAATTCAAAATCGTTACAGGTCATGAATCTCTGAAGTCACTTCTGAACAGTCAAACTTTCCAATTCCATAAACTCTTGAAAAGCAATATGAAGAACTATTCAAGATTAAGGAGTAAAGTATGTAACTCAAAGCTGATTTCCTAAATAAAGGTGTTCACTACACCTGTAAAAAGGAGAGGTGTTCTTGGCAAAAGGAACATAATGAAGAAAATCTTTGGGACAAGAAAGATCATGGGGTGCCACAGGAAGATAACACGCCGCACCCCGCAGGATGGCCATAATAAAAAGAATGGAAAAAACAAGTGTGGACAAGGAAGTGAAGACATTGTAACCCTCATACATTGCTGGTGAAAATGTAAAATGATGCAGCTAGCTGCTTTGGCATTTCTTCAAGAAGTTAAACACAGAATTATCATATGACTCAGCAATTCCACTCTTAGGTATATGCCAAAAAGAAAACAAAACATGTGCATGAATGTTCACAGCAGCAGCACAATAGTCAAAAAGAGGAAACAACCGAAGTGGTCCATCAACTGACGAACGGATGAACAAAATACTCCATACGATGGAATATCATTAGCCATGAAAAGGAATGACACACTGATACACGCTCCAACACAGATGAGCCCTGAAAACACAATGTAAGTAAAAGACACATAAAAGTCACATCCTGAAATCACCACAATCAGCAAATCCATACAGACCGAAAGTAGATTAGCGGTTGATCGGCTCGGGGAGGCAGGAACGGGGAGTGACTGCTTAATGCTTACGACGTTTCCATTTGGGGTGACAAAAAAATTCTGGATAATGGTGATGGTTGTGCAATATTGTGAATGTACTTAATTGTGTACTTTAAAATGGTTAAATGGTAAATTTAAGTTATGAGTACTTCGGCGGGGGCCACGGTACATTCAGTACAAGTGAAATAAACTTTTAGACTGGTGACGCCAAGTTAACAGGTAAACAGACCAGATGATGTGCTAAAAGCATCTGGAACTTTCCCTAGAGGAAACAGAGTCAATCAAGTTTTAGTAACAGAGGCAGATGCTCAACTCTTCTTCAATAAAATACCAGAACTATCATTTACTAAGCAAATGCATTTACTGTGTATTCATGGTCTTTTTTTCTCAAAACTTTGGCGAACCCTGTTTAGAGATGGAGAGTCACAGAAGTCGATAGGAGAAGTCACAGAAGGATGATAACTTGTCATCGTCCCAGAATTAGTAAAAATGCCAGGATTTCGGCTGAAGTCTTATTGTCTTTAAAGTCTATGCCCTCTTTGCTATGTTTCCCTTGGAAAGGGCAAAGTAAAGGAAACCATCAACCAGTACCTGCAGCCGGTGGGTCCTGGCTGGGGAGCATGTGGCAACAGATAAAGAAGGGATGGATTTGAGAGACTTCAGAGATACATCCAGTTAGGTAAAGGACTAAAGGAGGAGTCAATGATTTCCCCCAACTTCCTAGCTTTGATGAATGTGCAAATGACGGTTTTATTCCCAAAGAGATACAGTTACATTGGCATCTATGTTCCTATACAACAAATCAAACATGCTGTGTTACCGTGTGCAACAGGCTGCCGTTCTCTATCAAAGAGGCACCTATTTTTAAAAAATATTCAAGAATCTGTTAATACGGCCGGGCGCAGTGGCTCACTCCTGTAATCCCAGTACTTTGGGAGGCCGAGGGGGGCGGATCACGAGGTCAGGAGATTGAGACCATCCTGGCTAACACGGTGAAACCCTGTCTCTACTAAAAAAATACAAAAAATTAGCTGGGCGTGGTGGCGGGCGCCTGTAGTCGCAGCTACT
>NW_012102044.1:1124872-1125422 GCF_000951045.1 Mandrillus leucophaeus | reverse complement strand
CGGCTCGCGCCGCTGCCCGCCGGGGACCCGGACAGAGGACAGGGGGCGAGGCGCGAAAGGAAGACGCCTGAGGGTCCAAGGCAGGAGGGGACACACGGAACACGCCGAGGGCCAACCACACCGCCGCGCGCTCCCCGGCTAGGACCCACCTGCTGCAGGTACTGGTTGATGGTAATGTGTGCCATGGCAGCGCCGCCGAGCACAGAGCGCCACCCCCTACACCCCAAGCGGGCCAGCTGGCGTCACTTCCGGCCCTCGGTCCGTCTGGGTCCCGGAGCCCCCGACCCCGTCGCCTGTGCGCAGGCTGGTTCCGGAGGGAGAATCCGGGGACCGGCTCGGCGACACGCTCGGGCTAAGGGGTCCCGGGGTCTTTCTGTCGGGCCCCCGTCCTCTCAGCCGGGACGCCAGCGGCTGATTGTGTGTTCGGGCCGGCCCGGGCTGAGGGGTTTGGGGTCCAGTGGCGAGAACAGCCCCACTGCTAAACTGCCTTTCACTGCGCTGTCCCCTCGACTGCCCCTTGTGAAAACGAGGCCGCAGATCACGCTCCGCG
>NW_012102044.1:1117850-1119273 GCF_000951045.1 Mandrillus leucophaeus | reverse complement strand
AAAAAAAAAAAAAAAAAAAAAAAAAAAAATCTGTTAATACATAAAACCTAGGTAACATGCCAGTCCAACCAGAAATACTTTTATACGTCAAAATTAGGGGGAAGTGGACTTTTCCTGTCTCACGTTAGCGGCTACACTGCCCTTTGTGGAGACGTAGGCATGCACATCTCTATAGAGGTCCATCCTGGGCCCAGCCCCTGTCCACTCTCTACTTGTTCCCTGGGTCACCCCTTCTCAGTCTTTCCCAACATGTGTATATCAAGGAGTCTCAGATTTGTATCTTTAACCCAAATCTGTCTGTTTAAACTTCAGCTTACACACATAGAGTAGAAGCTTGCTTACCAGTCTCACTTTAACTGACTTGAATTGGAATTATGACTCTCTCCAACCCCTTCCTGAAATACACGAGTTGATGCCCAAGACATGATGAGGACTTCCAGCAAGTAGGCTTCACTCTAATACATTGCAAGCTTTTGCCAGCTTAGTTGTATGTGTTCTCATATCCAGATGTTTGTTCTCAAATCCATTTTTGCTAGCTGAACCTGTTACGGTAGTTATGTACTTTTAAGGTCATCAATGAAATATGAATGCAAAAGGAAGCAGTTGTTTCTCTATAAGCTAAGTTGCAAGTTTTTAAAAGGCTCACTTGAGTTTCTTAAAAAAAAAAGGTGTGGGGGAAAAATTGTAAAAGATTAAGAAAATTCTAAAGATAATCATATCAAAGTGGTTCTTAAATGCCTATATCCTTAACTTTAAATAAACTTATATTGGAAAATGTTAACTCTGCAAAGATTAGGCCAAAACAGACATAGCCTAAAGAAAAGCCCTTGGGCCTACATCCAAAGATTGGCAAGTATCAAACTAGAGGTAAGCGGTTAAAAAAAAAAATTGGCAAGTGAACGTATACTTTCATGTTTTAAGTTAAAAGCATATATCCATCTTTTCGTGATTCCTGTTTTAACCAGTTTTCTCAATTAACCAAGCACCTGCTGGTCCCAATGATGTCAGACTTTTCGGCTGTCAAGTTCGTATCTTTACCTAGTTGTCAACAGATACCTGAAACTCAACATGCCCAAAACTTAATTTATTTCTCCCTCCAAATCCACTCTATTCATCTTTTTCCCAGACTACAAACCTGGGAATCATTCTTAACTCCTCGGTGTCCCTCAGTCCACCCATTCTTATTCACCACGTCCTAGTAATGTTTCCTTCAAATATTTTAAAAATCCATTCCCTATTTTTCCTATTCCTGTTACTACCGTGCTGGTTCTGAGGACAGGCATAGTTAAGTGGAAAGAATATGCGCTTTGAAGCCTGTAAGGCTGTTGAACAACACCCGTCAGACGCATCTACCGAGCGATATGAAGTGTGCATTGTGCTTGGAGAGTGAAGGGCATTAAAAGACAGCGAAGACCAGGGGCAC
>NW_012102044.1:1110805-1112720 GCF_000951045.1 Mandrillus leucophaeus | reverse complement strand
CGGCCGCTCCGGGTGCCTCGCAGGCTCTCGCCGGGGAGCGGAAAGGCAGGGCGTTTGCCTCCACTGCAGGGCCGGGAGCCCCAGAGGCAACAAGTGGTTTTGTTTATTGCCGTGGAGGAATTTTTGTTTTCAGGCTTAAGCTGCTTAGAACGATTCTTAAAGTTATCCCATTACCGAAGAGAAGGAGGTGTGTTTCTAGGAGCCACGTGACTCATATTTTGCAAGTATACAGCAAATTATTTCTCTCGTTGTAAATAAAACTGTTAGTACTGTGTCACTTGCCACAGTAATAGGAGGGTTTTTTCTCTGTTGTGTTTTGTGATTAATGGTTGCCTTTAAGATATTCAGATTTTGCAAAACTTCAAAATTCAAAAACAGTGGTTTTCTTCTCTGTTTTGTGATCAGTGGTTGCCTTTAAGATATTCAGATTTTGTAGCGTTTAATTCAAAGTGATGGTGTTCCATTTATAAAGTAACAAAAAATGGCTAAAAGTGCATTTTACCATACTTGGATATTTTATTTACATGCGGATGTTTTTTTCTGGCATCGTCTTTTTGTAAAACAACGTTCATTAAGTAGTCTGATATCTACATTTTGGGTCACGATGTGTCATACAATTATTTCTATTAAAATACTTGAATTAAAAAAATTCTTTTCTGGATATGCAAGTGACTGCATTGTAAAAATTATAAAAAATATATAAAAGAAGACTTCAATCACCTATACTTCTACCACCCAAAGAAAACTGTTGACAGTTTGGTGTACATACATCCGTTCTTTGTCTGAAGTGTAAGTGAATTATGTTTTCTTATCAGCTTTGAGATACAGTCTACATATAATGTGCACTCCAAGAAGTTTTAACAGATGTATATATACAGTTATGTAACCAGCACCACCGTCAAGATAGACTCTTTCTTGGTAGAATGGTAGAATATTTTTACCACCCCCGAAATTGCCATGACCACTTTTGCAATCAGCCCTCTCCCCTGACTCCTAACCCTTGGCAGTCCCCCATTTGCTTTCTGTCACCATATTTTGTCATTTCCAGAACGTTATCTAAATGCAGTCATCTATTTTGTAGTGTCTGGCTTCATTCACTTAGGACAGTGCTTTCGAGATTCATGCGCACGCAATGTGATTGTAACTTGTTTATTACCTCGTAGAATGGGCATACCACAGTTATTTTCTCCATTCATCAGTTAATGGACATTTGGGTGTCCATGTTTGGGGTTTTATATTTGTTTCTTTGAGATGGAGTTTCACTCTTGTCACCCCAGGCTGGAGTGCAGTGGCGCGATCTTGGCTCACTGCAACCTCGCAGATTGAAGCGATTCCCCTGCCTCAGCCTCCCGAGTAGCTGAGATTACAGGCACCCGCCACCACACCTGGCTAATTTTTGTATTTTCACCATGTTGGTCAGGCTGGTCTCAAACTCCTGACCTCAGGTGATCCGCCTGCCTTGGCCTCTCAAAGTGTTGGGATTACAGACGTGAGCCCCTGCGCCGGCCTTGGGTTGTTTTAAATAAAGCTGCTGTGAACATCTGTGAATGACCCTTTGTTTGGACATAGATTCTTACTCCTCTCAGGTAAGTTCTGCTTACTTCTTTATCTAGAAGTAAGTTCTCAAGGGTCATATGGAAAATATATGTTTACCTTTTTATGAAATTTCTTGTTTTTCACAGTGGCTGCCCCTTTTGTGCCTCTCCCAGCAGTGTATGGGAGTTCCAGTTCCAGTCCGCCACCAGCATGTGGTGTCCTCAGTCTGTAATTTTAGCTGCGCTAGTGGGTGTGTGGTGGAGTGTCGTTGTGGTTTTAGTTTGCATTTCCCTCTGATGTGAAGCATCTTCATATTTACTTGCCATTCTATGTATCTTTTTAGATGAAGTGTCTATTTAAATATTTTGCTCATTTTTGT
>NW_012102044.1:1107548-1110135 GCF_000951045.1 Mandrillus leucophaeus | reverse complement strand
GCCAGAGAATCACTTGAACCCGGGAGGCAGAGGTTGCAGTGAGCCGAGATTGTGCCACTGCACTCCAGCCTGAGCAACAGAATGAGACTCCATCTCAAAAAATAAACAAACAAACAAAAAATCTAGGGTCAGTATTTTCCCTGCAAATGTCCAGTTATTCAGCCTCTTTTCCCCTACTGAAGTGCCTTTGTTCCTTTGTCAGAAACCATGTAGGAGTAGGTGGAGTGAGGTGTGAAATCGGGGTGTGTTGGCCCCCCAACCTCATACATTTGCACAGGTTTCTGGCTATTCTTGGTCCCTTGTGTTTCCATGTGAATTTCAGAATCAGCCAATTTGTATAAGAAAGTGTGCTAAGATTTTGATTGATAGTATATAGAGTCTATAGATCAATGTAGGAGAATTAATTTCTTAACAATGTTGACAGGCTGGGCTCAGTGGCTCACACCTGTAATCCCAGCACTTTGGGAGGCCTAGGTGGCCTGATCACTTGAGCCCAGGAGTTCGAGACTAGCCTAGGCAACATGGTGAAACCCCATCTCTACAAAAAATGTAAAAATTAGCCTAGTGGGGTGTTGCACGCCTGTAGTCCCAGCTACTCACTCAGGGCCCCCGCACTACAGCCTGGAAGCTCTCCATGCAGGAAACTGAGCAGTTGGGGCCTATTTGCCTCCCATCTTTCTGAGATTCACTGTCTCTCATAGCCCAGTGCTCAGTGCTTCAAAAACTGTTACTTCATATATTTTGTCTGATTTTGTGGTTATTTCAGGCAGAAAGTTAATACAGTTCTTGTACTGTGTCTTGACTAGAAACAAGAGTCCCACCTGAACTCTCAGAGGTCTTTGGTTTAATAAAATATTACACCTTACAGCTAAAGCTTCTTACTACTTTTTTTCCTGGAGATTTGGCTGTCTGATATCTGCTGCCTCATTGTTTTTACTTAAAATGGCGGAATTATACTTTGCAACACCTTGTACACAGTGATGTGTCTTATAAAACAATCACTGTACATATTATGAACAACGTTTGCAGGTGCTTTAGGTGTCTGTCTTGAAACCCTGAGAACTAGGAATGCTTACCCCAAAATGACAGTCACTGGTTCCTCCTTGGAATGAGACATCGCAAATTCCAGGGGCATCTCTGGAGGTGCTGCCCCACCAGGGGACATGTGGAATCAGTTGATTCCCTTACCTGTGGGCATGTGCAGCTGGTCATCTCTCCACGCACAGGTGGGCTTCTGGCCTCTCACAGAGTCTGAAGCATGAGCTGCCTCAGATCTGTTGGAAGCAAGTGGGATAGAAATCTAAGACAAGCAAATGTGAAATTACTGATGTCTGATCAAGCAGGCAATACATTTGACTTGGTGTTTCAAAATAAAGTCTAAGTTTTTGTATAGGTGGGGTGGTGTATATGTTGCCAAAGAATCTTATGTGAAAGGACCAATTCTCACCCAAGTTTGAAAGTTTTCGTTTCGTGTTTGGTTTTTGGTTTTGCTCAGTCTCCCTTTACCTCTAAACCCCTTAGGAGTCCTGTTGCTTACACTGTGTGGGCCTCAGCTGGCCTGTTGTTTCTCTGTTTGTTACTTTGTTTTTTTTGTTTTTTTGTTTTGAGATGGAGTCTTGCTCTGTCGCCCAGGCTGGAGTGCAGTGGCCAGATCTCAGCTCACTGCAAGCTTCGCCTCCCGGATTCACGCCATTCTCCTGCCTCAGCCTCCTGAGTAACTGGGACTACAGGCGCCTGCCACCTCGCCCGGCTAGTTTTTTGTAATTTTTAGTGGAGACGGGGTTTCACCGTATTAGCCAGGATGGTCTCAATCTCCTGACCTTGTGATCTGCCCGTCTCGGCCTCCCAAAGTGCTGGGATTACAGGCGTGAGCCACCACGCCCAGCCTGTGACTTTGTTTTTATCATTTTCCTCCTGTAATGTGTAGAGGAGAATGTTAGGAAGGCATAGATCTTTTCTGTTTAACCACCTGAGTTTAGGTCTGTAATAACTAACTCCCTGAAGAAAGTACATCCTCTGTGTGTTGTGTCTCTATGTTTTAGTCCTACTTTTTGCTAAATGAGACAACAGAAAACCGAAGACTGCATTTCTAGAAAGGTTTCAGAGAAAGGCTATGTTTTGATTTAGAACTGGTGTTTTTGTTTGTTGTTGCACAAACACTAACCTCTCAGGCCTTTAAAGAGAGAGGTGTGGCCTCCCTACGTTGTCCAGACTGCTTGGGAACTACTGGACTCAAGCAGTCCTCCCGCCTTGGCCACCCAAAGTGCTGGGGTTCCCAGTGTGAGCCACTGCGCCTGGCTGACATACAAGCTCTGAGGAAAGCCAGGCTGTCTTTCTTGAGTCACAGAGTAGTTGTCTCCGTGACATGTTGATAGCAGGTGATAATGGTCAGTGAAGGGGAGCAGTTAATCCTTCATATTAGGTGGCATCCTTCCCTCACACCCAAGCTGCAGACCCAGTGTAGGGATGGGACCCCCACAGCTACACAGGTCTCATCCTGTGTGGCTGTGAAGATCTCTGTGTGACTATGGAGTTCGCATCCTGTGTGACTGTGGAGGTCGCTGTGTGACTATGGAGATCTCGTCCC
>NW_012102044.1:1096316-1107042 GCF_000951045.1 Mandrillus leucophaeus | reverse complement strand
GTGTGACTGTGGAGGTCTCGTCTGTGTGACTATGGAGGTCGCATCCTGTGTGGCTGTGGACATCTTGTCTATGTGGCTGTGGAAGTTGCTCTGTGACTATGGAGGTCTCGTCGTGTGTGACTGTGGATATCTCGTCCGTGTGACTGTGGAGGTCGCTGTGTGACTGGAGGTCTCATCCGAGTGGCTGTGGAGGTCTCTGTGTGGCTGTGGAGGTCTCTGTGTGACTATGGAGGTCTCGACCGAGTGGCTGTGGAGGTCTTGCCTGTGTGGCTGTGGGGGTCTCTGTGTGACTATAGAGGTCTCGTCCGAGTGGCTGTGGAGGTCTCTGTGTGACTATAGAGGTCTCGTCTGTGTGGCTGTGGAGGTCTCTGTGTGACTATGGAGGTCACGCCCCATGTGGCTGTGGAGGTCTCTGTGTGACTATAGAGGTCATGTCCCACAGCTCCGTGGACTTCCGTGTTCTGTCTTCCACACCTGAGAGCAGGGATTGCCCTTATCCGCAGTGAGCATTTTGTTTAAGTAGCAGTGAGTTCACTCCAGGCAATGCTTTGACACTATAAATAGACGTGTATTTGACATTCACACACGTGTCTGTTGAGCTAATACAGACAATCATTTGACAAACCTGCTGGTTAGGAAGTAGCTGTGATGTGAGGAGAGACAGTGCTGGGTGAAGATATACATCAAGTTTCCTCGCTTGGCTGTTTATACGGGGAAAGCATCTTGATACTAGTAGGATAGAATGCAAATGATACTTCTCCACCTCCGATCATTGGATTACATTCCTTTTCCCTGGGGTGAATCTTTAAAATACGAATGAGTGCACCAACATGAAGCACACAGTACCATCTGATTAGTTGCTTTATGCATCCAGAAAGGGTATTTCTAAATCTCAAAATATGATTGAGTGTCAAAAATCTATTTTGGGGAGGGGCAACTCCTATGCTGTGCTGCTTCTATAACAGCACAAAAAAGTTTTCCAGTATATTCCTGCCAGCAAGGAGTTGGCAGGGCGGGGAGAAACAAAGGCTGTCGCCTTTCCAGTGATGAGTGCCTGTAATATGAAGCCGGGAGTCCTGACTCAGCACCTACAGCAAACCTGGGTTACCCAGGGCTTGCTACTTGTTTTGAGAGGCTCCTAAATTCTTTGTTTTAAAAACAAAGTAAATTGCAATATGACTCATATGAAGAGTAAATATGCACCAAATAGGACACAGAGGAGGCAGAGTGGGTTATAAAATATTCAGTCATTTGCCACAACTAGGAAGAGATGGTTTTAAGGATATTGGTTCTTGGTTTAGGAATTAAAACATCCAGAAAATGGTCATAGGTTACTGTTTTATGAAGGATATGCACCACTAAGCTTATCTTGATTTTTGCTGAAGAAAATACATTTTCTTCATGTGTTATATAAAAAACTTACTTTGTAATAATTATGTTTGTGGGATTCACTAATGTTTAACTACTAGAGCAAAACCTTTGTTGTAAAGTTCTCTTGGTTGTTTGAGGAGACAAAAGGGTGGCAGACCTTTGACCAAATTATGAAGACATGGAATTCAAAGGGATGGAATTGAAGAGTTTGAGAAAGGAGTTGAAGTAAATACAGAATGTGGGTAGGAATTCCCTATTTTCTATAGTAAGACAAAATGTAGGGGAAAGTTTGTATTTCTTTGTTATTATGCTGATAATAAGCTTGCTAGAAAATAGGATTATAATTATTAAAAAAGAGATTATAATTATTCCACATCCTCTTTTGGTCTTTATAAATATGCATGTATTTTATATGGTAGTAATCACTGTACTTTGGTTGACATGTAGCAGCTCTCCGATATTTAGTATTGGAATTGTTAATACTTGTAAGTATTAGTAAAATGAATAGCTCTATAATTTTAGTTTACCTTTTTTCTAGGGGAATATTGTATCCGAATTAAATTCAGAGTATTTATCTAAAGTGTTTTTATTCTGTTTTTGAACCCCACATTGGTTCAAAACTTGTTAGAAAAACCACATTTCTGTTTATAATATTTCATATTTGAATTGAATGAGTTTAAGTTTTTGTACATAAGATTGGAAAGGAATTTTTTTTTTTTTTTTGAGACAGAGTCTTGCTCTGTCACCCAAGATGGAGTGCAGTGTCGCAATCTTGACTCACTGCAACCTCTGCCTCCTGAGTTCAAGCGATTTTCCTGCCTCAGCCTCCTGAGTAGCTGGGATTACAGGTATGCATCAGCACGCCTGGCTAATTTTTGTATTTTTAGTGGAGACAGGGTTTCACCATGTTGGTCAGGCTGATCTCGAACTCCTGACCTCGTGAGCCACTGTGCCTGGCTAGGAAATTTCATTAGAACTGGTAAGAATGTACAAGCATTGTTTCTTTGAGGTGGGTAAAAATATTGTGAGAAAAATTTTTCTGCCTCAAAAAATGGTGTCAGCTGGGCGGGGTGGCTCACACCCGTAATCCCAGCTCTGTGGGGGGCCAAGACAGGCAAATCACCTGAGGTCAGGCATTTGAGACCAGCCTGGCCAACATGGTGAAACCCTTCCTCTACTGAAAATACAAAAATTACCCGGGTGTGGTGGCGGGCACGTATAATCCCAGCTACTCGGGAGGCTGAGGCAGGAGAATCGCTTGAACTCAGGGGGTGGAGGTTGCAGTGAGCCAAGATCCTGCCATTGTACTCCAGTCTGGGCAACAGAACAAGACTCCAACTCAAAAAAAAAAAGATTTCTTATTTTACTAGGGTTGTTCATAGAAAAAAAAAAAGTTTCTTAAGAAAAAAACTGAAGTGAATTACACATCTAGCCTACAGAAAAATAAATAGGAAACAATGTAGTCTGGCCAGTGTCACCTAGAAAAGGCTCAGTTTGGACCGAATCACTGCCCTGGGGAGCGTGAGGGGAACTGGAGCCCCAGCCTGTTCTCCTTCCTGAAGGGAAGGTGGTCACTGAGGGAAAAGGTTTTCTTGGTTCTCTAGCCCTGATTTCACTTTGTAATCATCAAGGTGAACTTACACACACACACACACTGCATTGACCCCCACCTCAGACTGAGGAATCGGAGCACCCAGAAACAAGCCTGTGAGGATGAAACCTGTGGTGGAGTCCCCAGTGACTGGGCGCCGTAGACGCTCAGGAGTGGCGGGGGCCAGCCGCCTGGGAGCCGAGTCCAGCAGGTGCAACGTGCCCACATTAACTGTTGTTACCTACCCTCATGCCAGCTGTGACTGGACTGCAGTGTTCCAACGAGAAGTGCCCTAAACTTAGCCATAATAAATAATTTATTTGTAGATTCCGGAAGTACTGGGGTAGGGTGTGGGGTGCCTTTTTGTTATGATTACAGCTGTATTAACAACAGGGTTGTTTTGTGAACCAATCTGTTGTTCATACTGAAGAATTGATATATCCCTTTTGTTCGCAGGCTGTGGAAAATCTCTGTTCTCACAAAGTCTCCCCAATGCTGTACAAGCAACTACGTCAGGCCTGTGAAGACCACGTCCAGGCACAGATCCTTCCGTTTAGAGAATATCCTTTTTTTGGTTCATAAAGTTTCTATTCATTAAGTCTTTCAAAACTGAACATTATTATGATAAAGAACTAATGAGTATCCTTAATATTAAAGCAATAGATCTTAAAGTTCTCTTTTATTTCGTGACTCAGAATGGTAGGTTTTTAAGCGAAATTTACCTTCAATTGTTTTGCTGATCTGAATTAAAGGGAAGCCATGCTCACTTATTGGGTATGGTTGAGTGTTTAGGAAACGTTCTGAAAAGTGTCTTAAAAGTTCGAGTATCCTTTATTCTAATAAGCACCGTCTGCATTGGCTTTCTGTGATAGGCAGCAAAGTCCCATCAACTTGGCGACGTACGGAGACACCCGCTTATCAGCTCACAGCTGTGTCTGTCAGGAGGCCAGGCGGGATTCAGTGGATTCTGTGCTCAGTGTCATGGACAAAGTCAAGGTGTCAGCCAGGCTGCGGCCTCACCTGAGGTCTTTGCTAGCACGGGCAGGCAGTCGGTGGAAGGCAGGCAGTCGGCGGAAGGCAGTTCCTGTGGTTATGGGACTGAGGGCCCTGGGGCCTTCTGTCCTGTGTTGCTCGGTGTCGCTCTCAGCTCCACATGCACAAGTCCTTGCCTGACTCTCTTCTGCTTCTAGACCAGCAGGAGAATCTGCCTATCTGACCTGCTGAGATGGGGCCTTATGTGAGGTAACCTGTGACCCAGTCAGAGAATTGTGACCTTCGTATTCACAGGCTCCTTCACAGTGCATGTGAAGCGTCCTGCACGTGGGGACAGGCAGGAGCGTCTCAGAATTCTGCTGCCACACCAGCTGTGACCTAGACGTCTGCAGGGGAGTTTCTGGGCTCCTTGGCATCCTATAGAAAATTCTGTAATCTGGACTCAATCTCATTCCCTAACCTCCTCCCATTACTGTAGCTATCCATGTGTCTCATTGGGTAGAAATTAGAAAGTAGAGTTTATAATTGCAGAAAATCTACTTGTGGCTGTACTTTTCTAGGCCTCCGTTTCTTCATATGTAAAATTAGGTGGTTTGTGTTTGCTTACTTCTAAGTGTTCCTCTAATTCAGGGAAACTTCTGCTCCCCTGTCTCCCTGATCTTGGGAAACTAAACCGTTCTGAGTTCATTGGAAGGACCCTCAGGGAAGCTGCAGCAGTTGGTGCTGCTGAAGCTGAAGCACGTGACAGGGAAGCTGAAATGCAGGGTGAGAGGTCTCTGTTCAGACAGTCTCCACAGCACCCCCCACAGGCGGTGAGTGAGGTCAGTTCCAGCTCTGTGGTGCTGGCTTCTGTAAATACGCCCTGCAGTGTTTTCCAGCAAAGCCCTTTCCTAAAGATCATGAGGTTGTTCAAGAGATGAGTGACCACACACAACCTTTTGGAACCTGGCCAAAGTACACCTTATCTCAGGAGGCGCCTGTGAGGGCGCACGGAAGCAGGCCCCGCCCCAGTGCCACCCCTCAGCAATGCGCTTCCAGGAACCCATGTTCCGGATGTTTCCATCCAAAAAGTGGCCTGACTCCTAGGCTTGGGGGAGGTCTTTAGCAGATGCCCAAGCCTTCTACCAAAGACTTAGGCATTTGTGAGAGTCAGTAGGCGATAATTGTTCCTACCCTAGTTGCAGTCCCCATTTACTTGAAAACTACTATTTGATTACCTGATCAAATGATCCTTCTGCCAGTTACTGTTACTCTGTGGGTTGACTAATGTGCCATCAGTTCACTCACTGCACAAGCACTTGCTTTCTACCTGCTGCACTGGCACCACCAAATGGAAAGCGACCGCCGTGCCCGATTTCTACCCTCCAAGAAGTCGCAGGCCTATGGGAGAGGCAGGGGAATTACTGTACTTCCGTGGCGCGGTGGCAAAATTAGGATTACAAAAATTATCATTTGGTTCCTTAAAGGCGAAAGAGGAAAATGCTACCATATTTTTTTTTTTTTTTTTTTTTGAGACGGAGTCTCGCTCTGTCGCCCAGGCTGGGATGCAGTGGCCGGATCTCAGCTCACTGCAAGCTCCGCCTCCCGGGTTTACGCCATTCTCCTGCCTCAGCCTCCCAAGTAGCTGGGACTACAGGCGCCCGCCACCTCGCCCGGCTTGTTATTTTTTGTATTTTTTAGTTGAGATGGGGTTTCACCTTGTTAGCCAGGATGGTCTCGATCTCCTGACCTCGTGATCCGCCCATCTCGGCCTCCCAAAGTGCTGGGATTACAGGCTTGAGCCACCGCGCCCGGCCAATGCTACCATATTAAGTGCCCTTATTAGTCATGAGACATCTTGAGTCGAGAACTGTGCCAGCCAGGCCAGGAATGGTGGCATGTGAAGCAACTGGGGCAGAGCCTCCCAGAGGAGACCCTTCCGAAGGATGGGGAGGATCCCCCCTCCTGTGGATGCGGCACCGGAAGGTGAAGGGTGCTCTGGAAACCCCGAGCAGCGGGGCACAGCTAGAACTCCAGAGAAGCCGTGGCCCTTAGGCTGTGCTGCTAAGTTGCAGATTGAATTTGAATCTTTGTGGTTACTATCAAGGAGTTGAACTTCAGTCTGTGAGTATCCCAGAGTCCTCACAGGTTTTTTAAGCAAGAAACCAGAATTAGATTGTTCACGGAGGTCACTCTGGCAGAGTGATGAGATAAGTTTGCATATAGACCAGCACACCACAGCCTTTCATTGGGTCAGCACATGTTTTTAAGTATCTGTCATGTGCTAGGTATAATGCCAGGCCCTGGGAAAATAATCTGAGCAGAATGGGATTCTGTCCGTTTGGTGCTTAAACCCAAATGGAGGTGGCAGAAGCATCAGGGTAAGCATTTACGCAGTGCTGTGATAAGAGGTTTTTTTGTGTGTGAGACGGAGTCTTGCTCTGTCACCCAGGCTGGAGAGCAGTGGCACGATCTCGGCTCACTGCACTTCCGCCTCCTGGCTTCAAGCCATTCTCCTGCTTCGGCCTCCCCAGTAGCTGGGATTACAGGCGCCCACCACCACGCCCAGCTAATTTTTGTATTTTCAGTAGAGACGGGGTTTCACCACGTTGGCCACGAACTCCTGACCTCGTGATCCACCCGCCTCAGCCTCCCAAAGTGCTGGGATTACAGGTGTGAACTACCGCGCCCGGCCTGTGATAAGGGTTTTCAAAGGTTCAGATAAGCTCCTGGCACCTAAAGAAAAAGCAGCCAGCGCACCTGGGTAGGGAAGCATTGCAGGGGCGAAGTGATGTCTGGGCCAAGTCCTAAAGGATGGATGAGGAAGTGGCAGGCACTGTGGGATGCCAAGGTGGCACAGGCCGGGGAGCAGCATGGGCAGCCCTGGCACTGAGGAAGCTTACTGGGCGGAAGAGCCAGGTATGCTGCTGGATGTGGGAGAGTTGACCACTGACAGGATCCCTAGAGGGAAAAATGAGGGGAAGGTGGATGCTGAATTCTGGAGGAACCTTTGTTGAACCAAGCAGTGGTTCACACCACGGTGGTTTGACTGGGCAGCAAAACCACGGAGTGGAATGGCAGCATCCTGCCAGCAAACCTGTTACAGTTCAGAGGAAAAGGATCTGACCGCTGTGGAAGGATCAACCAGACACGGATTGAGGCAGGGAGGGTCTGTCTTGGTCACGTTGTTTTGGAAGGAGGTGAGGAGTCACTCAGGTAGAGATGCCTGTTGTGCATTTGGGGCTGGAGACACAGATCCAGTGGATCCAGATATGGATGAGATGCCCAGGAAAAATGAGCAGAGTGGCCAGAAGCAGTGGCTCATGCCTCTAATCTCAGCACTGCATTTTGGGAGGCCAAGGCAGGAGGGTCAGTTGAGCCCAAGAGCTCCAGAGCAGCCTCGACGGCAATTAGTCGGGTGTGTGGTTCACACCTGTGGTCCCAGCTACCCTGGAGGCTGAGGTGGGAGGATTGCTTGAGCCCAGGAGGCCGAGGCTGCAGTGAGCTGAGATTGCACCACTGCACTCCAGCCTGAGCAACAGAGCAAGACCCCCATCTCTAAAAAGAAAAAGAGCAGAGCCATCAGAGGAGGTGGCTGAGGGCTGGTGTCAGGGAGGTGAGAGGACAGTCACCTTGTGGGAATCGAGGGGCAAGTTTAATATGGCAACTGGCTTAGTGGCTGATAAGTAGAGTCTGAAGGGATGATGAGACCAGGAAGTGGCAGGTTCTGTGATGAAGGCTTTTAGGCTACATTCGTACATTAACCTAGTAAAGGTGGGGTGAGTGTTTCTGTCCAACTCAGCACTGTGCACTGGGGACCAGGGACAGGCGTGAATGGCATGGGTCCTGCTCTCGAAGAGCTTGTTTCTGCTGGAAGAGAGTTCTGACCCAGCCCAGTCTCATGGCGAAATGTTAATCTGATGGCAGATGATACCCTGCGGCAGGGAGTATTCCAAGGTCTGCATATTCAGATTTCCTTTGCCTCTGGGATATTCCAGTACTTCAAGTAACTCTGCTTTCTAAGATTTAAGTAACATGTTGTTGTTTTGAGACTGGAGTTTCACTCTTAATTGCCCAGGCTGGAGTGCAATGGCGCAATCTTGGCTCACCGCAACCTCCACTTCCTGGGTTCAAGCGATTCTCCTGCCTCAGCCTCCCAAGTAGCTGGGATTACAGGAATGTGCCACCATGCCCGGCTAATTTTGTATTTTCAGTAGACATGGAGTTTCTCCACGTTGGTCAGGCTGGTCTCGAACTCCCAATCTTGGGTTATCTGCCGGCCTCGGCCTCAGCCTCCCAAAGTGTTGGGATTACAGGCGTGAGCCACCGCGCCCGGCCAGATTTAAGTAATGTTATGTGCCGATTATATTTTGATTGTATGCTGGTATTAGATTATAGATGAAGCCCATCAGATGCACAGGTAGAAAGAGGGCTTTTGTGGAATTGAGTCATTCACTACCATCTTCTTCGTTTACCATGTCCATTTTCTTGTTTCACGTGTTTGATAAATTCTGCACTTAGCTGTCCCTTTCAAAATAGATACCTGCCCTTGGTGACGTTCTTTCCCCAAAATAAAGGCCTTTTGTACCCATGCACTCATACACACTCTCAGCCAGAGGCAGCTGCTGCAGAACCCACACCACATGCTGCTGCAGGACCACGTGCCACCCAGCCAGGCTGCATGGGCACCAGGAGCTCTTCAAAAATGTCAGGCCAACTGTCCTCAGAATCTAATCTGTAGATAACAGTAGATGAAACTCATGTTTTCCTTCCCCTGGTTCACCTTGACAGCATTGCAGCTCTGGTCAGCCGCAGAATGCCAGGCAGTGGTGGACCCCGTGAGAGCAGTGTGGTCAGCAGAAGGGAGGGACACAGGAGTGAGCAGGGAGCCTTGGCTGTTGGGGAAGTCGCAAAGCTCCAGTTGCCTCTTGAGCGTGCCTTTATGATTCGCACTGGCGACAGCATGCTTTGTCTTTCCTTAGAAAGACTTTGTGCCTGTTCTCACTTGACCAGATACTGTGTATGGAGCACTTGCTGGCGGTAGGCCAAGCTCTGCACATTCATAAATCGCTTTGTCTCACAGCACCCTGAGCTGTAGGTACCTTTGTTGGCCATATTTTCTAGATGAAGAGACGAAAGCCCAAGAGAACCCTGTTAGTGCTCGGCCAGATCAAAGGAGGCAAAACAGCACGCCTGCCTTCATGAGCTGTGTGGATGAATGAGGGTCGGCCTAGGGCTGTCCTCTGGTGGTCTGTCTGTGGGTAGAGGCAGCAGGTGGGCCTTGTTCCTGGAACTGCAGAAGCAGACAACCAAGCATGGAAAATGCATGTGTCCCTCTTCTGCCCCAACAGAAGCATCGTCTTTTGCTTTCTTTTTCTTTTTCTTTTTCATTACAGATATGATAGGTAGGTTTTTCCTGTGGTGTAAGCATTTCTGCTGTTGGATGTTGTTTGCTGTTTGAAGACCTGCCTAACTCATCTCAGTAGGCTGTACAAATCCTTTAACGAAGATTGGCCCTTTTCTGTAATGAGAAAAAATATGGTTGCTGAAGAACCTATCTCGAGAATACACTATTGACAGACTCTCACTCTATCTATGTGTCTCACGTCCTAGAATTACTTGCACAGCATTGTGACTATTTGTTATATCCTAGAATCTGGAATTGATTTTGATGTTTAGAAGGCCAGAGCTTACTTAGTAAATGCCACGCTGTGATTTTAGCTTACCATTTTGTACTTTTTTCTGTGGGAAATAACAAAAAAAATTTTGATCGAGGATCTCTATTGATTTTACAGAGCTATTTTAGAGAAAGTATTTCTCATTTAATGAGCACTTTACGTTGGACTTTCCATCTTAACAAGACACTGCCCCATGTGGAACTCTATCTTCACAACACCTGAGCTGCCCAGTGGTGTCAGATTGACGGGCGTCAGTTTAACCCCGTTAAGTTTAAAGGATCTGTGCACCCTCATCCAGAAACAAAGCTACGCCTTCAGCTGGCGGGACCTGCCTGCCAGCAGAGACTTGCGGGGAGGTCCAGGCCACAGCTCTCATTCAGCTCCTGGAGTCAGAGCTGCAGGATGGCTGTTGGGGCCCCTTGAGGCCTGTCCAAATGTACTTGGGACAGATTTTTTGTTTGTTTTTTCCAGACTGTTTCTGTAGATTCCTATATAATGAGCCATTACAATTTTGAGCAATTTTAAAAGAGTACTTCCAGAGGAACCTGTGAACCATTCAGCCATTAGGTCTTTGCTGTAACTGTCTATTTTTAATTTTCTGGCAGTGCTCTCTGAGAATTCAGCAAAGCCCCAAGAGAAAATAGAGTAAGCTGTCTTAGGCCCCTGTAGCTGTAGTCACAGCACTTCCTGGTGTGACAAGGATTCAGACCCCCCGGGAGCCCCTTGGCTGTCCTCAGCACCGTCTGTTCCTCCTCAGGCTCTGCCTGGCACCCTACCCTCCCTGGCACTCTTCCCTTGTCAGGCCACTGTTTGCCACCCTGAGACTCCAGCTCCTGTCTGATTTGCGCACCCTGCTTGACTGATGTGTTTTTCCTCCTCTGTGTGTGTGAGGGTGTTGTCACCGCCTCACGTCGGCTCTGGGTGTGACTGATGTGTTTTTCCTCCTTGCTGTGTGTGAGGGTGTTGTCACCGCCTCACGTCGGCTCTGGGTGTGACTGATGTGTTTTCCTCCTCGCTGTGTCTGAGGGTGTTGTCACCGCCTCACGTCGGCTCTGGGTGTGACTGATGTGTTTTCCTCCTCGCTGTGTCTGAGGGTGTTGTCACCGCCTCACGT
>NW_012102044.1:1075212-1095904 GCF_000951045.1 Mandrillus leucophaeus | reverse complement strand
GTCACCGCCTCACGTCGGCTCTGGGTGTGACTGATGTGTTTTCCTCCTCGCTGTGTGTGGGGTGTTGTCACCGCCTCACGTCGGCTCTGGGTGTGTAGCGTCTCACTGCATGGCAGAAAACAGACCTGGAGAAGTCCTTTGGCTTGGCCAGTGTCGTGTTGCTGACAGGTGGTGGATCAAGGGTTAAACGTAGGAAGTCCATGTTCTGTCCACTTTGACAAGCTATTTTGTACATTTAATCCATACAAGGGAACAATACCTGCACCACAAGGTTTAGGAGATTTTCAGTGAGAGTGGACGTGAAGAGTATTTCGTAAACAATAAAGCAGTTTATAGTCATTTATGATTCTCAGCTTTGCATGAACCTGAGGGATGCCAGGCCACTTGCTCTAGGAGCCCATATTCTGGTTTCTTTGTCCTAGACTACTTTTTGGACCTTTTCCTAAAAATATACATTCTAAGAGTCAAGGTAGGCCCGGCGTGGTGGCTCATGCCTGTAATCCCAGCACTTTGGGAGGCCAAGGCAGGTGGATCATGAGGTCAGGAGATCGAGACCATCCTGGCTAACACAGTGAAACCCCGACTCTACTAAAAAGTAGAAAAAATTAGCCAGGTGTGGTGGCGGGCACCTGTAGTCCCAGCTACTTGGGAGGCTGAGGCAGGAGAATGGCATGAACCTGGGAAGCAGAGCTTGCAGTGAGCCAAGATCATGCCACTGCACTCCAGCCTGGGCGACAGAGCGAGATTCTGTCTCAAAAAAAAAAAAAGAGTCAGGGTAACAGTGTTCCTAATTTGATGCGTGGATGAGAGTTCATGTCAGTTTTCATCGAGGCCGAAAGTTAAACCTGAGCCATTTTCCTGTCCGGCTGCACATTGTGACAGGCTGGGCACACTGACTCACACTTGTAATCCTGGCACTTTGGGAGACTGAGACAGGAGGATTAACTAAGACCACGCTTTCAAGACCAGCCTAGGAATATAGTGAGGTGCCGTCTCTTTTAATTTTTAAAAAATAGTCCTTGTGGCTGACTCTGACCATGCCAGTCCCCATCTCCTGGAGCCCCCGTGGGAATATATTCAGTGGCTGCCTTTTGTGAAGTGGGGCCTTTTGTCCGGCCACCTAGCCCCAGGGCACTTGTGGCCTGGGCGTGTTTCTGCCAGCAGGGACTTGAAAGTGTCTGGCAGTGAAGGAAGCAGAGAATGAAGGGAGGCTGGAAAGGGAGCGGGGACCGTGGGAAGAGAAGGCGGCGCCGGCAGGCTGAGTGCACATCGGTGATGAGATACGGAGATCCATGATTGAACTTCTGGTGTGTCTTAGCCCACTGGGGCTGCTGTGATGAAACACCGTAGACTGACTCATCAGCAGCAGGAGTCTGTTGCTCACAGCTCTGGAGGCTAGAGGCCCAGGGTCGAGGCACTGGCAGATTCCATATCTGGTGGGGCCCTGCTTCCTGGTTGATAGCCAGCACCTTCCCACTGCATCCTTGTGTGGTGGAAGAGGCAGGGGAGTGCTCTGGGGTCTCTTTCATAACCCCATTCTTGAGGTTTGTCCACTCTCGTGACCTTATCACCTCCCAAAGGCCCTGCCTCCTGACACCATTACCGTGGAGTTAGAGTTTCGGCCTGTGAATTTTGGGGGACATGAACATTCAAGACTAATATTCTTTCAGTATTCCGATTACTAAATGATGTGTAGTATTCGGTGGAGAAAGCAGCTGAAATTAAGGGGTTAAAATTGTAATAATGGCCGGGTGCGGTGGCTCATGCCTGTAATCCCAGCACTGTGGGAGGCTGAGGCCAGTGGATCACAAGGTCAGGAGTTCAAGATCAGCCTGACCAACATGGTGAAACCCTGTCTCTACTAAAAATACAAAAAATTAGCTGGGCCTGGTGGTGCATGCCTATAATCCCAGCTACTCAGGAGGCTGAGGCAGGAGAATCGTTTGAACCTGGGAGGCAGAGGCTGCGCTGCAGTGAGCTGAGATCGCACCAGTGCACTCCAGCCTGAGCGACAGAGCAAGACTCCACCTCAAAAAAGGAAAAAAAAATTGTAACAATTAAATTGGCCAGCGTTTTTTAAAGTTTTCCTTAGCAGGTCTGTACAGACTCACTAGATAGTGTTTTATTCTTAAAGAAGATTAACACATGCTGGCAGGACCACTGCAGACAAATGGTAAGCAATGTTTTTATCAAAACATGACTTCATCCATCTTCCCTCACCCACATGATTGAGAGCTGAGACGTAGAAGTTCTGTCTGTGTTCAGTGCTATGGGTGAACAGCACAATGAGAAAAGCAGGGAAGGTGAACTCAGCTCTTGTGGGAGAGCACTGCTGACCCTCTTGGCCTTCAGGTCCACAGTCAGAGTCCGCAGTGGTGACAGGATTCTTAAATGCCTGAGTGGGTCTCTAAATGTCTCTTTAAGCACAACTTACTCCAGAAAATCAAGCCTGAATCCCAGGTCTTTACTGTAACTGCACAACCAACATCTTAGGCTTTGTAGATGTCTTAGCTTTGACTTGACTTCATGTGTACATTTTGGTGTGAGCTGGCTGTTAATTAAGTGAGAGAAAAGACCGTATTAATAGCTTTCCTAAATAGGTTGAAATCTTTCGTTTTCTAAATGAGACAAGTAGGAGACGATGGGTGTGTTTCTTTTCTGGGCCAGGTACCTGGCAGCTGCTAGAGCCCGCGGAGTGTCTTTGGGAAGGTTTGAGTGAGATGTGTCCACACGTCTCCCCGGCCAGGTGGTGGGCTCGGTGGTAGGAGCACAGGACAGGGCCAGTGCATCATCCCGCGTCCCCTCACTCCGCTCGTAACGCAGAGTCAGAGACACACGTCCAGGGGCCTCATCATGTAACAGGAACTCGGGTTTTAAAAGCTTAGTGCATCTCCCTAATCAAGTAAGATGTACCATGTCAGTCAAAAAGTGACCAAATTTAAAAGATATCCTTTAGGCTTTGCCTGAACACAGGATCTCTTTAAAAAAAAAAAAAAAAAAAAATACCGTTTTAGGCTAAGTGCGTTAAAATTCTTACAATCAGATTTACGATATTAAAGAGATGGAAATCACATACCAAGGGAACACAATTAACTTTAGGAAAAAAAAAATCAAACATGAGGACCGTGGTGGACAGCATCTTTCCATCAGGAAACAGTTGTTGGATTTGAGACAGCTAGCATGGAGTCCAAAAGGCCTGATCTTGAATATTCTGCTAGTAGAGTTCACGAGTAAATGGTTCTTCTTTCTGCTGGTCAGATCATGATTAGAAGCATCTTCCTGTTCTTGGACCGCACCTATGTGCTGCAGAACTCCACGCTGCCCTCCATCTGGTGAGTGTCCTCACGGGGCAGAGCCGCGTCTTCGCTGCGGCTGATGCCTTCCGTCCCATTTGTGTCTTCGGCAGGCTAAGATGGTAAAGTGTGTGTGATTACTTGTGCCTTCCTTTCTTCAGCCAAAATCATTAATGTGAACGTAGGAGTCCAGGTGGGTCTTAGCCTTGAAACACCAGGTGCCTGGCCAGCAGCGAGGAGTAGAGCAGGAAGCTGGGACAGGCGGCTGACTTTGGTCATGAGGGTGGAAACAGAGGGCCTTGGTTTCTCTCTGACAACTGGAGTTTGAGCCTGGAGCAGCTCTTTCCAGCACTGCAGTCGAAACTCTGAGAGACTGCGTGCTGCCCGTGGGGTCATAGCCCTGAGGCTGCGTGGCCGCTGTGGAATGGCTTGCTCAGCCTCCTGGCCTCCTGAGCACATAGACAGCACTCATCATCCGTCATCTTTCGGAGACTGTATACACTAGGGGTTCTGGGGCCCCTCCTCAGCAGCATTCACGGCCACTGACCCCTGCATGTCATCTGCTGACCCCCATGTGTCCTGTGACCACTCCATGTGCTGAGTCCTGCTGCCTCCTGCAAGCCGACCTTGGACAAAAGCTGTGTCCGTCTCACCGTCTGATTTGTCTTGTTCTCTGTTCACCGTCTAATTGGTCTTGTTCTCTGTTAATGGAGTGTTTCATTCTTCTCACATTCAAACATAAAAGTGATGTTGTGCCTTCTCATGACCTTTAAACCCAAGTTCTTTAAAATGTGCCTGCTTTTCCTACCCCCACCCACTGGGCACACTGACCCAAGGCAGTGTGATTTCTGCCTTCGGCATGTAGAGATTGCTCTTGTCTGAGATGTCAGTGACCTGCAAGTTACTAAATCCAGCAAGCATTTTTTGTCCTTATTTTATACAATATCTGTGCAATTTTGGACACCCTGTCCTTGTTGAAGCTCCCTTAATGCCATTTGTCCCTCTAACTTCCTGGTGGAACCTCCACACATCTCCTAGCAGACATCCACGTAGTCTGTGAGAAGGCAGACGCTGACAGAAAGGACAGCCTGTGTTCCGGGAAACAATGGAGATAATAAAAGTGATCATAGTAGCTTATTTAGCATTTACTCTATGCAAGGGACTGTTTCCTACTAATGTATTTAATCCCTAGAACAGCTCTATGGCGTGGCCATTGTAACTCCCCTTTTATACAAACTAAGGCACGTAAGTTGAAATAACTTGCCCTACCTGGATTGTCCAGCCCATAGTCTAAATGCTTTTCAAAAATTATTATTATTATTTTTAGAGACAGGGTCTCACTCTGTTACCCAGGCTGGAGTGCAGTGGTGCAGTCATAACTCACTGCTGCCTCAAACTCCTGGGCTCAAGTGATCCTCCTGCCTTGGCCTCCCCTGTAGCTGGGACTATAGGCACGCACCACCACATCCAACTAACTTCTAAAAATTTTTTTGTTGAGCCAGGATCTCACTATGTTGCCCAGGCTGGTCTCAAACCCCTGGCCTCAAGCAATCCTCCCACCTCAGCCTCCCAAAGTGCTGGAATTACTTGTGTGAACCACCATGCCCAACACTAAACTCTTAATTTGTAAACATAGGGTATACCATAACTGTCATACAAACTACAAACATCGTTTATAGAATAGAATAAATGATACCACCTCCAGTCTACCACAGGAGGCTAAAAACCCGAATGTGAGCATCAGTACAACAAGAATCCTGGTTGAGGTGTGTGTGGGCAATGCGTGGTGAGGACATTGTCCATCTCTGGGATGGGGAGGAGGGCTGAGGGTCAACCTTGGCCTGTGCTTTGGAGAATGAGCAAGGGTGGTCAGGCAGCTAAGAAAGAAAGAGTAGAAGGAAGGAAGCAGTAAGTTCAAAGCCTAGTGTCTCCTGCCGCTGATGGCTAGGACAGCAGCATGACCGGAAGAAGCCCGTGTGGGGCCTGGGCGGGTGGGGAGGGGTGGAGCTGATGAGGGCCCTGACGGGTTTTCAGCTGAGGTGGTGGTTTTGAAGAGAAGATCCCTGTGGCAGGGTGGAGAGTCACAGAAGTGGAGACCGGAGCCTTTCTAAGCACTGGCTACCTGCCTGGCACTGCCCCAAGGGCTTCACAGGCAGGAGCTAATAGCGTTTGAGCCTCATTTTACAGCTAAGGAAGGAAAGGCACAGAGACGTGAAGCTCCTTGCCCAGGGTCACACAGCTAGCAAGTAGTAGGGCCAAGATTCAAACCCAGGCAGCTGCCTCGAGCCACGAGTCTGGCCATTGCACCTTCCTGCCCCTGTTGTGGTGAAGTGCACAGAAGACCTGGTGTGCAGCAGGCCTGGGAGCGACAGGATGCCTGTGGCGGTGTGGTGGGCAGTCAAGGGCGGTGCGTGTCTCCACCACCGAGTGACTCCCAGGGCCGTCTGCACACCTCTGTGGCACCCACCGCTGCGGCTGCTGCCACCACTGCCACCATAATTCATATTATTATTACTGCCACCGCCAACACCCACCTACCACTGTTTCTACTGCCACCACTCTCCACCCACCATTACTGCTGCTATCACCGCCACCACTGCTATTACTACTGCCACCACCACCTGCCCACCACTGTATTACTGCTGCTGCCACCACCAGCACCACTCCTGCCCTCAGGTGCCAATTCAGGATTTCTGGCTGGAGCCCAGCATCTGTATTTTTGGCCCCTCCTTAACGGAGTACTTGGCCACTGGGGGCAGCAGGAGTGTTGAAGCAAAGCACAGAACCCCCAACATGGGTTTTGTGGACAGTCACTGGCAGCTGAAACATCTTCATAACATTCCTCAGGCCGTGAGCTGAGGACTGCGATGAACTCTGAAAGCCATGTGTCACCTTCTCTTCTTGGGAAAGCAGCAAACATTTGGTGGGAGAGCTCCCAGGGCTTGGAGAAGGGAAGCTGCTGGGACGTGCTCCGCAGAGGACATTGGGAAGAGAGTGTACCCTGAGGGCTGTTGCAGATGGTGGCAGGCAGGGCAGGTGGGGCAGGCAGGGTCGTGGTGCCCGACAGAGCATCTCCGGTCACTCACCAGGAAGGTGGCAAGAACCCCGGGCTTCCGCCAGCAGATTATGTGATACCAATTTTGTCGTCAGTGGCATGCTTGGCCTAGCAGTATCTCCAGGGACATGGAGCAGACAAGGCACACTAGACTGGCCGAAAAACAGAAGTTTTTAAAAAGAAATTCTTGGCACCTAGATGTAGAGAATTAGCTACTTCACATTTTTTGGATGATATTGAGTAGCATAGCTGGAGATAACACCCATAACTTCTAAAAAGCGAAACTAAAATGTATTGTTTCTTACTGTCTGTACAGGGATATGGGATTAGAACTGTTTAGAACCCATATTATTAGTGATAAAATGGTTCAAAGTAAAACCATTGATGGAATCCTGCTGCTGATCGAGCGCGAGAGGAGCGGCGAGGCCGTGGACCGGAGCCTGCTGCGGAGCCTGCTGGGCATGCTGTCCGACCTGCAGGTGAGTGCTGCCTGTGCCGAAGATGCCTGGGTACCTGCCCAGCTACTTGCCCCAGAATAAATGGTTGTACCAAAGATGTTAAACAATGAAATCATAGAAGTGTTTGTTGAAGATTGAAGAGTCTTTAAAATCCCTAGGAGGGGAATGGCTCTCAAGCTAACACCACACCAGGTGCCACAAAAGGGAAGATGGATCAATATCACTACGTAAAATGCGCCTTTTTCATGGAAAATATACCACAAACAGACAAAACCAGATGACATACTCGGGGAGAATGTTAGCAACACACACAAAAGACGAAGGGTGAAGTTCTTTAGTGCAATGTGACCCCAAGGCACCATAGGAAAAGAACAGAAGAGGGTCTGCCTGGCCGTTTGGGAAGGACAGTGCAGCTGGCCGGCTGGGTGGCCACAGGCAGCTCCAAGTTCAGGTCATGGCAGCCTGCCCCGTCAGAACCTGGGATTTGTTAGCCCTTGAAAAGGTAGTTTCCTTTACTGAAATTGGTCAGTAACTCTGCTCATTTCTTAGGTGTATAAAGATTCATTTGAACTGAAATTTTTGGAAGAGACTAACTGCTTATATGCTGCCGAAGGCCAAAGGTTAATGCAGGAAAGAGAGGTGAGATGATGGGATGCTTCCGAATCCCCTGGCTTCGTTTCTGCATATGAGCATCTGGGAGGACTTTCCTCGTGTTTGCCTTTTCACACACACACAGATGTTTCATTGAAAATCTGAAAGCTGCAGTCTTGCCAGAATCCCCAGTAATGAGCTTCATTCTTAGTATACTAAGAATTTAGTTTATGTTAACTTAGAAACTATTGCCCTCCCCCCACAAGTAAAAATCTGTCAGATCGTTTCTGAAATAAGTAAAATAACTCAAATTTAAGCAAAATGATAAAAACATACACCTTAAAAATGAAAAATAAATACAAATGATAAAATTTTTTATTTGTGTGAAGCACTGCAAAAAATTTTCCCAAAAAAAGCCATGTGAAAAAACATATAGTAGTAATAGGAACCAAAAAAACTTAACCACTTTTCCAGATACCAGAGCAAAATCATAAAGGAACCTGCCCCATAGACTATCACCCAAATGGCACGTGCTACTGCCCAGAATTGGCCCTGGCCATTGGTTCCTTCATTCTGGCTTTGGAGAGGAAGTTTCATGTCAGATACTGAGCCCGGCTGCAGCTACCCCGGCAGAGCCTCAGGCCTTTCCTGCACTGTCTTGGGAAACATAGGTGTACTTTGAGGTCTCCTGCCACCACGTTGTTTGGTGTCCCCAGATGAACAGCCAGCTTGTTGACTTGCTTTTGCTGACCCATCTGTGTGGGGCAGAGTTGCCATTTAGCACCTCACCCTCCTACCAAGTGCTGCTCAGCTCCCTGTGGGCCCTGGGGATGGGAGGAGGGTGTGCACAGACCCCAAAACTTAGTGGTGAGCAGGGACGAAAGAGAAGTGCAGCCTGGGCCCTGTTCTAGGATGGATGTTAATCTCGATCCTTTCTCCATGTCCGCCCAACACACTTGCATCCTACCTCTCCCTCCCTGTTAATCTGTGTTAATATTTGGCTTGAATACATATTCTGCTTTTTTAAAAAATTACATATAAGGAAAATAAAATTTCAATCTCTTGGATAATGTTGACAGTCTTTTTGTTACTGATACGTTTGTTTTGTTTGGAAGGTTCCAGAATATCTTAACCATGTAAGTAAACGTTTAGAGGAAGAAGGAGACAGAGTGATCACTTACTTGGACCACGGCACACAGTAAGTACCGATCGCTCACCGAGCATTCATGTCTTCACCACGGCTGGAGGGTTCTCCTGGCTGGTTATTGAAATAAAGGGTGTCTCTGTCAGTTCATTCAGCACTAAGAGTATTTTTGCACCTAGCATATTTTACTTTGTTATTTGTCCTTATTTGGCATTTACAAATTACAGTTTTTACCTAGTGCCTTGTCATAAGTTATTGTCTAAAGGGAGTAAATCTTGCTGAGATACTTGGCATCTTTGAGTTTTGAGATGGGCTATTTATGTTAATGGAGTATCACTGAATATTAGGCTATTTTGATTGTGCACTCATTTTATATCACTTTAATTTTATTTATGGTGCTGTCACACAATTTTCCCTTTTCTTCTAATGTTTTTTTCCTGCAAACCTGAGGTTGATAAGTAGCTAGGGAAACAAAAAGGTTGAGATTATGTGAGTGTGCGTGTCAGGCACAGAATGTCCGTGTGATGGGAGGCAAGAACAGGGGCAGAGGGGACAGCAAGGGAGAGAAGTGAAAATGATACAGTGTGCAGCCAGGTGCGGTGGCTCACGCCTGTAATCCCAGCACTTTGGGAGGCTGAGGTGGGTGGATCACGAGGTCAGGAGATCGAGATCATCCTGGCTAACCCAGTGAAACCCCATCTCTAGTAAAAATACAAAAAATTAGCCGGGCATGGTGGCGGGGGCCTGTAGTCCCAGCTACATAGGAGGCTGAGGCAGGAGAATGGCGTGAATCCGGGAGGTGGAGCTTGCAGTGAGCCAAGATCGCGCCACTGCACTCCAGCCTGGGTAGCAGAGGGAGACTCCATCTCAAAAAAAAGAAAAAGAAAATGATACAGTGTGCAGAACTGGGCCCCAGTAGGGAATGATAAAATGTACAGATGTGCAGAACAGGACTTGGTAGGACTCAGCAGAGAAAACAGGAAGGGAGATGAAAATGATACAATGTGCAGAACTGGACTCAGCAAGGTAAGGAAAGGGGCAGGCCGGATGAAGGAAGGAGACAGGATTATGACAGAATCCAGCACGAAAACAGAGCGCGCAGGAGAAGAGATGTGGTCACTCCGACGTGTGGAGTTGGAGGAGGCTGTGCGAAATCCAAAATCTCAAGCCAGACAGGGTGGCTCAGGGGCCATGTTGTGCTTCCATCCAACTGGGAGCAGAAAAGCAGCCCCCAGGAGACTAGGAAGCAGCAGCCAGGGAAGTCCGGGGGAAATGGTGGAGAGAGCAGCAGCCACAGCGAAGCCCCACAACCAGGGTGTGCAGGTCACACACAGCCTCCCTGAGCCCTTTCTGCTCGTGTGGGAAGCAGGAGGCGGAATGTCGGCTCTGCCCTTCTCCATAAGATGGTAGGTTAAAACGTTCTTTATAAACTAGAAATGAAGGCTTGGGAAGATGGCTGAAATTAGCAATCCTTGGAATAAAGCAGATGCATCCCTGCTTCCCTGGGCCTGCCCGTGGGCCTGTTTGTGCTGTTCAGTAGGGGGTTTTTAGAAAGTGCTTCCTTCAGAGTTATTAGCAACAGGAGTCGTCCATTTGCATGAGGAAATGCTCTTAACCTTCCGTTTCTGATTGCCTCTAGACTGTATCTGTCATAGACAAACGCCCCCATCTTTTACAGAGAACCAGTCTCTTCTTTAAACTTTATTTCTAACACTTATTCTCTTTGCCTTATGTAGGAAACCACTGATTGCTTGTGTGGAGAAACAGCTGTTAGGAGAACATTTAACAGCGATTCTGCAGAAAGGTAGATTTCCTAGCTCTTGTGCAAATTAAACTGAACAGTTATCCTTAATTCATTAGGAAAGTAAAGGGAGCATTACAAATAGCAATGTTAGGATGTTTGTTATTTTCATAAGACCGTCATTAAACTTCTTTTCTAATGAACATGTTAGCCATCCACAGGAGAAAAAACCAGAGAAAGAAGGGAAGGCACCCAGGGGAACTACATTCGCTGCTAAAACCCCAGTGGCGGGAAGGCCTGGGGGCCTTCTGTATCACACACATGCTGAAACCTGGGTGCAGCGAGCCTGATGCAGCTCCCTGAGCAGACTCATTGCATGTGTCCGGCCATTCTTCGTGCACACTCGGATGTAGGCGACTCAGGGAGCTGTTCAGGCTGTTAGATTTTCGTGAGGCTTCCCTCACCTGTGGACTTCGTGCATCTTAGTGTCAGATGAACTATCGCCTAGGTGGTCTGCTTAAGCAGAGTACACTTTTCTCCTGATTTTCTGGAGGAGAAGAGCATGTGTTCTTGTGCTGACTGGACGGCCTTAACGTCCACTTCTCCCCGAGTGCTGGCCACAGCAGGAAGATGGCTTCTAGCAGCCTGCACCTTTAAAATGGATGCTGATGTCTTCAACTCGATCTTTGTTTTACTGCTTTTATTTCTAGGCTTCAAAGTGTGCTAAATTCTGTGGAAATTATAATGAGCAGTCTAACCTTTATAACACTTCAGTACTTATTGTGATATTTCAGTGTTACTGTTTGAAACAATGTTACTTTCTAAAAGTCATTTAATGTATTTGGAAAATGCAAGATTTTTTTCAAGCCCTTGGAAACCTTAAAGTTTAATTTTGAGAATACTCTAAATGGTATTCAAATATATTCTGGTGGCCGGGTGCGGTGGCTCAAGCCTGTAATCCCAGCACTTTGGGAGGCCGAGACGAGCGGATCACGAGGTCAGGAGATCGAGACCAGCCTGGCTAACACGGTGAAACCCCGTCTCTACCAAAAAATACAAAGAACTGGCCAGGCGAGGTGGCGGGCGCCTGTAGTCCCAGCTACTCGGGAGGCTGAGGCAGGAGAATGGCGTAAACCCGGGAGGTGGAGCTTGCAGTGAGCTGAGATCGCGCCACTGCATTCCAGCCTGGGCGACAGAGCAAGACTGTGTCTAAAAAAAAAAAAAAAACACCAAATATATTCTGGTTTGGGTTCTACATTGTCAGATAATGGCATTATGGCTAATGAGATACTTAAGTGCAGCCAGAACAAAACCAAAAGGGAGGGAGAATTAACATGATTGAGCATCTCCTGTTACGAACAGCTACACTTGATGTAAATATCTTTTAAAATGATTCTGTGAAATCATTATCCCCTTTCTATAAATAAGAAAACCAGGGCTTAAAACAGCCAGATACTGGTGCCTGAAATCACATTGCTTGTAAGTTGAGAGCCATGGGTCCAATCTGATTATGGTTTTTCTGCTTATTCCGTACTGAAACCTACACAGCTGGTGTAGTTTCACCTATCCACCTAAAAACAAATGCATTCAGAATTTGTGTCAGGCGTTTTTTTGAAAGGAGTCACTTTATAAGAAGAAAGGCCAGGCATGGTGGCCCATACCTGTGACATCAGCACTTTGGGAGGCCAAAGTATCACTTTGGCCCAGGAATTCAAGACCAGCCTGGACAACACAGAGAAACCCTGTCTCCACCAAAAAAATAAAATTAAAAAATTTTTTAAAGCCACAGGTGGCGCATGCCTAGGGTACCAACTACTCAGGAGGCTGAGGTGGGAGGATCACTTTGGCCCAGGAGGTTGAGGCTACAAAACTACAAAAGCCTGGGCGACAGAGCGAGAGACCCTGTCTCAAAAAACAAAGAAAGAAAAAAGAAAAAAGCCTGGGTGACAGAACAACAGAGCCTGTCTCAAAAAAAAAAAGAAAAGAAAAGAAAAGGCCGGGCGCGGTGGCTCACGCCTGTAATCCCAGCACTTTGGGAGGCCGAGACGAGCGGATCACGAGGTCAGGAGATCGAGACCAGCCTGGCTAACACGGTGAAACCCCGTCTCTACCAAAAAAATACAAAGAACTGGCCAGGCGAGGTGGCGGGCGCCTGTAGTCCCAGCTACTCGGGAGGCTGAGGCAGGAGAATGGCGTAAACCCGGGAGGCGGAGCTTGCAGTGAGCTGAGATCGCGCCACTGCACTCCAGCCTGGGCAACAGAGCGAGACTCCGTCTCAAAAAAAGAAAAAAAAAGGCCAGGCGCGGTGGCTCAAGCCTGTAATCCCAGCACTTTGGGAGGCCGAGACGAGCGGATCACAAGGTCAGGAGATCGAGACCAGCCTGGCTAACACGGTGAAACCCCGTCTCTACCAAAAAAATACAAAAAACTAGCCAGGCGAGGTGGCGGGCGCCTGTAGTCCCAGCTACTCGGGAGGCTGAGGCAGGAGAATGGCGTAGACCCGGGAGGTGGAGCTTGCAGTGAGCTGAGATCGCGCCACTGCACTCCAGCCTGGGCAACAGAGCAAGACTCCGTCTCAAAAAAAGAAAAAAAAAGGCCAGGCGCGGTGGCTCAAGCCTGTAATCCCAGCACTTTGGGAGGCCGAGACGAGCGGATCACAAGGTCAGGAGATCGAGACCAGCCTGGCTAACACGGTGAAACCCCGTCTCTACCAAAAAAATACAAAAAACTAGCCAGGCGAGGTGGCGGGCGCCTGTAGTCCCAGCTACTCGGGAGGCTGAGGCAGGAGAATGGCGTAAACCCGGGAGGCGGAGCTTGCAGTGAGCTGAGATCGCGCCACTGCACTCCAGCCTGGGCGACAGAGCGAGACTCCGTCTCAAAAAAAAAAAAAAAAAAGAAATATTTTAAAAATTAAAAAGTTACGTTTTTTGAATTCTTAAGACATGGGTTTTAGTAAGATAAAGTACAAAAAGTTTGTGTCAGTAGATCAGAATGTAATTGAGAGAAATAAACATTTGAAACTCTAGGTAAGAATTGTAATTATAGCCCCACCGTATGTTTGCACACATATTTAAACCACCCCATTTGTGTGGACACCGTGCCCATTGTGGGCAGAATCTGAGACTTTGTGAATTGGATGACTGTTCACTGTTTTATGCTCTAACCTGGCTGCCTCTCAATAGTTACCATAAAGCAAGTATTTAGAAAATCTGTGAGAGTTTTTCTAATTGAGGTATGGTTTTAGAAAACCCTTATAAACATTAAAAATCTAAAACACTGAAAACTTTTTTAAATGCTATGTTAAATACTTCAAAATATCTGATGATATTTTTCTCTTATAGTTTAGGTGTGAATAAATTTAATCCACTATAAATTAGATTTGATAGCTTGTCCTTTTACATTGTCTGGCCGATGGACCAAATTAGAAGTATATTGGGAACATGAACCTCCCAGGTTAAATAGTTGGTATAAACTGAATTTTCTGACTTGCTAACTTTAGTGAAATAAGAGGGCTTCAGTGACATGAAGAAGTAAATAATACATCTTCCAACATACTCAGAAAAAATGAGGTTCACCTAATAGGATCCATCTCAGATATTTAACCAGATCAACCTGCTCATATACAGGCAGTGATGTGTAGACCCACCCAGTTTCTAAGCGATGTATTGGCATTCTTACTGTGCACGCTGTATTCTAGTTGAGTTATTGTTGTTAATGCTGCCCACGCTGTACTCTGCTGACGTGTACTGCACATCTCAGGGCTTGACCACTTACTGGATGAGAACAGAGTGCCGGACCTCGCGCAGATGTACCAGCTGTTCAGCCGGGTGAGGGGCGGGCAGCAGGCGCTGCTGCAGCACTGGAGCGAGTACATCAAGGTACTGGCGGGGTTTCGAGGCCGCAGGCGCGGGCGTTTCCTGCAGGGAGCAGAGCCCCTCCTGAGAATACCCAGTGCCCTGACAAAGGGAACTGGGCTGCTGGAGGGCCCGTTGGCATTTTCATCACAGATGATAGGGTGGATGGTAGTGTTCTATCTGCTTCCCCATCACCAGTGTGAATTTGCTTTTTAAGATAACACCAGCAGTGATTAGCACCATCCAGGTAGAAAGTATAACTTAAAGATCAACAGTTTTGCTCTTCTTCATCAGCGTAAATATTGGTTTAATTCTAAATCATGATTTTTCTGAAAGTAATCATTTTTGTAAATCTGCTTGTCAGACAGGATCTCCTCATGCCCTTAGCTCAGTGAGAACTATTATATATTTGGCGTATTAGATTGCTTTATAGACTTTATTTCTTAACAGACCAAATTTAGGATTTGTTACTTAAACTTTCGCTTTCATGTTTCGAAAGCATTTCTTTGGCATCCCTGACAAGCCCAATCCAACCCATCATAGCGTGGTTTCTTGAGCAGTACCCTGAGTTTTCACATGTCCTGCCCAGGGGAACAGCCCCTCGGTGCTGACATAGGACCTCCCTGAAGACTAGGGGCTCTCGGCCCAGGGCACCACCCCACCAAGGGGACACTTGTTGATGTGTGGAGACGTTTGTGGCTGTCTGAACAGAGAGGGTGCTGCTTGCTCTGCTGGGCAGCCCCGGGGTGCTGCTGAATGCATGAGGCAGCCCTCACCACAGAGAATCGCCTGCCCAGAGTGCCAGTGTTGCCCAGCCCAAGAAACCTACTGAAGATCCTCTATAATGAGAAGCCATTCTCCAGATGCCCCTTACAGAAACAGGAGAACTGAGGCAAACATCAGGGCCCCTTCGCAGATAACTCGTGTTTTCAGCATGTGCCAGTTGCATGAATTTTCCAGCTTAAATGGTGAGCGTTTAGCAGGAGTCTGTGTGTGCTTGCTGGTGACTATTCTTGGATCCCAGAATGAAGAGATAGATAAAATTTCCAGAGAATTACGCTGAGAGAAAAAAAAAAAAGCCAATCGCAGATACTTAACATGTTACTGCATAACATTCTGGAAATGACAAAATTTGGAAATGGAGGACAGATGAAAAGTTACCAGGGTGCAGGGATGGAGCGGGGTGTGTGGTTATAAAAGGCCCCAGGAGGTAGCCTTCTGCAGGAACTGTTGGGGTTTTGGCTGAGGTCAAGATGTGCACACCCAGATGAGTTACAAGTCAACTGGGCCATCTGAAAAAGACCTGGGGGGTTATCAGTGTCAGTATCCCGGTTGAGATACTGTTCTGTAGTTTTGCAAACTTGTCATTGGAGGAAACTATGGAAAACAAAGATACTGGGATTGCTTTGCTATTTTTACTATTATGCAGCGCTTTCATTATCTCATAAAGATTTCCATTAAGTAAAAAATATAAATGAAAGCTTACGTGCTGCTTTATGGAATAATCAGACCTCAAGCATGTATCAGTCCAGCTGTGCAAAGCCAGCACACCCAGCACCTCTCCCCACAAGGTCTTGTACAGCGATGTTGAATTGGAAGTTACAACTGAGTCACACTAAATTGGCCATAAAGCTACTGAAGATTTAGGTTTTTTGCCAGTGAGACAGTCTTCAGGGGATGAGAATATGTGCTAAAAAACTAGGAAAAGTTCACCTTTGCAATTTCCAGTCTGGGTAATAAAAATCAGTGAGTGACGGTCACCCCTGAGTGTCAGCAATAAGCAGTTATGCTATAACAAAATAGTGGTTTCCATTCAACTCCACATGCTGTTATCAAAGTAAAGCTGTGCCCTTTCTGTTGGCATTTTTTTTTTTTTTTTTTTTTTTTTTTTTTTTTGAGACAGAGTCTCGCTCTGTCATCATCCAGGCTGGAGTGCTGTGGCATGATCTCAGCTCACTGCAACCTCTGCCTCCTGGGTTCAAGCATTTCCCTGCCTCAGCCTCCTGAGTAGCTGGGATTACAGGCTCCCATCACCACACCCAGCTAATTTTTGTATTTTTAGTAGAGACAGGGTTTCACCATATTGTCCAGGCTGATCTTGAATTCTGGACCTCGTGATCCACCCGCCTCGGCCTCCCAAAGTGCTGGGATTACAGGCATGAGCCACTGCGCCCAGCCTTCTGTTGGCATCTTTCCAGCGGCCAGCTACCTCGTGTGTGTGTGTGTGACGTGTGAGTGCACGTGTGCATTGTATTGAGACATTTTTTAAATCAATAATTGTATTCAGTTCCTGTTGAGCAAATGTAGTTTATGTCATCAAATAGTTAACTTTTTTAGTGCCACATACTTTTAGGAATGTTTAATATAACATTTTTTAATTAAAAAAACAAACTAGGCTGGGTGCAGTGGCTCACGCCTGCAATCCTACCACTTTGGGAGGCCAAGGCGGGCGGATCATGAGATCAAGAGATCGAGACCATCCTGGCCAACATGATGAAACCCCCGACTCTACTAAAAGTACAAAACTTTGCCGGGTGTAGTGGTGTGCACCTGTAGTCCCAGCTACCTGGGAGAATCACTTGAAGCGGCAGGAGGAGGTTGCAGTGAGCCAAGATCACGCCACTGCACTCCAGCCTGGGGACAAAGCAAGACTCTGTCTCAAATTTAAAAAAAATACAAACTTAAAAAATGAGCTTTTCATTATTTGAAGTGATGGAGAAAGAAAACTGTAGCTAAGAAGTCCCAAGAGGTATATTTAACTAATAAGAATTACCTTGTCTTGGAGGAACTTACACATAAACATTCTTTTAAAAGCAATGGACATTTTCCCAGCCATTTGTAAGTTCTCTCAGAAACAGAATCATAAGAACAAGGCATTAATAATGTGTTTTAATTGTATATTCACATCAAGCACAGGGCTCGTGCCTGTAAACCCAGCACTTCGGGAAATCACAGTGGGAGGGTTGCTTGAGGCCAGGAGTTCGAGACCAGCCTGGGCAGCATGACCGCGTCTCTACAAAACTTTAAAAAGATTGGCCAGATGTGCTGACCTGAGCCTGTAGCACCAACTACTCAGGAGGCTGAGGTGGGAGGATTGCTTGAGCTTGGGAGCTCAAGGCTGCGGTGAACCGTGATTGTACCACCGCACTCCAGCCTCGGCTACAGAGTGAGGCCCTGCCTCAAAAAAAAATTCAAAAAGTATATTCACTTAATTTTTGAGATGTGAATTCAATTTGTGAAACTTTGAGAGTTATTGCTTACTACTAAGAGTAATTTATATGAAACTATCCTGATTGTATGATAGCAGGAGAAAATAGTGTTCGGTATTGTAAACGTATTGCTGAGTTGGCATTGATTTGCTTTTGCAGACTTTTGGGACAGCGATCGTCATCAATCCTGAGAAAGATAAAGACATGGTCCAAGACCTGTTGGACTTCAAGGACAAGGTGGACCGCGTGATCGAGGTCTGCTTCCAGAAGAACGAGCGGTTCGTCAACCTGATGAAGGAGTCCTTTGAGACGTTCATTAACAAGAGACCCAACAAGCCTGCAGAACTAATCGGTAGAAAAATATTTTCTTTTTTTTTTTTGAGACGGTCTCACCCATTTCTAGACAATTTTTTAATGTGGGAAAATAAGGCACAATCAACCAAAATGTTCAAGCTGCTCAAGGAGTGTGTGGAAAACGTTTTTATCAAGTCTTATTAGGACACACGTTTAAAAACTGACACACCTGCATGCATGGGTGGAGGAGGGCATTTCCTTAAGGGAAGATGAAGTAGGAATTTAGAAAAGAAGTGACGCTTGACTTCGCCAAAGAAGGGAGATCACCATCTTTGTATCCTCTGATCAGTATTAAAATAGGATAAAACCAGATGAGATCTCAAAAGATAGCGTATTTTAAAATACTATTTTTAAGTTGTACAGTTTTTTCACAATAATATCAAAATGTATTTCAGAATTCATGCACTTTCTCATAGGCTTTAGTCAGTAAAATTTTTTAATTTGAAGGAGAAAGGGGGCAAAGAGAACTGTAATAGATGATACTAGATTGTTGATTACTGCTGAAGTGGAATATGGAACATGGAGCTTATTGTGCAGTTGTCTACGTTTCTGTGTGTTCAAAATATTCTGTTATAAAATTTTGAAAAGAAAAAAACTAACAGAAACGCAACAGAAGGAATTCAGGAGGCAGTTTGCTTTGACTTTTGTACCTCTGTATCATTGTGGTTTCTCTAAAGAAAAGGAATGTTGAGCTCTTGGGAATTTGGGCTTCTGGAAGTCCTGAGTTCCGCCATCACGTGGGCACTTTGATCCTCCCTCCTGAACCACCTTACGATGGCTTGTGCAGCCTCAGAAACAGGAAGCCCGAGTAGAAATGCTTTACCCTGCGTTGCTGCCTTGGATGCCCTGAGAAAGTCTTTCTCTTTGAGAAAGTCTCCTCTGAGTTCATGACACCAGATCCTAGAAATGGGCACTCCAGCGTCCAGGACAGTCACGTCCTGAAACCTGAGCATGTGTTTACTGAACCCATTTTATTTTGAAATTCAGAGATTGCATTTAGAGATAAGAAAGATATTTAACCCTGCTTTAAACATTCAGTCCTGGCTTCGTTAAAATTTTGGGAAGTATTTACTTTCATGTGACTTGAGAAATACTTATCTTAGAAAATCAGATATGTGCTTTTTTGTCTTATAGTCATTTTGGGAAGGTTCCAGAATGTTCCTGTACATTGTTGCTTATAGAAATTGGAGATGCTCTTTTTTCTGATTTAGAGTATTTATTATATTTATGCTCACAGCAAAGCATGTGGATTCAAAGTTAAGAGCAGGCAACAAAGAAGCCACAGACGAGGAGCTGGAGCGGACGTTGGACAAGATCATGATCCTGTTCAGGTTCATCCACGGTGAGACTCAGAAAATGCTGCGTATTCAAGAGGTGTAAACACAGGCCCTGCTTTCTCAAAGGAGGTTTAACATGAGAATGTCAGTATCAGTAGATCCAGTTTGCATTAGAATGAACTCTTTTAAGGGTTTTCAGCAGTTGAAGTTTAACATTTGCTTATCAACTCTCTGATGTCTTGATTATTCTCATCTGGTTATAAATAGGTAAAGATGTCTTTGAAGCATTTTATAAAAAAGATTTGGCAAAAAGACTCCTTGTTGGGAAAAGTGCCTCAGTCGATGCTGAAAAGTCTATGTTGTCAAAGCTCAAGCATGGTAAGCGTGTGGGGCCTGGGCTTCTCCCCTCTTAACTGACGGTTGCTGTCCCGTGTGTTGCCCTGATCTCACTCCCTCCTTCGCTGTGTCCAGAGTGTGGTGCAGCCTTCACCAGCAAGCTGGAAGGCATGTTCAAGGACATGGAGCTTTCGAAGGACATCATGGTTCATTTTAAGCAGGTGAGTCGTGTTTCTTCAGGTAAAGCAGCTTTTTAAAAAGTATGCGTGGTGGCTCATGCCTGTAACCCCAGCACTTTGGGAGGCAGAGGCAAGAGGCTTTCTTGAGGCCAGAAGTTCAAAACTACCCTGATCAACATAGCAAGACCCTGTCTCTACAAAAGAAAAATGTTTCGAATGAGCAGGTAGTCCTAACTACTGGGGTGAGGCTGAAGGTGAGAACATGACTTGAGCCCAGGAATTTGAGGCCGCAGTGAGCCGTGACTGCACCACTGCATTCCAGCCTGGGCAGCAGAGTGAGACCTTGTCATGGATGGGTGGATAGATAAGTACATACGTAGACAGATAGAGATAGCAGTACCTTGTCATAAGTAGATAAATAGCTAAAGTAGGTAGATTCAATAGATTAGATAGAAAAAATGAATCTCACTCTAAACTGTAAGAAAAAAATTACACTATTAATGTTTCACAAGTAAATTTTAAAAGGAGAAGAAAAAGAAGCTCTAAACATGTGTGGCAAGAATTTGATTTCAGTGAGTCTGGTGGTGACACCTGAAGAAGGGAAAAAGGCAGTCCCAGTGAGGCATTGGGTTTCACGGAATACATTCTGGGGACTGAGAGAAATTCTGACGCAGCTGAAACTTTATATTGAAAATTACACGGTTTATTTTGTTTTAGGTTAATTATGTTTTATTACTTTCTCAAAATGATTGTCTTGGATTTCTCTGTTTTTAGCATATGCAGAATCAGAGTGACTCAGGCCCTATAGACCTCACAGTGAACATACTCACAATGGGCTACTGGCCAACGTACACGCCCATGGAAGTGCACTTAACCCCAGAAGTAAGTGTGCGGAAGGCGTGCTGTCTGCTCCGGCTGTTATGCCCTTACCAAGCACAGATATGTCGCCTTCAAGACTTGTTTAATGGGGAGTTTTTAAAAATAGCCCACTCAGTCCGAAATCAAAAGTGCTCGTATGTCCGCATTAGAAAGTGACAACTTTTGTCGCCCTCTGTGTCTCCTCCCAGTGCAGCCTGTGTCCACCTGCTGACCTGCAGGGGCCCATGAGCACAGCAGCCTGTGTCCACCTGCTGACCTGCAGGGGCCCATGAGCACAGCAGCCTGTGTCCACCTGCTGACCTGCAGGGGCCCATGAGCACAG
>NW_012102044.1:1056615-1075162 GCF_000951045.1 Mandrillus leucophaeus | reverse complement strand
AGCACAGCAGCCTGTGTCCACCTGCTGACCTGCAGGGGCCCATGAGCACAGCAGCCTGTGTCCACCTGCTGACCTGCAGGGGCCCATGAGCACAGGCACTCGTTTTGGAAGTTATGGCTTGTTGAGCTGCAGTTCTTGTCTAGTTGTTCTTTCTTTCCATTGTAGACACTGCTGAAGTCTTAGGAACGGCATTATTTAGGACTTTCCTTATCAGCCACTACTTAGGCTACAGTACGCCCTTTAGTGGAGGGTTTGCACACTGGAGGTAGAATTCTGTGCTCAGCGAAGTGAAAATCAGCAGGAGATACAATACATGCACCATTCATTGTAATACCAGGGAAAGGGAAAGGGCTGAGACCAGCCTGGAATCATGGAAGACTTCCTGGAAAAGGCGTCCCTTAAGCCTGATCTCAAGTCAAGATGAATAATGATTTCCTCAGCTGAGAAGGGAAGAAAGACTCACAGCTACAGTGGTTGGACAGTGTGATTCTTTTTCTTACCAGTCATAAGGGTCATGGCCAATGCTCCTTTAACAAAAGACAAATTAGGAGAAAACCATAACAAATTTATTTAATCTAAGTTTTATTTAACACAGCAGGCTTCAGAAATGACGACCAAAGACCCAGGGAAGACTGTCCGTTGTTATACTTAGGGTTGATAAAGAATGGGCAGCCATGTAGAGATAGGTGTATTAGTCTGTTTTGCATTGCTATAAAGGAGTTACCTGAGGCTGGGTAATTTGTAAAGAAAAGAGGTTTCATTGGCTCACAGTTCTGCAGGCTGTACAAGCATGGCCCCCGTGTCTGCACAACTTCTGATGAGGTCCCAGGAAGCTTTCACTCAAGGTTGAAGGTTGCAGGCAAAGGGGGAGTAGGCTGGAGAGAGGGCGTAACAGGCAGTGAGGGAATGTCCCAGACTCCTTAACAATCAGATCTCATGGGAACTCATTACTGCAGGGAGGGCGCCAGGCCATTCATGTGGGATCCACCCCCATGACCCAAACACCTACCACCAGGCCCCACCTCCAACACTGTGGATCACAGTTCACCGTGAGACTTAGAGGGAACAGACACCCAGACTCTTACCAATGTGGACAGAAGGGTACCATCTAACAGTAGTAGAGTAGTGGGGAAACCAGTAAGGCCTGTCTGTCCAGATTCTTCTTGTCCTCACTGGGCAGTGCTCTCAGGTGTAGGCAAGACACGTCTGGAACAAGAGTCTTATGATTTAACTATCAGCAAGGTAGGTCAGAGAACTTCTTAATGTCCAGATCCTAGAAGGGCAGGAAAAAGATAGAGTAGTATCTCCGGGCTTTATGGCTGGCTTTGGGCAAGAGGGGTTTGAGTTTTCTCTGTCCTGCCTTGGGGAAGAGGAGTTCTCATTCCAGGAGAACTTTGGTGGAGAAGGTGGTGGGGTGGGAGAAGGTGAGTGAGAGACCTTGCTTCTGAGGCGTCCTAGCCAGACTTAGAGAACATGTGCAGGACTCCTGCTCAAAGAAAGCCAGGCAGCCTGCTTTCCACATTGGCCACGTGGTGCTGTCCCTTCCTCTCTCCACAGATGTTTGTGCTCCTGCACCGTTCCCTTTTCCCTTAATATTTGGCCAGGTGCCGTGGCTCACGCCTGTAATCCCAGCACTTTGGGAGGCCAAGACGGGCAGATCATGAGCTCAGAAGATTGAGACCATCCTAGCTAACATGGTGAAACCCCATCTCTACTAAAAATACAAAAATTAGCCTAGCGCGGTGGCAGGTGCCTGTAGTCCCAGCCACACGGGAGGCTGAGGCAGGAGAATGGCGTGAACCCAGGAGGTGGAGCTTGCAGTGAGTGGAGATCGCGCCACTGCACTCCAGCCTGGGCGACAGAGATTCCGTCTCAAAAATATATATATATATATATATTCTACTGGCTATTTCCCAAGAACATAAGCACCTGTCAAATGAGGACATTCACCCCGATGTAATACTTTCACCCCATTTCTGTTGGTTGTCTCAAGTATGTCCTTTGTGGTGTTTTTCTGGTACCCAGCTGAGCCCAGGACCCAGGCAGTCTTCGATGCTCCTTGTGAGTAGGTTCAGGTTGGGCAGGTCCAGCCAGATGCCCCGTGTCCCCATCAGGATCCTGGCAGGAGGTGCGCACGACCATGTGCCCCAGTATCTTGGTGACATGTGATAGAATCCTTCTGATAAGGTGCTGGCTGGTTTCTCCAAGGTATCGGTAGTGTTTTTCCTTTTGTAATCACTAAGGAATCTGTGAGGAGACATTTCAAGACTATGTAAACATCTTCTTTTTTTTTTTTTTTGAGACGGAGTCTCGCTCTGTCGCCCAGGCTGGAGTGCAGTGGCCGGGTCTCAGCTCACTGCAAGCTCCACCTCCCAGGTTCACGCCATTCTCCTGCCTCAGCCTCCCGGGTAGCTGGGACTACAGGCGCCTGCCACCTCGCCTGGCTAGTTTTTTGTATTTTTTAGTAGAGACGGGGTTCCACCGTGTTAGCTAGGATGGTCTCGATCTCCTGACCTCGTGATCCGCCCACCTCGGCCTCCCAAAGTGCTGGGATTACAGGCTTGAGCCACCGCGCCCGGCTATGTAAACATCTTAATCCTCATCCAGCTGTCACCTGTGTGGTGATTCCTGCCTGAACTGATTTTTACCTTGGTGAATGGGGATTTTTTTTCCAGCTCTATCATTTCTCTGTATTTAGAAGTTGGCGTTCTAAGGAAGAGCCCTTCTTTCCACCCCCTATATTTACGTATTTATTTCTCTCTCTTTATATCATTATGAACTCATGGATTCTTAATTTTCGTACTTATTTTGATGCTTAAATTGTCCCATATGTGGTCCGTGGGCCACCCTTACGCTGGCTTCTTTGCTCTTTGACATGCCCACATCATTTGCTCTCCTCCAGACCCCGGCAACCACGCTCTGCTTCCTGTCTGTATGGATTTGCCTGCGTTCGATATTTCACAGAAATGGAATCACACAATATGTGAACTTTTGTGTCTGGCTTCTTCCACTTGGCATGCTGTTTTCAAAGTCCATCCGTGCTGTACCATACGTCAGCGCATTACTCCTTTTCTGGCTGAATAACATCACAGTGTATCGACAGGTCACATGTCGTTTCTCCGTTCACCAAATATTGGGCATTTGGGTTATTTCCACCTTTTGGCCGCTGTGAATCATGCTGCTGTGAACATGGGTGTACAAGTTTTAGTTTGAACACCTACGGTCACTTCTTTTGGGGTATGTACCTGGGAGTGGAACTGCTGGGCCATGCAGGAACTTGAAGTTTAAGTTACTGAGGAATTGCCGGACTATTTCCCACAGCGGTTGCAGCAGCTTTTATTCCAGTTAGCAATCACGAGAGCTTCGCACCTTCTCACCTACACTTGTGATCTGCCTCTTTCGTTGTCGCCATCCCTGTCCGTATGAGCTGGTCTCTTGCCGTGGTTTGCATTTCCCTGATGACTGTTGATGTTGAGCATCTTTTCATGTCCTGATTGACCATCTGTGTATTCTTCTTTGGAGAAATGTCTGTTCACGTGCTTTGCCTACTTTTTAACTGGGCTGTTTATCTCTTGTTATTAAGCTGTAAGAGCTCTTTATATTCCGGATGCTAGATCCTTATCAGATCTGTGATTTGTAAGTATTTTCTCCCATTCTGTGGGTTATCTTTTTACTTTCTTGATAGTGTGCTTTCTACAAAAGTTTTTAATTATGGTAAAATCACATTTATTTTCTCTTTTGTTACTTTTGGTGTCATAGCTGAGAAATTGTTGCCAAATCAAGATCACAAAAAATTGAGGAGGTGGGTACAGTGCCTCACACCTGTAATCCCAGCACTTTGGGAAGCCAAGGATCACTTGAGCCCAGGAGTTAGGAGCAGCCTAGACAACATGGTAAAACCCCATCTCTACAAAAAATAGACAAATTAGCCGCGTGTGGTGGTGCCCGCCTACAGACCTGGCCACTCAAGAGGTTTGAGGTGACAGGATTGCTTGAGCCTGGGAGGTTAAGGCTGCAGTGAGCTGTGATCGAGCCACTGCACTCCATCCTGGGCAGCAGAGTGAGACCCGAGACCCTGTCTCAAAAAAAGAAAATAAAATACCACTATGTATTCTCCCAAAAGTTTTATAGTTTTAGCTCATATGTTTCAGTCTTTGACCCATTTTGGGCCTGGAATGGTAGCTGGCACATAGTAGCCAAACGATAGCATTATGATTATAATGATCATCATTAATACTGATCCAGTCCTAGGAATGAATCCCAAGGAGATGATTTTTAGGGAAGATATGCATTAAGAGGTTTATCACAAACCATGGTACTTCTCAAGGCAAAAAGAAAAAGAAGAGGCTTATCACATTACTGAGTTTTATTTAGCTATGGTAATGCCTTAGTAGATGTATTTCCTGAAAGAGTGAAAGAGTTCCGTCCTTTAGAGATACACAGAAATACCTACAAATGAAATGGTAACCCCCGGGATTTGGTGGTGAAGATGGGGAATGGGTGCGTCAGGTGATGTGTACGTGTGGTTTCATCGAAAGGTGACTCTCGGGCTGAGTTTTGAAGCATGAACAGGAGATTGCCAAGCAGGTGTAGGTGAGGTTGGCAGGAATTTCTGACAGGGCACAGCTTAGACAGAAACACAGAGAAACTAAAAGGGCACGTGAAGTCTAGAGAGCAGCAGGCATTTATGCAGCACCTGTTGGTGCCATGCACAGTGCTGCAGTGGAGAGCCAGAGAGCCAGAGGCCCTGCCCCGTGAGCCTCTGTCCGGAGTCCACATTCACTCTGTGCTACAGAGGCTGGTAGAGCTAAGAGGGTGTCAGAGAAGGCTTCTCTGAGGAGGCGGTTCTGGAAATGAGTGGGTTTCATGAGGAAGATGGGATATGGGATCCAGCAGAAGAAACCACATGTGTGAAAGTCTGGGGGGATGAGAAGGTATGAAAGACGGTGGAATGATAGGCTGAACTGGGCCTGGGGGATGGGAGGGGCAGAGGCCAGGGCTGTGAGACCAGAGGTTAGAATTTCATGCTTTCTTTGTCCCACGGTCTTTGGAAGCCATCCAAAGACACGGAATGGTGAGCGTGTGGGAGAGGAGCGATGGGTTTGGATTTGTGTTCCTGCCCAAATCTCATATGGAATTGTAATCCCCACTGTTGGGCGAGGCCCTGGTGGGAAGCGACCAGATCATGGGGCAGATTTCCCCCTTGCTGTGCTCATGGTAGTGAGTGAGTTCTCATGAGATCTGGTTGTTTAAAAGTGTGTAGCACCTCCCCCTTCTCTCTCTCTTCCTGCTCCGGTCATGTGAAGATGTGCCTGCTTTTTTCTCTTGCCTTCTGCCATTATTAAAAGTTTCCTGAGGCCTCCCCAGCCAAGCTACTTGTACAGCCTGCAAAACTTTGAGCCAGTTAAACCTTCCTTCTTTATAAATTACCCAATGTCAGGTATTTCTTAATAGCGGTGAAAGAATGGACTCATACAAGGCGTGTAGGTGGATACCGAGTCCTGGAGCACTGGCATCTGCGGAGTGGATGAGAGTAGGGGGAGGCCACGCCCTGGGCTGTCCAGAGATGGTCTCCTGAGGCGGAAACTGATGAACCCTCCCGGGCGCAGCACAGACTCGTTGGAGAGCCCAGGTGCAGTGGACCCAGACAGGATCGAACTGAAGAGTGGAGGGTATGACGGACCAGGAAGGGCACGCAGAAGTCAGGGAAAGCACCGCGCACGGGAGAGTCACGCACAGCCTGCCCCTGAGAGGCATCCAGGAAACAGGAGCAGGATCCGGGCCGTGGGTAGGGCTGGTGCACTGAATGCTGGGAACTTGAAAATGCAACAACCACAATTGTTAAGGATCAGTAGAAAGTTTGGAAAATGTAAGAAATTCACTCAAGGCCAGGCAAAGTGTAATTCCAGCGCTTTGGGAGGCCGAGGCAGGGGGAACGCTTGGAACCAGGAGTTCAGGACCAGCCTGAGCAGCATAACTGTCTCTATTAAAAAAAAAAAAAAAAAAGAATCAACAGGCATGGTGTCATGTACCTGTAGCCTGTAGTCCCAGCTACTCAGGACACTGAGGCAAGTGGATCACTTGCACCTGGGACGTCCAGCCTGCAGTGAGCTCGGATCGCACCACAACCTGGCTGATAGAGCAAGCCTATGTTCCAAAAAACGAAAGAAATTCACCCAGAAGCTAATCATAAAAACAGCTGACTTGTGCCGTCCTTTCTGTGCAGGCCCTGATGGAGGTGTTTGCCATCAGCCCCTGCACAGTGCAGCACAAGGGGTGGTGGTGTCACCCTTCACAGATGAGGAAGCAGGAGCCCTGCATTGCAGGGAACACCAGCTGAGGCCAGGGCAGGGCATGGCCAGGCTGAGACACAGGATCTGGCCTCAGACACCTTTTTCTTGTCAGCTCCAGTCTTCACTCTGTGCCACTGGCCCCAGCAAGCCTGAGTGTGGGCAGAGACCACGGAATACAGCTGGCCTGTACCATGAAACACTAGTGCAAGCATTATCTCGTTGACACTGGGAAGCCCCAAAGTGCAAGGATTGAGGATATTTTTACTGATGATGGAATCCAGAAAGTGTCAGAATATAGAGCTGACCTTTTAATTCAGCTGTGAAAAGTTGTAAAGCTCTGCATTGAATGTGGGGCTATTGAGATGGATGGCGTGTGGCATGATTTTGTTGTTCTCCTATGCCTGACAGATGGTTAAACTTCAGGAAGTATTTAAGGCATTTTATCTTGGAAAGCACAGTGGTCGAAAACTTCAGTGGCAAACTACTTTGGGACATGCTGTTTTAAAAGCGGAGTTTAAAGAAGTAAGTTCTTTGTTTCGTTTATTTTTTATTGTTAATATGTTAATAGAATTTTTTTATTGTTATTAGACTTCGGTAGCAAAAAAGGAAAGAGTGTTGTTTCACTTTAATTCACTAGCTTTTATATGTCAATAAAATTAATAACAGTTAAAGGGTTAATATTCCAATCAATAAAAATTCTTAAGAAACCAATCCATAGAAAACCATTTACCTATTGAAAAAAAAAAGAGAGAATGTGAAGAGGCAACTCATAAAAGCAAAATTGAAAAAATATCCGTGAAGATGCATTACACTTCTCTATGAAACAAAGGGCTTCAAAGTAAAATACAGTAAGATACCACTTTTTGACTAAGAGATTTGATGAAGCCTAAAAAACAGAGATAACCAGATTCTTGCCCACTGCTGAAAGAAGCATAAACTGTAGTGAGCTTTTGGAAGGGCAGTTTGGCGTTATGAACTTTGGCAACACTGCCAAATTGTTGCCTTAGTTTCAACTCTAGGAACTCATCTTAATAATATATTTTCACGAATTAATGAATAAGAATAGTTGTTGCAGTGCTGGTTTTTTTTTTTTTTTTTTTGAGACGAAGTCTCGCTCTGTCGCCCAGGCTGGAGTGCGGTGGCGCGATCTTGGCTCACTGCAAGCTCCGCCTCCCGGGTTTATGCCATTCTCCTGCCTCAGCCTCCCGAGTAGCTGGGACTACAGGTGCCCGCCATCACGCCCAGCTAGTTTTTTGTATTTTTAGTAGAGACAGGGTTTCACTGTGTGAGCCGGGATGGGATGGTCTCGATCTCCTGACCTCATGATCCGCCCGCCTCGGCCTCCCAAAGTGCTGGGATTACAGGCGTGAGCCGCCGGGCCTGGCTGCAGTGCTGTTTTTATGAGTGGTTATTTAAGAGGGGAGATTGCATACAATGGACTGATCAATGAAAAGAGCTTATCATGAAACAGGGCAATTATATACACTAAGCAAAAACGTTAAAAAATTCCTATTTTTCATAGCTGTTATTAATAATAAACTTATCTGTACATTATGAAATAAGTTATACATACCAACTTTATATATATTATTGTAGAGAGTCATATACAGAAAACCATATATACTCTTCCTTAAGGTATTAGGAAAGTTAATTTCTGTTATCCCCAGTTTTTGCCTTACTCGCTGACTTCAGTTGCACATGAGCTCCGCAGGGTCTGTACCAGCAGCGCCAACTGCGGCTCTCTCCAGGTGTGCAGGAAGGGGCTTGTTGCGGGCTCGCGATGAGTCAGGGCTGAGTCCTCAGAGGGAGCCCCCGACTGCCACCCGACCTCTCACGTGCCCCTCGCGGGTCTGACCCAGAGGCATGTGGCAAGTTGCTGCAGCAGGAACTGCTGAATAGAAAAGGAGATCATTGGCCGGGCGCGGTGGCTCAAGCCTGTAATCCCAGCACTTTGGGAGGCCGAGACGGGCGGATCACGAGGTCAGGAGATTGAGACCATCCTGGCTAACACTGTGAAACCCCGTCTCTCCTAAAAATACAAAAAATTAGCCGGGCGTGGTGGTGGGCACCTGTAATCCCAGCTACACAGGAGGCTGAGGCAGGAGAATGGCGTGAATCTGGGAGGCGGGGCTTGCAGTGAGTCGAGATTGCACCACTGCACTCCAGCCTGGGCGACAGAGCGAGACTCTGTCTCAAAAAAAAAAAAAAATCTAATTTTTCTAAGATTGTACACGCACAGCTTCACAGGTGTGATGAGGCCTTCTCTTCCAGGGGAAGAAGGAATTCCAGGTGTCCCTCTTCCAGACACTGGTGCTCCTCATGTTCAACGAGGGAGATGGCTTCAGCTTTGAGGAGATAAAAATGGCCACGGGGATAGGTATGAAAACCGCAGAGTGCATGGCTCCATGAGTGGTTCTTAAAGCATGTGTTTGTTTTAAGATAAGACATAGACTTGGTAGCATGATTTGTTTACTGTTGTTGAGTCTCATTCATGTAAAGCCAACCTCTGCGTTTGCTTCCCCTTCAGAGGATAGTGAGTTGCGCAGAACGCTGCAGTCCCTGGCCTGTGGCAAAGCGCGTGTGCTGATTAAAAGTCCCAAAGGAAAGGAAGTGGAAGACGGAGACAAGTTCATTTTTAATGGAGAGTTCAAGCACAAGTTGTTTAGAATAAAAATCAATCAAATTCAGATGAAGGAAACTGTACGTATAAACTTTCTCTTTTTACTTATAGGGTGTTTAGCAAGGAGTCATTTGTTTTTGTAGTAATGTTTTTGACTGTTGTTAGAGGCCTGAAGCACATTTCTAAGATAATCTAATTGGGCTATATAATGTTTATAAGAGTACTCATTTTCACGTCGCGTTCATTAACTTTACATTCTCAGTAGGAAAGAAAATCAGATAAAAAGCCACTTAATGTTATTCCTATTCACAGACAAATTGTGTGCTAAGCCGGAACTTCCCATGGTCATAGGGTTTCGAAAATTATCCACACTTTCTATGGTAATAGAATCTGATATGGTTCACTCGTGGTGGTGTGCGTTCTGTGGGTCTGGATAAATGTATAATGTTATGTATCCAGCATTATAGGATCATACAGGAGTTTCATTGCCCTAAAAACTCTCTTACGTTCTGTCACTGTATCCCTGTCTCCCTCTGAGCCCCTGGCAACCCCTGACCCTGTCACCGTCACCATAGTTTTGCCCTTTCCTAAGTGCCATACAGTTGGAGTCATAGTGTGTAGCCTTTTCAGATTGGCTTCTTTTATTTAGCAGAATGCATTTAAGGTTCACCATGTCTTTTCATGGCTGGGTAACTCTGCTTTTGGCACTGAAGGATTCTCCATTGTCTGGATGCATCACAACTTATCCCTTCACCTACTGAAGGACATCTGGTTGCCTCCAACTTTTGGTGATGATGACTAAAGCTGCTATAAACATTTCTGTGCAGGTTTTAACTCCTTTGAGGGTGCAACTTTTATAGTGGGCAAAAGTGAGAAGGTCTCTCAGTTCCTTCTCCTCAAGATAACCACTATTGCCCTTTTTGTTTGTGGTCACAGCCTTTTTCTGTGGTGTAAGTATATGTAAACTTTTTTTTAAATGGGATCACTACGCAAGGCACAGTGGCATGCAGCCATAGTCTCAGCTACTCCAGAGTGTCGCTTGAGCCTGGGAGTTTGAGGCCAGCCTGAGCAATGCAGTGAGACCCCCAACTCTAGAAAAGAAAAAACACCTAGGGTCACTGTATATATGGTGCCTGTCAGGGCCTTGTGTAGCCAGTTTTCGTGCTGATCACAGTCTTCTCCTGGCCAGGACTTGTTGCAGGAGCAGAGTGCCGGTTGTGTAGACCCACCAGGGCTGGCAGTGCCCTCGGCCACAGGCTCTAACATTCCTCCACCGCCCCTCCTGAAAATAAGATTACGTTCAACACCCTGGCACAGACATTTCTGTGCACTTGTTAGATGGTTTCTTTAGTGTGATCGTTGCTCTGGAGCTGCTGGGTAAAATAATGTGTCCTTTTCTTAGTTTGACTGCTCTTTTCCAAGTTGAAGTCTGGCAGATTTCACCCGAGTAGTGTCTGCCCCCACCTCCACCTGTCCTCCCTGTTCCCAGCAGCCCAGAGATCGTTTGTTGCCGTTTTCATTTTGATTTCTGATTTCTTTCAGCATCTTTCTACCACTCTGTAGTTTATACAAATTATATAATCTTTCTAATGCTCCATTTCTCATATTTAAAATAGACATACTACTACCTCAAGTTGTGAGAATTAAATGAATTGTTTGCCACACAGCTGTAAGCACTTCATAAATGTTGATGCCGATTTTTATGCTTAGCCATTTGTATTTTTCTTTTTTTAATTGCTCTTCAAGTCATGTACATTTGTTATAGTGTTCTTTCTCTTACGGATTAGGTGGTTTTCTTTATATATTAAGGATATTAATGCTTTGTTCCTTTTTTTTTTTTTTTTTTTTTTGGAGTTTCACTCTGTCGTCCAGGCTGGAGTGCACTGGTACAATCTCGGCTCACTGCAACCTCCGTCTCCCAGGTTCAAGCAATTCTCCTGTCTCAGCCTCTCGAGTAGCTGGGACTGTAGGCACGTGCCACCACACTCAGCTAAGTTTCGTATTTTTAGTAGAGATGGGGTTTTACCGTGTTGGCCAGGCTGGTCTCGAACTCCTGACCTCAGGTGAGTCACCCATGGCCCCCCAAGGTGCTGAGATTACAGGCATGAGCCACCATGGCCAGCCTGCATTGTCATTTTTGACAGATAATTTTGTTGTTCTTAGTGGGGGTTTTTTCACATAACAGTTTTTAAGTTCTCAAATATAGTCTCCTTTTCTTTTATGGTTTCTGACTTAACGTGTAATGCTGTATTAGGCCATTCTTGTATTGCTATAAGGAAATACCTGAAACTGGGTAATTTATAAAGAAGAGAAGTTTAATTGGCTCAGGGTTCGGCAGGCTGTGGGAAGCATGGCACCAGCATCACCTCAGCTTCTAATGAGGCCTCAGGAAGTTTCTAATCATGGCGGAAGGTGCAAGGGGAGCAGGTGTCTCACATGGCAAAAGCATGAGCAAGAACAGGGAGGGAGGTGCCCAACATGTTTAAATAACCAGATCTCACTACCGAGGAGGGCGGCCCAAGCCATTCGTGGGACCTGCCCCCATGTCCCAGTCACCTCCCACCAGGCCCCATCTCTAACACTGGAGACCACATTTCATCATGAGATTTAGAGGGGACACATATTCAAAACCATATCACAGACCTAAGAGAGAAATTCCCTTAACCAGATTTTTAAAAAACATTTCTACTATGTTATTTTTCTAGAAGTTTTTACATTTAAATCTTTATTTTCATGTTGCAGAAATTATTTTAGTATCTGAAAACAGTTTAATTACCCCCATCCTTTCCAAAACCAAATTTGAAATATCATCCTTGCACATTATTTGAATTATCACCTTATTATGTATCAAATTCATATAGGTCAGTTTCTCAATTCTCTTCTATAAATTCTGTATCTATTTCATAGCCAGCCATTTGTTTTGTTTTGTTTTTTGAGACAGTGTCGCCCAGGCTGGTGTGCAGTGGTGTGATCATAGCTCATTGCAGCCTCAACCTCTTGGGCTCAAGCGATCCTTCCACCTCAGCCTCAGGCATGTGCCACCGCGCCCAGCTAATTTTTTGTATTTTTTGTAGAGATGAGGCCTTGCCATCTTACCCAGGCTGGTCTTGAACTCCTGGGCTCAAGCAATCCTCCTACATTGACCCCCCAAATTGCTGGGATTACAGCCGTGAGCCACCACGCCTGGCACCAGGTTCTTTTAATTAATGTAGCTGTTCCTATAACTTTATTCTTCCAGTGAACTTCACAATAATTATATCATGCCTTTACTCCGCCAAATAAGAACATTGACATTTTTAATCCATATTGCATTAAACTGATTTGCAGAGGTTTTATCTTTGTCATATTAAATCTTCTGATTCATACAGACGTGTATATATATAGATATATACAGATGTTTTCTCTTTCTCAGAACTTCCTAGTTTTCTTCTGTAAGTCTTGCATATTTCTTGCTAGTCATAAATTTTCGTTCATTCAACAAATAACTTATTGATCATCTGTGGTGGCCCAGGTCCTCTGAAGCACTGAGAATTCATCCATTAACAATAAAGAATAAGTCTGTTTCTAGGAGTGTTCTGTCTTTTCCAGCAGAGAGGTAGCAGAGGATCACAGACATTGACTAACTTGTGTCAATGGGTGGAGGAAAATGTTAGGATAGAGAAGTGCAGGAGAGTCCAATTAAATACTGTCGTCAGCGAACGCTTTCCTGAATAAGTGACTAGCTTTGCTCAGGAACTGAAAGAAGGCCTCTGGCTGCAGCGTCATTGCCAAAAGGGGAAGCTGAGCCACACAGGCCTGATCAGGCAGCCACAGCCGGACCCTCTGAAGATGGCTCAGACCCGTGAAGCATTTGGAAAACCACTAGAGTTTTAAGCAAGACAGTCTAATGAAATGCTGATACCTTATAAAGGGGACCTTTTTTCTTTACATTTCTGATGGTTTTTATCAGAATGTGTGTATTAATGCTATTTGTCTTTGTATATTTATTTTATTTCCAGCCACTTTACAAAACTCTTTAGCTTTGAAAGTTTTTCTCTTGATTTTCTTGGATTTTCCAGCTCAGCTACAAATAATAATCGTTTTGTCTGCACCTTTTCGATATACCTCTTTAGTCTGTTCTTGTATTGCATAGTTAGAACCTCTAATGTTTGTAAGGAATAGCAGTACTGCTAAGCTTCCTAATTTTATCTCTAGTTCAGCGGGTATTAACTTTTTGGGGTTCGTGGATCCTGTTGAAAATGTGGTGAAAGCTTGGAGTCTCTCCCATCCTGAAGCATACTTGCCTCATATATATGCATGGACCTTCCGCCAACCCTCATTTCAACTGCAGATCCCCATCAGGTTCCTATTTGACGAAGATTAAGTTGTCTCTAGTATTTGCTGTTTGTTTCTGATAACCATGTTTTATCATGTTCAGATTCTTTCCTTTTTTATTCATCCTTGTATGCTGATATTTGTTTTAAATCAAAAAATCAATTTTCAGTTTTATCATGCCTTTTCAGCATCTATCTAGATGGTCATATAATCTAACCTTTCAGCTGTTACAATGCTCTCACTTATATTCACAGATTTCCTAATGTTGATCAACACATTTCTGGAGTATATCCTGGTGGTCATTATGCTTTGTTTTGTTTACTGTGCTGCTAGTTTTAATCTACATCATACATAGAGTTGTTACAGCTTTCTTATAAGGAAAATAACTTTTAAAAATATTTTTCAAGTTTTGGTTTTGGAGTTTTGCTATTCTGGGAATGTACATTCTACTAGAACAAATAAACATGCTTAATAAAGTAGGATTCATCCAATGTCTGACCTTTCTTTGCATCAGAAAAACATTTCTCATCAAATTTGGTAACATCAAATCATTAATATTGAAATATAGACCAGGCGTGGTGGCTCATGCCTGTAATCCCAACACTTTGGGAGGCCAAGGTGGGCGGATCACCTGAGGTCAGGAGTTCAAAACCAGCCTGGCCAACATAGTGAAACCCTGCCTCTACAAAAATACAAAAAGTAGCCAGGCATGACAGTGGGTACCTGTAATCCCAGCTACTCGGGAGGCTGAGGCGAGAGAATCGCTTGATCCCAGGAGGCGGAGGTTGCAGTGAGCCGAGATCATGCCATTGCACTCTAGCTCAGACGACTTAGTGAGACTCCGTCTCAAAAAAAAAAATAAAAAGAAAATATATCTTTACACTTAACTTTTTTTGTTGTTTTTTGTACAGGTTGAGGAACAAGTTAGCACCACTGAGAGAGTGTTTCAGGATAGACAATACCAGATTGATGCTGCTATCGTCAGAATAATGAAGATGAGAAAGACTCTTGGTCATAATCTTCTAGTTTCTGAATTATATAATCAGCTGAAATTTCCAGTAAAGGTAAATGTAACATTAGCATAATTAAATTTGTAGTATTTGCTAAACAAGTGACAAAGCATGTTTAATTCTATGTTCAGTCATATCATTTGAGCTGCATTATTCATGATCATTTGTGTATACACTGAATGTAAAAAACTGGCAAATGTGAAGCTCTTTATTCCAGGTGTTGTTCATCACTGCTGTAGAAATGATAGAGCCCTGAAACTGTCCTTCCCAGGGATGGCGCGTGCTTCTTCATATTTTCAGGAAGGGAAGAGGTAGATGGGACATGGAAAGCCGAACACTTTTCTCATAGTAGTAGCTGTCAGGGTTACGTCACAATATTTTAGGGAAATGATAACAATAACTAATTTATTCAGCGTTTACAGGCTATACCGCGTTTTCCACCACGGTAATAATAGTCCACTGTTGCTGTTGCTTATGAAAGTCAGCCCAGACCTGTCAACCCACGTTGTGTTTTCAGAACTGAGATTTACTGTCCTACTACGTGTGAGATGCAGGATAAGCCAGGAAAGTATTATGAAATGTTTTTTACACGTATTTATCAACCCAGGAAATACTGAACTCTGTTGACGCCTGGCCTCTCAGGAACTGGACCAGCCACACCTGCTTTGGAGGGAAAGTCCCCAGATTCCATGTTGTGCAGTTTGAGCCTCCCATTCTATCAAGGGAATAAAGTTGAGATGCACTAAATAGTCGAACACTTAAGAGTCTGGTGGAAGTGCCACTGTCCATCAGCCCGCATTTGCCCCCTTCCCTGCAGAGGTGAGGTGCCATCCTCAGGGCCCTGCACAGCTCCAGAGCACCGTCAGGGAAACTGCCCCTTCCTCCCACCACTGCAAACAACCAGGCTCAGTGCAAAGCGGAAGGCGAGCAAGGGTGGAGTGTGGCCAACCAGGGCGCCCGCTCTGCTGTCATCGTTAGTTGGGTTTTCAGCCACATCTTTTTTTTTTGAGACGGAGTCTTGCTGTCCCCCAGGATGGAGTGCAGTGGTGTGATCTCGGCTCACTGTAACCTCCGCCTCCCAGGTTCAAGCAATTCTCCTGCCTCAGCCTCCTGAGTAGCTGGGATTACAGGCACCCGCCACCACACCCAGCTGAATTTGTATTTGTAGTAGAGAGAGGGTTTCCCCATGTGGTCAGGCTGGTCTCAAACTCCTGACCTCGTGATCCGCCTGCCTCGGCTTCCCAAAGTGCTGGGATTACAGGCGTGAGCCACTACGCCAGCCTCAGCCACATCTTGTAAAATGTGTGGCTTATGGCTGCATAGAAGGTTAAGTTTGTTTGGAAAATAGAGGGTCTCCCTTGTATAGGGAGAGCCTTGCACATAAGTGTTCACACAGATTTGCTTCCTAATATAACAGAGCTGGAGTGGCTGTTCCCTCTGGGCAGAGACGAGCTATGGCTGTGGATTCGTCTACTCAGTCACCTACTTTTAGTGCAGGAACACTTGGGATTGTAGTTTCACTTACATAGACATGGCATGGCAATAACAATATAAATACATAAGAGTGAAAATACAGGCTGGGTACACTGCCTCACGTCAGTGACCCCAGCACTTTGGCAGCTGAGGCAGGCGGATTGATTGAGCCCAGGAATTTGAGACCAGCCTGGACAACATAGTAAGACCCCTTCTGTACAAAAAATAAAGTTAGCCAGGCCTGGTGGTGTGCAGCCCGTGGTGCCAGCTACTGGGGAGGCTGAAGCACGAAGATTGCTTGAGTCCAGGAGGTGGAGGCTGCAGTGAGCTGAGATCACACCACTGCACTCCAGCCTGGGCAGCAAAATGAGACCCCATCTCAAAATAAATAAAATAAAATACAGTACTTAGGCAGAAGCATCCTTACAAAGGATAAAAGTGTCCCAAGAAGACATGATGAGATTTTCCTTTCTAAAAACAAAAATGTGTTGTGATCAGGTCTGCCTTGCTTATGTGCTCTTACTGATGACAGATGATGTATGTACATTTCACAAATTTCACATTTCCCTCAGGAAGCCACGCTCTGACCATAAACTCACATAGACACTTTTTTGTAATCAAGAGATAACATTAACTTTGTCTTTGAAATAGAAAGTTTTATTCGTTTTATAAATATGTGTATAATTATAAATGATTTTCATATAAATATCTATTTGTATATATATATTTCTGTAATTATAGTTATATACTTCATGCATATACCCCTTGTTTGTAAACATCTGTAAATTTAATGCCACTATAATTAGGGGCGTTTCATTTTTCTTTTTTAGCCTGGAGATTTGAAAAAGAGAATTGAATCTCTGATAGACAGAGACTATATGGAGAGAGACAAAGACAATCCGAATCAGTACCACTACGTGGCCTGACGCATCTGCAGACGGTTCCCCTTCAGGAAACACTAGAATGTACCCTCAGAGCAGGAAGCACACCTGTGCCATTTCTGGGACTCTGATTGATCCAGCTGTGGACATTGGAAGGCGAAGGAAGGGAGGTGGCTCCTGGGTCATCCTTCACAAGGCTCAAGACTTCAACCGGCAGATGTATCTTTTTCCCTCCAGTTTTTCCTCTAGTTCTTTTAGGCATTTAAATTGTTTCTGTTACTCTGTGCAAAATAACTTTGAGATTGGACAAGAAGATATTGCTAAAGAGAAGTTCCTTTAAAAGGTCTTGTTCTTGTGTCAAAAAGCTGAAAGTTTGGTTTGTTCTTGTGTGTGATCATGAATGCACAATGAAGAAGACCCTAGATGCTGCATTTTTTAGCTCTGAAGATTCCTTAGGTATCCCTGAAGACAGCTCGCTCAGATGACCAGCATTTAGAGTGAAATAAGGGCCCTTCGTGGGTGAGCATGAGAAAGAGCCAGGGTTCAAAGCTGGCGAATGGATGGTGCATCCTAGCCACTGGCCTCTCTGTGTTTCCTGTATTTCCAAAAGTGATAAATTTGATGGCTGATTTTTTGTAAGTCAGGTTTCTCAGTGAGCTCCCTGACGTGCCAAGGCCATGGTGTCCGCCCTGCTGCGTCTGTTCGTTTCAGCTGAGTTGCTTGTGAATCTCTGTTTTAGGGTTTGGGGCTAGCGTGTTTGTGTTTCCATTCTAAGATTGAGTCTGGCAGTCCCTGTTTTTTTGCATTGGGGTAACTGCTCTTTGATTTTTTTTAATTGCAGTATTTGTATGATTGCAATAATAAAGTTTGGTTTGGTTTTTACAGTCACGCGCAGGGATGATCCTTGTTCTCTGCTGTAAACTGTAAAAAGTTTATGGAGACTTAAAAGTCTTGATGTTGTGAAGCAGAGGTTATTTTGTGGAAAGATTAAAAGGATTTTGTTGGTACCTGGTTTTGTGTTGTGTATATATACATGAGGTTGAACAGTGAAAGGAAAGTTCAGTGGTGATGTTAGAAGGGTAACTATGACAAAGATACTTTTGAGATAACATTTAAAAGTACTTTATATTTTACATAATAGCATGTTTCATTTTGATTAAAAGCTACCAAAGGAATTTTGATCATGGCCTAAGTGTTTAAAGCAATATTTTCTGGAATATACCGAGTTTATATAATTTGATTTTGTGCTAAATTATTAAAAGAGTCTCTTTTTGAAACATGCGGGTGGGTTTCCATATTAAAATCCTCACTCTTTAATAGTCATTTCTATCTTTGAGAATTTTCATTTATGAGTTCCATGATATGTGGTCTAAGAAAGACCAAATAGATTTCTATTTTTATTTCTTATATTTTAAGTTCGTTGTGTCTAGAGATTGTTAATATTGTAATTTAATGTAGACTTACTTTGAATAAAATTAGTTTAATTGGCCTTAAAATTACATTAATAAAACTTTGTGATATGCAAACGACACATTCTTCATAACTCTTTAGCAGCTTTGACTACTAGTGCACTAGGCAGAAGTCGGAGCAGGGAGCACCTGTCCCCTCTCAAGTGATGATTCTTTGCTGGCCACCTCTACCACAAAATACCAGTGAGGCCAGGTAGTGACAAATGGGTCTTTTTTACCTGGATGATTCGTTGTGCTGTGCCTTTAATTTGTTGCATTTGGGCACAGTGGCTCATACCTGTGATCCCAACTAGGAGGGCAGGATGGGAGAATCGTTTGAGCCCGAGTTCTAGACCATCCTGGGCACCATAAGGAGATCCTGTTTCCATTTTAGTTTATGTGTTTTTTTTGTTTGTTTTGTTTTTTTTTGAGACGGAGTCTCGCTGTGTCGCCCAGGCTGGAGTGCAGTGGCCGGATCTCAGCTCACTGCAAGCTCCGCCTCCCGGGT
>NW_012102044.1:1054925-1055765 GCF_000951045.1 Mandrillus leucophaeus | reverse complement strand
AATGGCGTGAACCCGGGAGGCGGAGCTTGCAGTGAGCCAAGATCACGCCACTGCACTCCAGCCTGGGCGGCAGAGCGAGACTCTGTCTCAAAAAACAAAAAAAAAAAGAAAGAAAAAGAAATGGCACTTAGACAAAAATACTGTAAAAGTGCAAAGGAAAAGGTGAAATTATTTGCAGATTGGATGATTGCATACCCAGGTCATCTAAGAGGAGCAAATGAAAAGCTATGACTGAAGAAAGAATTCACCAAGTTAACTGTACACAAAATTAACAAAAAGTCAGTAGCTTTCCTATAAATACAGACTATCATGGAGGGTCATTTTCTATTTTTATTTAGAGACAGGGTCCTAACTGTCACCCAGACGGGAGTGCAGTGGCATCATCATGGCTCACGGCAGCCTCGACCTTCTGGGCTCAAGCAATCCTCTCCTCAGCCACCTGAGTGGCTGGGCCTACAGGTGTACATTGCTATGCCCAGGTAATTTTTATTCTGTTTTTTGTAGAGGCAGTATCTTGCCATGTTGCCAAGGCTGTTCTTGTTCTCCTGGCCTCAAGCGAACCTCCTGCCTCAGCTTCCCCAAATGCTGGGATTATAGGCATGAGCCACTGCACCTCACCAGAGATCATTTTTTTCATTAGCAACCCCAGCCGGGCGCGGTGGCTCAAGCCTGTAATCCCAGCACTTTGGGAGGCTGAGACGGGCAGATCACGAGGTCAGGAGATCGAGACCATCCTGTCTAACATGGTGAAACCCCGTCTCTACTAAAAAATACAAAAAACTAGCCAGGCGAGGTGGCGGGCGCCTGTAGTCCCAGCTACTCGGAGGCTGAGGCAGGAGA
>NW_012102044.1:1051246-1053755 GCF_000951045.1 Mandrillus leucophaeus | reverse complement strand
CATTCTCCTGCCTCAGCCTCCGAGTAGCTGGGACTACAGGCGCCCGCCACCTCGCCCGGCTAGTTTTTTGTATTTTTTAGTAGAGATGGGGTTTCACTGTGTTAGCCAGGCTGGTCTCGATCTCCTGACCTCGTGATCCGCCCGTCTCGGCCTCCCAAAGTGCTGGGATTACAGGCTTGAGCCACCGCGCCCGGCCAAGATTTATTTTTATTGTAAATTGACTATTTGTAATTATATAAATTTAGAGAGTATAAAGTGATCTTATAAATTATACGTACAATGTGGATTAGTCAAGCTAGTTACATCCATCACCTCAAATACTTAACATTTTTGTAGTGAGAACATCTGAAATTTACTCTTAGCAATTTTGAAATATACAATACTCTATTTTTGATTATATTCACCGTGCTGTGCAATAGAACTCAGAAAAAGAAATATATATTCCTCCTTTCTAAGATTTTTGTACCCGTTGCCCCTTTATTCTTTGTGTTTTCCACGAAGTGATCTAGTGAATTAACATCGATTTTTTTTTAAAAAAAAGGATTGACGTTAAATGACATCTTTTAAAGTCAACATGGGAAAAAACAAGGTTAAAAAAACTGGAACCATCGCTGGACGCGGTGGCTCACGCCTGTAATCTCAACACTTTGGGAGGCTGAGGCAGGTAGATCACGAGGTCAGGAGATGGAGACCATCCTGGCTAACACGGTGAAACCCCGTCTCTACTAAAAATACAAAAAATTAGCCAGGCGTGGTGGCGGGCGCCTGTGGTCCCAGCTGCTGGGGAGGCTGCGGCAGGAGAACAGCGTGAACCCGGGAGGCGGAGCTTGCAGTGAGCCAAGACTGCGCCACTGCACTCCAGCCTGGGTGACAGAGCGAGACTCCGTCTCCAAAAAAAAAACCAAAAACTAGAACCATCTTGGATAAAATGTATGACAAAGAACTGATGAGTTTAATGTTAACAGAGCTAGAAATCAACAAGAAGACTAGCAACAAGCCTTTGGATAAGTGAGTTGTTCATTAGCTTTAAGAGAATGGGAGCAGAGGAAACGGGTACTGTGAGGGCAGACCTGCTTTTAAGAACAGACGAACAGTGGGAGATGTTAACTCAGAGGTCGCGGGAGCAGAGCTGCATTTCAGTGGCAGGTGACCGGGAATCGTCCTGCAGCAAGGCCCTAATATCTCAGGAGAGGGTGGGATCGAGGGTACAGGGAGTGGGGGCAGATGAGGGCTGGCTGTAGGTGTGGTGTGAAGGGAGACATTGGTTGTGACGGTGACCGTGGCCCTAGGCTGGAGCGGGGGGTCATGTAACGTGAAGATTTAGGAGGTGGGTTTGGAGGGCGCAGCTGTTGCAGTGATGTTCTGGGTGAGGACAGATGGGGAAGTGGGGCCGGAGCGCAGGGGACAAGACCTGATGATTGTCCAGCAATCCGGGACGGTGACAGGAGCCAGTGATGGAGGCCATGAGTGCGGGACAGCCCCCGGGCCTGGAGGTGGGCCAGCCAGTGAGAAGGGTGCATCCCCCTGGGGTTTCCAGCAGCATGGAAGGAGCATGGCCTGGAAGCAGCAGTGGGCAGAAGGGAGGGCCTCGCCCCACGTGCAGCCCCAGGGGGAGGGTCACAAAGTGAGCAGTGGGCCTCTTCCCCATCCCAGGGAAGCGTGGGCACCCTGTGGTGGGTTTGGAAGGAGAAACCAGGCAGTGGCCGGGCCCAGGCCTCGTGCAGCAGCCCGGGAAGTTGAGGGGAAGAGGAGTGCAGGTGTCAGGACCACCTACAAGAACGTTTAGGAGATGGAGGTTTTGTCAGCCATAGACTGAATTCAAAAAGGTCAATAGAAAGGGCTGGAGGGGACAGAGATGACAGTTGGGCCATGTGAGAATGAGAGACCCAGCAGTGATGGGGGACAGGCTGGTGAGCTCTGGTGAGAGATGTCAGCTCAAGGGATCTGAGACTTTGTGAAATGATGGTCTCTCAGGTAAATTTGTGAGGGTATATTAAATTTGAAAATGCCCACACCTGTGACCCAGTAAGTTCCATTCACTCATGTGGAATTATTTCTAGTACTGTTCTCGCGTACGTAGAAAATGCCTTAAATGTCCTTCAATAAGGAAACAGACCACGTGCTAAGTCCATGCATGTGTGATGTTCTGACCATGTATCAAGATCTAGATGTACGTTGGGAGTGACTGTCAAGAGATACACGTGAGAAGAGAGAGGACAGTGCTGCCCTGTCACCGCTGTGTGTGCAGCCTGTGTACGTATGAATAACAGCGGCTGAACTCCAGAACGGAGTTCTGGAAGGCTGGGAGCAGGTAGGCGAGAATCTTTTCTGTGCATATGCCATTTTGCGTTTTTTAAATTTTGTGTCAAAAGAATGTTTAAAAGTAATTACAAATTATTAGGAAAACAAAATGTGGCCCCACTGTGTTGTTTCTTTACCACAAAACACAAGGAATCAGCCAACCCAAAGTAATTGCACTTCCCTGCCCGCTCTCCTCCCAACCTAATCC
>NW_012102044.1:1048101-1048681 GCF_000951045.1 Mandrillus leucophaeus | reverse complement strand
CTCCTGCCTCAGCCTCCAGAGTAACTGGGATTACAGGTGTGTGCCACCACGCCCGGCTAATTTTTTTGTATTTTTGCCAGGCTGATTTCAAACTCCTGACCTTGTGATGCGCCTGCCGCGGCCTCTCAGAGTGCTGGGATTACAAGCGTGAGCCACCGCGCCCAGCCTAATAGTGTTTTAAATTGAACTATGGGCCAGGCACAGTGGCTCACACCTATAATCCCAGTACTCTGGGAGGCTGAGGTGGGAGGATTGCTGGAGGCTAGGAGTTTGAGACCAGCCTGGATAACAGACCTCAGTTCTACAAAAAAAATTAACAATTAGCCAGGCATGCAGGTGTTTGCCTGTAGACCCAGCTTCTCAGGAGGCTGAGGAGGGAGGATCACTTGAGCCCACGAAGTTGAGGCTGCAGTGAGCCATGATCGCACCACTGCACTCCAGCTTGGGCGACAGAGTGAGATCCTGTCTCAAAAAATAAATGAATAGGCCGGGCGCGGTGGCTCAAGCCTGTAATCCCAACACTTTGGGAGGCCGAGACGGGCGGATCATGAGGTCAGGAGATCGAGACCATCCTGGCTAA
>NW_012102044.1:1035246-1043106 GCF_000951045.1 Mandrillus leucophaeus | reverse complement strand
TCGATCTCCTGACCTCGTGATCCGCCCGTCTCGGCCTCCCAAAGTGCTGGGATTACAGGCTTGAGCCACCGCGCCCGGCCCCTAATCCACTGTTGTCATTATTTTATGGGTTACCTTTGTAATTGTAATGGACATACTGAAACCCTATTCTCTCAATCCATGAATGTACTCAGTTTCTCATGAATACCTCCTGTATTGGCAGGCCGGGCGCGGTGGCTCACGCCTGTAATCCTAGCACTTTGGGAGGCCGAGGCGGGCGGATCACGAGGTCAGAAGATCGAGACCATCTTGGCTAACACGGTGAAACCGCGTCTCTACTAAAAATACAAGAAATTAGCTCGGCGTGGTGGTGGGCGCCTGTAGTCCCAGCTACTCAGGAGGCTGAGGCAGGGGAGTGGTGTGAACCGGGGCGGGGCAGAGCTTGCAGTGAGCCGAGATCACACCATTGCACTCCAGCCTGCACGACAGAGACTCCATCTCAAGAAAAGAAAAAAGAGAAATGTAATCCTGTATTTGTGCAGCTCAAAGAATATTCTAAGCATCAAAGACAAGCTATTTCTTTCCACACTCCATTAAAGCTAAAAATCTATGTTGTGTTTTAACTTGCTTTATATTTGTACTATGGCATTTTTGTCCAGCTTTTTTTTTCCTGGAGTTTTTAATTGCTATTGATGACATATATATATATATATGTGTGTGTGTGTGTGTGTGTGTGTGTGTATCTCACTAAGATAATTTCCTTATCACAGTTTGCATAAACCCACTTTTTTTCTTAAAACACACATTTCGGAGTCAGTTGCAGTGGCTCACGCCTGTAATCCCAACACTTGGGGAGGCCGAGGCAGGCGGATCACAAGGTCAGGAATTCCAGACCAGCCTGGCCAACATAGTGAAACCCCATCTCTGCTGAAAACACAAAATTTAGCCGGGCGTGGTGGCAGGTGCCTGTAATCCCAGCTACTCGGGACGAACTAGATGGAGCGCGAGACTCCGTCTCAAAAAAATATATATATATTTATCAGAATCCTGTAATAGTGGTTTTCTTGTTTTGGGGTTTTGGGTTTTTTTTTTTTAATATGGAGTCTTGCTCTGTCATGCAGGCTGGGGTACAGTGGTGCGATCTCAACTCTCTGCAACCTCCGCCTCCCGGGTTCAAGTAATTCTCCTGCCTCAGCCTCTGGACTAGCTAGGATTACAGATGTGTGCAACTATACCTGGCTAATTTTTGTATTTTTAGTAGAGACAGGGTTTCACTGTGTTGGCCAGGCTGGTCTCAAACTCCTGAACTCAAGTGATCTGCATGCCTCAGCCTCCCAAAGTGATGACAGGATTACAGCTGTGAGCCACAGCACCTGGCCCTCCGATAAGTAGTTTGGTTTTGGTTTTGGTTTTGGTTTTGAGTTTTACACTCCATTAAAGCTAAAAATCTATGTTGTGTTTTAACTTGCTTTATATTTGTACTATGGCATTTTTGTCCAGCTTTTTTTTTCCTGGAGTTTTTAATTGCTATTGATGACATATATATATATATATGTGTGTGTGTGTGTGTGTGTGTGTGTGTATCTCACTAAGATAATTTCCTTATCACAGTTTGCATAAACCCACTTTTTTTCTTAAAACACACATTTCGGAGTCAGTTGCAGTGGCTCACGCCTGTAATCCCAACACTTTGGGAGGCCGAGACGGGCGGATCATGAGGTCAGGAGATCGAGACCATCCTGGCTAACACGGTGAAACCCCGTCTCTACTAAAAAATACAGAAAACTAGCCGGGCGAAGTGGCGGGCGCCTGTAGTCCCAGCTACTTGGGAGGCTGAGGCAGGAGAATGGCGTGTACCCAGGAGGCAGAGCTTGCAGTGAGCTGAGATCCGGCCACTGCACTCCAGCCTGGGCGACAGAGCATGACTCTGTCTCAAAAAAAATAAAAATAAAAATAAATAAATTAATAAATTAATTAATTAATAATAAAAATAATATAAATAATACAATGAATCGGCTGGGCGTAGTGGTTCACGCCTGTAATCCCAGCACTTTTGGAGGCCAAGGCAGGTGGATCACGAGGTCAGGAGATTGAGACCATCCTGGCTAACATAGTGAAACCCCGCCTCTACTAAAAATACAAAAATAATAATAATAATAATAGAATGAATCATTTGCCTCTTTTTTTTTTTTTTAAGAGACGAAGTCTCACTGTGTTTCCCAGGCCAGAGTCGAGAGTGCTCTGGCCATTCCCAGGCGTGATTCGAGTGTGCTCCCACTTCTGGCTACATCATTTGCTTTTGAGCCCGTGCATAGCTGTGATCCTGGAACCCATTTTCTCTGCATTCCTGTTTAGGTCCACTCCTTCTTGGATCTCAGTCTTCTCTTTTTCTTGTCTTCTGGTTTTATTAAGTAGATTCGGGGGTGTTTTTGTTTTGTTTTGTTTTTGTTTTTGCAACAGAGTCTCACTCTGTTGCCCGCGCTGGAGAGTGCAGTGGCACGATCTCAGCTCACTACAACCTCTGCTTCTTGGGGTCAAGCGGTTCTCCTGCCTCAGCTTTCTGAGTAACTGGGATTACAGGCGCACCACCATGCCCAGCTAATTTTTGTATTTTCAGTAGAGACGGGGTGCCACCATTTATAGCCAGGCTGGTCTCGAACTCCTAACCTGCCTCAGGCTTGTGAGTAGCTGGGACTACAGGTACCCGTCACCACGCCCAGCTAATTTTTGTATTTTCAGTAGAGATGGGGTTTCGCCATTTAGCCAGGCTGGTCTCGAACTTCTGACCTCAGGTGATCTGCCCACCTCGGCCTCCCAAAGTGCTGAATTCAGGCATTAGCCACTGTGCCAGGCCTCATTAAGTAGATTCTTAAATGATCTTCTCAGAAAGAATGCATGGGAGACAAATTTTCCAAATCCTAGCTGGACTGTTTTTATTTTACACTTGTGTTGGATTGTTTGGTTACATAAAAACTCTAGGCTCCAAATCATTTTCCCTGAGAACTTTGAAGGGATTACACTTTCCTAGTCTTCTGTTTTCTAGCTCTAAAGTCTGATGCCATTTTGTAACTAACCTGTAGTTCTTTCACATAACTTTCGGAATCTTCTCTTCCTGGAGTTTTAGTATTTCACGAGAGTGTCTCAGTGTATGTCCACTTTCGTTTGGCCTGCCGGCCACCCACGGAACCTTCTGACTGGAAGACTCAGGACTTCTTTCTGTTGCGGGAAATGTTCTTTTTGACATTCTACATTGCCTCTTCCCCTTCAACTTTTTTGCTATCACTTTCCTTAGCACTAATCTTTCTAAGTAAACCAACTGGAAGGTCTAATGAGAAGAAGGCCTGGCCTCACCTCTCCCCACCCATAGTTCACTGTTGTATCTTTGTTTCTGGTTAGCTTTTCTCTTGGTGGCCTCTATTATCAGATTATTATTTCTTGGTTTTTCTTTTTAATAAAAGATTGTTTTATGTTTTTATATTATTTCTTATTTTTCTTTTTAATAAAAAATTGTTTTTATTTTATTTCTAGAATATCTTCTTGAAACATAAACTGTCCTCACAGGGTTAGCAGGAATTACATGCCGGGTTCTGGGGAGAGATGCAGTTATAACTAAGCATGAATCAGGCCGCATTTTGGCCCACTTCCTTATAACTGAAAGTCATGTAGCCCTAGATACTGACCATTTGCACCCCCATTGTTCTCATAGATAGGACCACTGGCGTTAGATCCATAAGGCTTTAAACATTGCTTAATATGTTTTTCAGATCCTCAATTCCAGCAGAACAGCTGACATCAACCAGTCAAAGGCTCCCACAGGGCGCTGAGGCGGCATGAGAATGCAGTTTCTTCATCCCCCCATCCCATGATTTCAGCCTGCCCTCTTCAACCCATCAGCAACTCCCACACCTCGGCCACTACGAAACCCTTAAAATCCCCAGCCCCAGACGCCTCGGAGAGGTGGGTTCAAGGCTTCCTCTGTCTCTTGTTCAGTTCCCCTCTGGGTGTTAAGCTCCGTCTCTGCTGCAGTCCCCAGTGTCTCAGTGTACTGACTTCCTGTACATCAGGAAAGCAAAGCTGTTAGGATTAAAATTACACAACCGTGGGGCATGGTGGCTCATGCCTATAATCCCAGCCCTTTGGGAGGCCAAGGTGGGCAGATTACTTGAACCCAGGAGCTTGAGACCAGCCTGGGCAACATGGTGAAAACCCATCTCTACAAAAAAATAGAAAAATTAGCCAGGTGTGGTGGCACATGCCTGTACTCCCGGCTGCTCAGAAGGCTGAGGTGGGAGGATTGCTTGAGCCCAGGAAGTCAAAGCTGCAGTGAGCTGTAATCACACCACTGCACTTCAGCCTGGGCAACAGAGCTAGATCCTCTCAAGAAAAAGAAACAAATTGAATTAGTGCCCTCAGAGAGTTGTACGTTTTCTTCTTTGAGACGGGTCTCAAGTTCAAGCACACGTGTGATCTGGGCCCCCATTCGTCAGGCTTCTGAAGTTGTGTTTTTAGGCACAAGCCTGTGCCCAGGTGTATAGCACCTGGTACACAGTGCCCAGTAAACACTGAGGAGTGAATGAAGCAGGGCCAGTGGAAGGAACAAAGACCAGCGAGATAAGAACAAGAAGTAGGAGCGTGACAGAACCAAAGAAGGGAGTTTCAAGGTGTGGTGAGAATCAGAAACCGCCATTCAGTTTGTGTGCTGGACCCAACGGGTGGTGGGTGTGACGAGTGGTAGCTGGAGGCAAGGCAGGGGCCAGGGAGAGCTGCTCTCGGGTAATGAGAACTGAGCAAGCATCAAATTGAGCAAGCAAGAGAAAAAAGGGGAGAGAGAATCTGAGAATACGGAAAAGAGAAATAACTGTGGGCAAGTTTCCCGGGGAACAGAATGGGGGAAACCAAATCCCCAGGCAGTGTGATCCCCCCTGGCAGAGGTTGCTAGGGAAGCGGAGGGGCGGAGAGCCGAGGAGACGCACAGCTTTCTGTGGTCAACGATGGAGGAACCAAGGCCAACTGCAGCGTAGGTTGAGGCAGCATTGCACTGAGAAGTGAACGCCCGTTAGGAGTCCACTCTTCACAGCGTGGGTTGAAGCAGCATTGCACTGAGAAGTGGACGCCCGTTAGGAGTCTACTCTTCACAACGTGGGTTGAAGCAGCGTTGCACTGAGAAGTGGATGCCCATTAGGAGTCCACTCTTCACAGAATGAATAGCACCTTCAAGGCACTGGGATCAGCAGAGAAGCTTTAACACTGGCCAGGTCCCCCCTCTGCTAGGTCCTCCCTCTGTCGCTGTCCAGGTGCCCCTGAGCAAATTCCCGGATTTCTTTAAACCTTGGTTTTCTTATCTTTTAAGTGGAGATAATAATCCTACTTACCTCATGGGGTTGTTCCAAGTGAACACACACAAAGCTGCTTAGGACACACACCACACACCAGCAAAGAGGAATGAGTCACAGTCACACACAAGCACAGCGCCTCTTCCTCAGGAAAACCCAGTTCCATACAAATCTAAATGGCTTATCTTCAGAAACGTTCATGAAGAACTGAAGCAAACACTGTCAGCTTGGAAGTCTGTATTCAGTGAAAATGCATTCCTGAATGAAGGCAAAGTAATGCCTTTTCAGACAGAGACCTCTAGTAAGAGAAGTGCAGGAGGCAGGAGCTGCTTCAGCTGCTGGAAAGTGAAGACAGATAGAAGCCAGGGTCTGCCACAGGCTTGGGGAGCGCCCGCAGTCACAAACATGTGGGTAAACACACACACAAATTACCTTCACAATCTTATTATTTTCTTTAAAAACAACTGGTTAGGCCGGGCGCGGTGGCTCAAGCCTGTAATCCCAGCACTTTGGGAGGCCGAGACGGGCGGATCACAAGGTCAGGAGATCGAGACCATCCTGGCTAACACGGTGAAACCCCGTCTCTACTAAAAATACAAAAAACTAGCCGGGCGAGGTGGCGGGCGCCTGTAGTCCCAGCTGCTCGGGAGGCTGAGGCAGGAGAATGGCGTGAACCTGGGAGGCGGAGCTTGCAGTGAGCTGAGATCCGGCCACTGCACTCCAGCCTGGGCGACAGAGCAAGACTCCGTCTCAAAAAAAAAAAACAACAACTGGTTAAAGCAAAAATAATATATGTTGGCATTAATACCATATATAGAAGTAAAACATATGACACGACACAAAGAATGGGAAAGGAGATAGTCTGGTGAGTGTGATGAGCTAGAGATGCGTGTGGCAGCCCTGGGGGAGATGGTCATGTGGTAACCCTGGGTGTGGTAACCCTGGTGCAGCCACTAACAATAGGAGAGAGAGAGGCAAAGAGAGAAAGAACAAGCCAACAGAGGGAACAAAGTGTAATTCGAAAGAACACTCAATCCAAAGTGTTGACAAAGAGTCAAACTGTGAACTATTTGAAGAGGTTTATTCTGAGCCAAGTATGAGTGACCAGTGGCTCGTGACGCAGCCTCCGGGGGTCCTGAGAACATGTGCCCAAGGTGGTCGGGACACAGACTGATTTACTTTTAGGGAGACATGAGACGTCGGTCAAAGACATGTAAGATGTACGTGAGTTTGGTCTGGAAAGGGGACTGCAGGAGGCTTCCAGGTTGTAGGAGATCTAAAATGTTTCTGATTGGCAGTTGGTTGAAAGAGTTATTATCTAAAGACCTGGAATCCACAGAAAGGAATGTCTGGATTATAATAAGGGACTGGGGAGACCAAACTTTCACAAGCAGATGCAGCCTCAGAGGGAACAGATTCTCATGAGGCTTAGAGTCCGTTCTGTCAGTAATTCCAAATGAGAGGGGGTATCATGAGGCACGTCCAACCCCTGCCCTCATCACGGCCTGAGCCAGCCCATCAGGTTAGCCTCGGAAATGCCCTCCCTGATAAGAGGGGTCCATTCAGATGGTCTGAGGGGCTCTGAATTTTATTTTTGTTTTACAAAAGGCAGACAGGAAATTCATTTTTTTTTTTTCAGACGGAGTCTCGCTCTGCCACCAGACTGGAGTGCAGTTGCATGATCTTGGCTCACTGCAGCCTCTGTCTCCTGGGTTCAAGCGATTCTCCTGCCTCAGCCTCCCGAGTAGCTGGGGCTACAGGCACCTGCCACCACACCCAGCTAATTTTTGTATTTTTAGTAGAGATAGCGTTTCACCATGTTGCCAGGCTGGTCTCGAACTCTTGACCTTGTGATCTGTCTGCCTTGGCCTCCCAAAGTGCTGGGATTACAAGCATAAGCCACTGCGCCTAGCCTGGAAATTCACTTTTAAAAGGGAATAAAGAACAGATAGGACAAATGGAAATGGAAAGAGGTGGACTTGAACCTGACCATGTCATTAATTTCATTAGTCACAATGACATAAACAACACTCCAATTAAATGGCAAAGATTTTCAAACTGTATAGAAAATTAAGACCAAAGTATATGTCGTCTACTAGAAAGGCACTGTTATTTCAAGAGAGAGGATCTCGCTCTGTCACCCAGGCTGGAGTGCAGTGGCACAATCACAGCTCACTGCAGCCTCAATCTCCCAGACTCCAGCAATCCTCCCACCTCAGCCTCCTGAGTAGCAAGTGTGTGCCACACAACTGGCCCATTTTTTTTATTTTGTAGAGATGACATCTCACTATGTGCCCAGTCTGGTCTCAAATTACTGGGCTCAAGTGGATCCTCTGCCTCCGCCTCCAGAACTGCTGGGACGACAGGCATGAGCCACCGTGCCCAGCCCAGAGAGTCATTTTAATAAAGACACAGATGAGTTAAAGGGTGAAGAAAGACAATGAGACACAAACAGCTGGCATTGTCTTCTCTGTCCAACTGTTACAGCAGTTTCCAGAGCCTTCTCTCTCCTGGGCACAAGGGCATTTCTTTTTTTTTTTTTTTTTTT
>NW_012102044.1:1032531-1035066 GCF_000951045.1 Mandrillus leucophaeus | reverse complement strand
AGCCAGGATGGTCTCGATCTCCTGACCTCGTGATCCACCCGCCTCGGCCTCCCAAAGTGCTGGGATTACAGGCTTGAGCCACCGCGCCCGGCCAGGTCAAGGTATTTTCAACAGAGATGCCAGGCCGGGTACAGTGGCTCACACCTGTAGTACCAGTATTTTGGGAGGCCAAGGCACATGGATCACTTGAGCTCAGGAGTTCAAGACCAGCCTGGGCAACATGGTGAAACCCCATCTCTACTAAAAATACAAAAAATTATTTGAGGGTGGTGGCACGCACCCATAGTCCCAGCTCCCTGGGAGGCTGAAGGGGGAGAATCACCTAAGCCTGGGAAGTCGAGGCTGCAGTGAGCAGTGATGGCACCACTGCACTCCAGCCTGGGTCATGAGAGTGAGATCCTGTCTCGAAAAAGCAAAAACCAAATAAACAAAAAAACAAAGATGCCAAGGCAATTTTGATGAAAAAGCCAAACTTGTAAAATATTGAAAGAGGTTTACCCTTGAGCCCAGGAGTTTCAGGCTGCATGAGCCTATGATTGTGGACTCCAGCCTGGTGGACAGAGCAAGATCCCATCTCAAAAAAAAAAAAAAAGAAGAAGGAAGGAGGGAGAGAAAGAGAGAAAGAAAGGGAAAGAAGAAAGAAGAAAGAAAGAAAGAAAAAGAAAAAAAGAAAAGAAAACAAAAGAGAAGAAGAAAGAGGTTTATTCTGAGCCAATACAAGTGACCGTGGCCCAGGGAACAGCTTTAGGAGGTCCTGAGAATACGTGTAAGGTGGCTGGGTTCTAGTTTGGTTTTACACATTTTAGGGAGGCAGAAGTTGCGGGCAAAGGTGTAAACGGATGCAGGTTAGTATACTTGGGTTTGGCCTGGAAAGGCAGAGCATCTTGAAGCGAAGTTTGGAAGGGTCTTACAGGTCATGGATGGAGTCAGAGATTTTCTGATTGGCAACTGGTTGAAAGAGTTAAAGACTTGAAGTCAGTAGAAAGAAATGCTTGAGATAGGATAAGGGGATGTTGAGCTGGACGCGGTGGCTCATGCCTGGAATCCCAATGCTTTGGGAGGCCAAGGCGGGTGGGTTTGTTTGAGCCCAGGAGTTTGAGACCAGTGTGGGCAACACAGTGGACCTTGTCTCTATAAAAAACTCAGAAAATTTTCTGGGCATGGTGGCACATTCCTGTAGTCCCAGCTACTCAGGAGGCTGAGGCAGGAGGATCACTTGAGCCTGGGAGGTCAAGGCCACAGTCAGCCATGATTGCGCCACTGCCCTCTAGCCTGGGTGACAGAGCAAGACCCTGTCTCAAAATAAAATAAAATACACTTTAAAAAACTGAAAGCTTGCTCTTTGATAGATACCATTAAGAAAACAAAAAGGCAAGGCATAGAATGGGAGAAAATATTTACAATACATAGAGCTGACAAAGGATCTGTGTCCAAAATATGTAAAGAACACTCAGAATTCAACAATAAGAAAACAAACCATTCTTAAAAATATGCCAAAATTTAAATATACACTTCACTGAAAAAGATACAAATGGATATTAGACACATGAAAGGTGCCTCCATGCCATTAGTTGTCAGAAAAATGCAAATGACAATCACAATGAGATACTATTACAAAGCTATTATAATTTTTTTCATTAAAAAGACAAACTGGGAGTGGTGGTGCACACCTGTAATCCCAGCTATTTGAGAGGCTGAGGCGGGAGGATCGCTTGAGGCCAGGACTTGAGAGCACCGTGGGCAACACAGCGAGACTCTGTTGCAAAAGACAAAAAAGAAGAAGAAAAAAATTAAACCACAAAAAGACTGACAATACCAACTGTTGGCAGAGATGTGGAGACGCTGTTGTGGGGAATATGCAATGGTGCAGCCACTTTGGAGAAACAGGTGGCAGTTTCTCTGGAAGGTAAACGCGCACCTACCACGTGCCCCAGCCATTCGGCTCCCAGGTGTTTACTGAAGGGAAAGCACGGGTCCACAAAAGGCCTGCATACAAACATTCACAGCAGCTTTATTTGTAACAACCAAAAAACTGGAAACAACAACCCAAATGTCCTTCAACAGGTGAACAAGCAAAAAAATGATGGTAGCGCCAAACAGTGGGATATGCCTTTGCACTAAAAAGGGTGAATGCGTGGTACGTACGGCAACATGGGTGCGCCTCAGAAACATCACCCAAAGAGAAAGAACCCAGACCCAACGACGTACACACTCTGTGATTCCAACCAAGTGAAATACTGTCATACAAAAACTCATCTCTCGCGACAAGGCAGACCCGTGGCTGTGCGGGTTTAGGGGTCGGGTGAACCACAGAGAGCATGCCGGAGCCTTCTGGGTTGAAGAAAGTGTTTCCTATCTTGATTGGGGTGGTGGTTTCATGGGTGAGTATACTTGTCAAAATTCTTCAAACAGCACCTAAAATGGATTTCTTTATTTTATGTAAACTAACCTCAATCAAGTTGATTTTAAAAGTTAAAAGAGGCCAGGTGCAGTGGCTCACACCTGCAATCTCAGCACTTCGGGAGGCCGAGGCAG
>NW_012102044.1:1029950-1031306 GCF_000951045.1 Mandrillus leucophaeus | reverse complement strand
CACAGAGCCATTTTTAAATCCCCCTTTGAGGCTAGTCATGAGTTCAGCTAGAGAAGTGGCTTCCTGTGGATTTCAGTTCCCATTCTGTGTTTTCCGTTATTAGGAATAGGCTCTGGTTAGCAGGATTTCATTCTTAAATAAAAACAGGCTCGAATTAAGCACACCCTGGATCCCAGGGCTCTCAGGAGACATCATTCCAGTGAGTCTGTAATGGGAACATGAGCATTATTGTAGTTACCGAATTTCTCTTGCTGCAAACGCCTTTGAACTATTTTTTTTAAAACCCACTTTCGAGGAAGGTAAAAGTTTTGGTTCTTTTTTGTGAGAGGGTTCCTGTTTCATAACCTTCTAAAAACAAGACTACCAGGGTTTAAGTACTTCAAGGAAATCGGTAAACCTTGCCCGTTTTAAGAGGCTTAAGTCACAGCACCTAACACTCAGGACAGTATTAAGGCCTTCTCACGAGCAGCTCCTGGAAAGCAACTCAGACACAGAAGCCGAAAGGCTGACACCCTCTGACCCAGCCATTCTTCAAGGAGTCTCTCAAAAGGAAACTATCCAAGATGAACCAACACATAGGTATAAAAGATGCTCCCAAAGGCATTATTTTCTTAAAATTTTTATTATTATTATTATTTGAGATGGAGTCTCACTCTGTTGCCCAGACTGGAGTGCAGTGGCGGCATCTTGGTTCACTGCGACCTCTGCCTCCCAGGTTCAAGCAATTCTCCTGCCTCAGCCTCCCAAGCAGGTGGGACTACAGGTGCCCACCACCATGCCCAGCTAATTTTTGTATTTTCAGTAGAGACAGGATTTCACCATATATTGGCTAGGCTGGTCTCGAACTCCCGACCTTGTGATCTGCCCACCTTGGCCTCCCAAAGTGCTGGGATTACAAGTGTGAGCCACGGTGCCCGGCCCATTTTATCATTTTTGAGACAAAGTCTTGCTCTGTTGCCCAGGCTGGAGTTCAGTTGTACAATCACAGCTCACTGCAGCCTTGACCTCCCGGGCTCAAGCGATTCTCCCACCTCGATTTCCTAAGTAGCTGAGACCACAAGCATGCACCACCACACTCAGCTAATTTTTGTATTTTTTGTAGAGATGGGGTCTCCCTATGTTGCTCAAGCTGGTCTCAGACTCCTGGAATCAAGCAATCCTCCCACCTTGGCCTCCCAAAGTGCAGGGATTATAGGCGTGAGCCACTGTGCCTGGCCCCAAAGGGATTTTTTTTTTTTTTGAAACGGAGTCTCGCTCTGTCGCCCAGGCTGGAGTGCAGTGGCCGCATCTCAGCTCACTGCAAGCTCCGCCTCTCGGGTCTACGCCATTCTCCTGCCTCAGCCTCCCGAGTAGCTG
>NW_012102044.1:1028481-1029900 GCF_000951045.1 Mandrillus leucophaeus | reverse complement strand
TCTACGCCATTCTCCTGCCTCAGCCTCCCGAGTAGCTGGGACTACAGGCGCCCGCCACCTCACCCGGCTAGTTTTTTTTTTGTATTTTTTAGTAGAGACGGGGTTTCACCGTATTTAGCCAGGCTGATCTCGATCTCCTGACCTTGTGATCTGCCCGTCTCGGCCTCCCAAAGTGCTGGGATTACAGGCTTGAGCCACCGCGCCTGGCCCAAAGGGATTATTTTAAACAGAAAAAAAGTAATCTAAATTCCCATACAAGGGGCTCATTTAAAAAATTATATTATGGGAGTTTTGCTTCTGTTTTTCTGCTTATTAGCATATATTTTACTTTAACACTTCCTGTTTTACATTTTTCTGACATGTCATTTGTTAACCCTAACTGTACACTGATCAGCACGATCAGTCGCCTTCTCATTCATTAACCCTAACCATACACCCATCAGCATGATCCATCACCTCTCATTCATTAACCCTAACGTACACCCATCAGCACGATCATTGCCTCTCATTCATTAACCCTAACCGTACACCCATCGGCACGATCCGTCGCCGCATTCATTAACCCTAACCGTACACCCATCAGCATGATCAGTTGCCTCTTATGTTATTAATGGACCAACAGGAAAAGCTGCTGAGGTAAGTGTGCACGAGCACAGTAAAGAAGTGAAAATCAAGGACCCCAGTGACAAATGACAGAAGCTTCAAGCTCAGGTCCGCCTGGTGCCAAAGCCCACACTCTGAGTAGCCTCAACACAGCTCAGCTCTGATGTGACCCCAGGGAGAACGGCAGGCTCGAGGGAGGGACTCCTGGCAACCTGTCCTCCCCCCAGGTCCAGTGCTAGAGATTCTGATCACCACAGCAGTAGTCTTCCGATGGGGGACGATTTGCTGATTCTTGGGAAAAGAAAACAATCATGGATAGGGAGAGATTTGCCAAAGGATACAAAATCACAGAAGGAACAAGTTCCAGTGTTCTGTAACACTGGAGGGGGATTAGTTTCAAATAGCTAGAGGGAGGATGCGGAATGACCCCAATACCAAGAAATGATAAATGTTTGATTTGACAGATACGTTAATTACCTGATCTGATCACTACACATTATATGGATCCAAACATCACTATGTACTCCATAAATATGTGCAATTATTATATGTCAATTAAAAAATAGAATAAGATGCAGGCGCGGTGGCTCACGCCTGTAATCCCAGCACTTTGGGAGGCTGAGGCGGGCGGATCACGAGGTCAGGAGATCGCGACCATCCTGACTAACATGGTGAAACCCCCTCTCTACTAAAAAATACAAAAAAAAAATAGCTGGGCGGGGTGGCGGGCACCTGTAGTCCCAGCTACCCAGGAGGCTGAGGCAGGAGAATGGCGTGAACCCGGGAGGCGGAGCTTGCAGTGAGCCGAGTTCACAC
>NW_012102044.1:1017831-1028261 GCF_000951045.1 Mandrillus leucophaeus | reverse complement strand
GTGAACCCGGGAGGTGGAGGTTGCAGTGAGCTGATTGCGCTCCAGCCTGGGCAACAGAATGAGACTCCATCTCAAAAAAATAAAATAAATAAATAAATAAATACAAATAATAAAAAATAAAAGTAAAAATACAAAAATCAGCTGGGCATGGTGACTGGTGCCTGTAATCCCAGTCATTCGGAGGCTGAGGCAGGAGACTTACTTGAACCTGGGAGTCGGAGGTTGCAGTGAGCGGAGATTGTGCCACCGCACTCCAGTCTGGGTGACAGAGTGAGACTCCTTCTCAAAAATAAATAAATAAGTAACTTAAGCTAGACTTGGACAAATTTAAGTGCTATTGAAGGGGTGGCCTGCCCCTCCACACCTGTGGGCATTTCTCGTTAGGTGGAATGAGAGACTTGAGAAAAGAAATGAGACACAGAGACAAAGTATAGAGAAAGAAAAAGTGGGCCCAGGGGACCAATGCTCAGCATACTGAGGACCTGCACCGGCACCGGTCTCTGAGTTCCCTCAGTATTTATTGATCATTATCTTTACCATCTTAGAAAAAGGGAAGTGGCAGGATAATAGGATCATCGTAGGGAGAAGGTCAGCAGCAAGACATATGAATAAAGATCTCTGTGACATGAATAAGTTTAAGGAAAAGTGCTGTGCTTTGATATGCATATGCAAACATCTCCATAAACCTTTTCAGTGCATAAAGAGCAGCACTGCCACTAGCAAGTCCCACCTTCAGCCCTAAAGCGGTTTTCTCCTTTCTCAGTAAACAGAACATACAATCGGGTTTTCCATTGCCCAGGGACGGGCAGGAGACAGATGCTTTTCTCTATCTCAACTGCCAAGAGGCCTTCTTTCCTCTTATACTAGTCCTCCTCAGCACAGACCCTTCACGGGTGTCAGGTTGGGGGACGATCAGGTCTTTCCTTTCCCACAAGGCCATATTTCAGACTATCACATGGGGAGAAACCTTGGACAATACCTAGCTTTCCTAGGCAGAGCTGGGTACTTGAGATTAAGAGAACGGTGATGACTTTTCACAAGCATACTGCCTTCAGGCACTTGTTTAACAAAGTACACCCTGCACAGCCCAAAATCCTTTAAACCTTGAGTCACCACAGCACATGTCTCTTACAAGGACAAGGTTGGGGGTAGGGTCACAGATTAACAGCATCTCAAATATAGAACAAAATGGAGTCTCTTATGTCTACTTCTTTCTATATAGACACAGGGACAGTCTGATCTCTCTTTCTTTTCCCCACAGCCCTTGGGTAAGAAGATGCAACACCATAAAGATGTCAGCCTCCCTCAGTGAACTTGTAAGTGCAACGTGATCCAGTGAAAATGCCATTGGCTGTAGACATAAGACTTACAGAAGCCTGATGCCTTCATCCAGTCCCATGTTAACTCCTTACAGAACCGTGGTGCATCCATCAAAAACAAGAGATGAATTTTGGTACACTGCCGTTAGCTAAACTACAAAACTCATTTGAATGTTAGCAATTTTGGACAAATGCCCTGTCTCTATTCTAGCGGCTGGTCCAGGGTTCCACGCTGCGTTGGTCCTCATGTCTCCTTGGTGTCGTCGTCTGTGACAGTTCATCTTTCTTTCGCAGTCTGTCACGACCTTGAGGTTTTGAGGAGTACTGGTCAGGTACCCGGTAGACCTGCCTTCCACCTGCGCTGGTCTGCTTTCTGAAAGCCAGCGCCGAGGGGGCTGGGCGTGCGTGGTGGCCTGTCAGGAGGCACATGGTGCCAGCAGATCCTGCCACAGGGGCACCAGCCTCCATCTGTGGACTCAGCTCATGGTGGCCAGGAGGCTTCAAGGCGATGCAGATACTTGTTTCTCCTTAAACGTTCCTGTTCAGGTCTGTTGGGGGACACAGCCTCCAGCAATCGTTATGATGGTGGAAATGCTAATTTTCCACTTCCCTCCTCCTTTCTGCATCGATTGACGATTGATGGGAATTTCTGTAAGGAAGATTTGTTTCTTCTCTTCTACTTATTCAGTTATTTCCATCCTAAGGGATTCAAGGGACATTTATTCTATTCTTTCACTCATACGCCAAAGCTATTATTCTTTACTTTCCTACTCAAAACTTTCAGCTTTGGCCATTGGAAACGTTTTTTGGGGTGGCATCTGGGTCCTTTTATCGCACCTGTCAGTTTGCTTTTCAAGTACCTCCTAATGTCCTGGGGCCACGAGATGCTCCAGGCTCATTTTGCATTTTCCCTCCCAGTCTTGGATCAACCATTCTCCAAGGAGCCCAGATTCCTTTACTGGAGAATGGTGTTGAGAGACCAGAATGCAGCCACGGGCTGTGCTTGCTGTGGCTGAGTGCTGCAGCTTTAGCTCTGTCGGCAGCTGGAGCCAGGAGAGGAGAGGAGGCCCGTGACTCATGTGTGCACGCATCTGCAGGTCTGCTTATTTCTGTAACTATGTGGCTGTATCTATTTAAAGACACCTGGGTTCATCCTGAGGCCTCAGGGCCTGCCCATCCAGTGCCACAGAACTCATTTTCACCTGTGCCTTTCCTTACTCATAACTTCTGTCTATCCACACGTTTGTTCCACACTGGCAAACACATAGTTTGCTAATCCATACCCCTGTGAGAAACAAATTTACCAACTAGAGAACGGTGTTTCTAGAGAACGGTGTTTCTAGAGAACGATGTTTCCAGACAACGGTGTTTCTATTTACCAACTAGAGAATGATGTTTCTATTCACCAACTAGAGAACAGTGTTTCTATTCACCAACTAGAGAATGGTGTTTCTGGAGAATGGTGTTTCTAGAGAACGGTGTTTCTATTTACCAACTAGAGAACGGTGTTTCTAGAGAACGGTGTTTCTATTTACCAACTAGAGAACAGTGTTTCTAGAGAATGGTGTTTCTAGAGAACGGTGTTTCTATTTACCAACTAGAGAACGGTGTTTCTAGAGAACGGTGTTTCTATTTACCAACTAGAGAACGGTGTTTCTAGAGAACGGTGTTTCTGAACAGCTCATACACCTTTACCCTCACTGTATTAAAGGAAACCAGAATGTGTCACTGTAAAATATGCCTCTTTGACATAAAACTTATTTTGAGCTAAAAGCAATTTAGCAGCAAATGAAGGAAAAACTCTTCTACACTACGACAGGATATAATTTCTCCTTTACTGGAGACAGCTCTGGACGCTCGCCAGCCCAGAGAAGGTACCAGGGAAATCTGCAAGCAAACCTTACCCCATTCATTTCCTCTCATATATTCTAGCTTCCCACAATTTCCCACCTTTGGAAGCCCAACACTGCTTTCCTTTGCCCTCTGTCTGCAAGTTTATTGCTCTTTCCTGAAGATGCTGTAAGCCGGAGTTGTAAGCCACTGCTTTGTTATTTTCGCTGAGTGAGGTGGTTTGGATGTTTGTCCCCTCCAAATCTCATGTGGAAATATATGACCTCCAGTGTTGGAGACGGGCCTGGTGGGAGATGTTTGGGTCATGGGGGCAGCTCCCCCGTGAATGGCTTGGTTCTCTCCTCGTGGTACCAAGTGAGAACCTGTTCTGAGTTCACGAGAGCTGGTGGTTTCAGGCGGCCTGGCGTCTCTGTCTTGCCAGGTGATGCACCTGCTCCTCCTTTGCCTTCTGCCACGATTGGAAGCTCCCTGAGGCCTTCCCAGAAGCAGATGCCAGCACCATGCGTTCTGTGCAGCCTGCAGAACCATGAGCCTAAATAAACCTCTTTTATTTGTAAATTACTCAGCCTCATGTATGCCTTTCTAGCGATGCAAACAGCTAACCCACTGAGATTCCTCCCACTGATAGGTACCGTGTGTGTTTACCACCTGTTCGCTTTTCTCTTGTTAACCTGTCTTTTGTCACAGGAGTCTGTCCCAACTCAGAACTCATGGAGGTTGAGGACAATTATATTTCCTCCCCAAGAGCATCCTGTGAAGACACCAAGTCACTTAGACCAGCTCCTTTCTTCCTCACATCCTTCAGTGTGGCTATGGGACTCGCTCCCATGCACCTGTCTTTGCTGGTCACAGCCTGCATTCTGTCTTGGATCCTCCCCCATCCCTACATCCAGGTTGATTTCCAACATTAATATACAGTAAAATGTAGTCTGTGATGTGCATCTCTATGGGTTTGACAAATATTCATAATGTCCTCCACCACCATATTCCTTACAGAACTGTCCCGTCATTCCAGGACCCCCACAGCCCCCCAACCCCAAAACTCTCCTGTCATCCTGGAATGTAGGGCTGGCTCCCCCCAACCCCAGAACTGTCCTGTCATCCTGGAATGTGGGACCGGCTCCCTCCGACCCCAGCAGTCCCTAGTGCTTTACTTTTTCCAGAATGTCATGTGCACGGAATCACACTTGTGACCTTTTGGAGCTTGTTTTTATTTTGTTTTGTTTTTGGTTTTTTTGCTTTACAAAATGCATTTATGGTTCAGGCCGGGCATGGTGGCTCATGCCTATGATCCCCACACTTTGGGAGGCTGAGGTGGGAAGATCACTTGAGCTCAGGAGTTCAAACCAGCTTGTAATCCCAGCACTTTGGGAGGCTAAGGCGGGAGGTTCGCTTGAGCCCAGGAGATCAAGACCAGCCTGGGTAACACAGCAAGACCCCGCCTCTACAAAAAATTCAAAAAATTAGCCATGCGTGGTTGCACGTGCCTGTGGTCCCAGTTACTCAGGAGGCTGAGGATGGAGGATCGCTTGAGTTCAGGAGTTCGAGGTTGCAGTGAGCCAAGATTGTGCCACTGCACTCCAGCCTAGGTGACAGAGCAAGACCCTGTCTCGAAAAAAAAAAAAAAGAAAAAAGAAAGGAAGGAAGGAAGGAAAGAAGGAAAGAAGGAAGGAAGGAAGGAAGGAAGGAAGGAAGGAAGGAAAGGCACTCCTTAAAACTTGGAAAGAAATGAAGTCAATGGACCTAACTGTATAGACAGTGGGTGGCACAACCAGACAAAGATGCCTGGTGTGACAAAGAAGATGCCTCGAGTGACTTTTACACAGAGCACCGGCTGCTGCCCTGGGAGGACGTGCCCTAAAGACGAAAAAGAGCTGCGGACAGACCCTCAAGGCACCCAGCGGTCCTGGTGGTTACCTGGGTGCTGTGCCACAAAGCTGTCACTCACAGATTGTAGGAGAAAGCAAATTACAAGACCCTTGTCAGGAGTCAAGATTGTCAGTGTAAGAAAACACAGGTGCAAATATAGACAAAAAAGAAGTCCGGCCGGGTGCGGTAGCTCACGCCTGTAATCCCAGCACTTTGGGAGGCTGAGGTTGGAGGATCACCTAAGGTTGAGAGTTTGAGACCGGTCAAGCCAACGTGGAGAAACCCAGTCTCCATTAAAAATACAAAAAAATTAGCCAGGCATGGTGGTGCACGCCAGTAATCCCAGCTACTCAGGAGGCTGAGGCAGGAGAATCGCTTGAAACTGGGAAGCAGAGGTTGCGGTGAACTGAGATCGCCCCATTGCACTCCAGCCTGGAAAACAAGAGCGAAACTCCATCTCAAAAAAAAAAACAGTTAAAACTCCCTAATTTTCATCTGAATAGAAAATCCCAGCATAAAGTCCTGATTTTCTCTTACTTAAATGTTCTGTCTTTCTTAGGTCTGTGTACTGAAAAGACCTAGAAGCCTGACAAACCAGTTGTTAAAATAGATTGTGATCTCCATGACAGTTGATCAGAGAAATTGGGTCATTCTTGCCACACCCAACTAAATACAGTCAAAGAGCCTGGGGAGAAAGCACTCAGGACACACAATATTGCTCCAAAATGTCATTCTCTTCAAGCCTGGCAGCGAGACCCGCTGCTGTAACCTGAATCCAGTTCCATCCATGGCTGCCGAGACACCTGACAGTCCCCGAGGACACACTTCCCCGCCCCTGCCCCTGCTGCCACCCACGCCCTACCCACGCCCCAGCCCCTGCCAGCTCCCCAGAGCTTTACCAGCAGCAGGGAACTTTCTCTCAAGACCTTCCTCTTTCTTATCAAATCCCGACTCTTCTCTTTGTTCTTCAGACATACTGAAGACACGCGGTGTATGCCCCTGTGAAAAGGAAAGAATCAAACATAAAGCCTTTGAAACTGTGGATTATCCTGAGCCTTGAGGGGAACGTGGCTATGCGGCCTAGGTCATGCCACACGCAGCTGCCTTTTTCCCTGTAAATAATAAAGACCAAATGGCACCGGAGATAAGACCCCCTCCAATCACTACCCCTCCTCACGGAGTCATAACGCAATCTTCCTTGAAACACAGAGACCCCCTAACCAATGGAACCGCTGTGGCGTGTGCCCCTGGCTTCGCATGAAAACTATGGTGATCCTGCTGGAGCTTCTGTCTCCGCCTGGTAAGTGAAACCTGAGCTTCTCCACTTGGAAACGCTGACCCCATTTGTCTGCAGTCAGTGCCTTCCCGGGTGGCCATCCTTAAGTTCTGCGCTCAAATACACACCATAGGTAACCACATTTTCTGAATCTCATTATTTGGGGTTGACACCTGAATTGCAATGCTTTCTTCCCAAATAAAACGTTAAATTTGGAGAGTCATTTCTACATTTTTATTTTGACTCTGACCTCATCTCTAAAGACCATTTTTCATCAAAATAAACCAGGGCTTTTTTTTTTTGAGATAGAGCCTCACTCTGTTGCCCAGGCTGGAGTGCAATGGCATGATCTCGGCTCACTGCAACCTCTGCCTCAGCCTCCGGAGTAGCTGGGATTATAGGCCTGCACCAACACGGCCCGCTAATATTTGTATTTTTAGTAGAGACAGGGTTTCCTCATGTTGGCCAGGCTGGTCTCCAACTCCTGTCTTCATGGGATCTTCCCACCTCAGCCTCCCTAAGTGCTGGGATTACAGGTGTGAGTCACTGTGTCTGGCCCAAACCAGGGCTTCTTGATGAAATCATGGATTCCAACTGTGACCTAGAAATGCCCAAGGTGAGTTGAGCCATAATGTTGGTAACTGGGCTGGACATAGCGGCTCCCACCTATAAGCCCAGCATTTTGGGAGGCCGAGGGGGATGGTCACTTAAGCCCAGGAGTTTGCAACCAGCCTGAGCAACACAGCAAACCCTGTCTTTTATACGAAAGTAAAAATGAACTAGCCAGGTGTGACAGTGCGTGCCTGTAGTCGGAGCTGCTTGAGAGGCTGAGGTGGAAGGGTCACTTGCACCCAGAAGGATGAGGCTGCAGTGTTGGGCAACCCAGCCTGGGCAACACAGTGAGACCCTAATCTCTAAAAAAAAGGTTTTTTTAAGTAGTAACTGAAAGCTGGGTAATAGTGGTAGGCAAGGCGGGGATCATTATATTCTATTTTTATTTAAAATACCCTTTGAAATTGTTATAAAAAGACTATCTCAATTTTTACCTATCAACCACTACTTTATTTCAAATACTGAACCCATGTATCAGCCACCAAACCTCAATTCTTGTGGCAGAGAAGAGAATTTCAGGAGCCTCTACGTTTCTTGTGCCAAGGGGGGAAGCTAGGCCCTGTGGCCTGAGTCCTGCAGCACGTTTGCAACTTCAGCTTCTTGGACTGGTTAGGCTGATAGGTGACCGCACAGCCTCTTGTTCTTGTTTTGTAAATGACTAGGAGAGACCAGACTTCCCTGCTCCCCATTACTGATCTTTGCTGTGGACCAGCCGCCTCCTTCATTGTCCTGTGCATCTGTCCTAACTCAGACTAGATGGCACAACGACCCCATGACATACTCCATGTGGAACGCCAAACATACCTTTCCCAATAGGAAAAGACCACCTTCGCTAATCAGAGCACAGTAACTGTGCATTCACCCTCAGAGAGAAAGATGCCGGAATTGTATTAAGTTTCCCTAAACTTCATCTATAGAAATGATCCCAAACTGCTACATGTCAGAACACTGACTTCCGTTCTTTGGAATCTGTGCTTCCTGGGCGGCCTGTCCTCAAACTTTGCGCTTGAATAATCTCTCTTTAAACTAGATTCTGACAATCTTGATTATTTTAGGTTGACAGTGTCTTCAGGGAAATATATTCCACACTGAATTCCTAACTTAAAAAACAAAGAAAAGCTATAAAAAAGTGAAAAAGAAAAAGGTCGGGCACGGTGGCTTATGCCTGTATTCCAGGCACTTTGGGAAGTCAAGGAGGGTGGATCACTTGAGGTCAGGAGTTCAACACCAGCCTGGACAACATAGTGAAACTCCGTCTCTACTAAAAACACAAAAATTAGCTGGGCATGGTGGTGCATGCCGGTGATCCCAGCTAATTTTTTAAAAATTGGCCAGGTGTGATGGTGTGCATCGGCAGTCCCACCTACTTAGGGCACTGAGGGGGGAAGGCTGCTTGAGGCTGCAGTGAGCCTTGATTGCATCACTGCACTCCAGCCTGGGAGACAGAGAGAAATCCTGTCTGAAAACAAAACAAAACAAAACCAAAAAGAAAGAAAAGGGGAAGAAAAGAAAAAGGAAAGAATGAGAAAAAGAAGGAAAAAAAGAAAAAGGAAGGGAGGGAGTAGGGCATCACTTTGTCTAAATAATTGTAAACCATAAAAACTGGAGGCAGGTAAAGTAAATAGGTGAGTATGGCCAGAGCACGGGGCAACAGCAGGAAAGAACAGATACGTACGGTTTGGACTAGATGAGTGTTTCTGAGCCTTTTTTTTTGATAAATGCCCTCCCTCCGTTATGATACACACTTTAGGACAGTGTGGGAATCACTGTCATTCTCTGAACCTCCTTCAACTAAGATTTTGTCCAGCATTAGATTCTATTTTCGCATTGTTAAGCAGGTTTTTGTTTTGTACCATAAAACTGTAATATTCAGTATACTTGTTCAAACACCACTCCTACAACCCCACTTCTAGCCTCCTTAAGAAGCAGTGCATGAGGAGTCCCCAAATGTAAACCTCTAGAGTATCCTGTAATTCCACTGTAGGGGAGAAAATACAATTTCTCTTCTTTCTCTCTTTATTAGTTGAAACATTCTCCTGAAAACAAAATTCAGAGCAACAGGAGAAACAAGCAGAAGTTTATTAGCACTTGCTGTACCCATCGTGCGAGAGGCCTCAGTTCAAAAGTATCTCTCTCAAGGCATGTTGTGAACAGCACAAGGTCAGACATAGCCCGGTCTACACGCGTTTATGTCTTTCCACAAGGTGAAAATATACTGATGCTATTTCAATCATAAAAGCCACGAGCTACAAGGAGTTGCCTCGAGACAGTTCCCTTCAGCACTACTTGTTAACTTGGTGGTCAGAGCCATGGGCAGAGGCTCAAGCCACTCCACGAGTCAGTCAATACTGCAAGCTATACATCATAGTGTACTTAAAATACAAACATTATGGAGTAAACATTCCCCATCAAACAAAGTAACATTTGACACCAAGAAAAAGGGGATAGGAAAAAGGGTTAATGGATCAATCCAAGGAAAATGATGACGGGAACAAGGAGTGTATTCCGGCCTGATCCAGACAGAAGTCATTGTCTTCCATGGAAGTCTTTGATGTGAGCAGATCCTTAGGCAGCAGATGCAGGGTGCTAAGCACAAGTGACAGCAAGACGGGCTCTATCAAAATGCCAGTGTTGAATTGGTTAGATCCTGCCCTTTTTAAGGTCACAGTCCTCTGGTGAGGACAATAAGAGTGTGCCTGGTTGTGTCTTTATCTGGTTGAGTGTTCACCTATTAACTAGGTGAACATCCGGTCCCTGTTGGTATGATGCCTTTTGAAACGTAAGATTAAACCTTTTTCTAAGATGTCGTTACTTATGCAAAGGGTGCTTTATACAAAGCAGTAGCGGAGGGGCCTTGCTTAAATAGTATTTTAACAAAAAGCCATAAATCCTATACGGTGACAAGCTGAAAAACAGAGCATCTTCAGACTTTTAACATGCAGGGGCCAGGCGCAGTGACTCAGGCCTGTAATCCCAGCACTTTGGGAGGCCGAGGCAGGTGGATTGCTTGAGGTCAGGCGTTCAAGACCAAAGACCAGCCTGACCAACTGGTGAAACCCCGTCTCTACTAAAAATACAAAATTAGCCGGGCCTGGTGACGGGCGCCTGTAATCTCAGCTACTCGGGAGGCTGAGGCAGGAGAATCGCTTGAATCCGGGAGGCGGAGATTACATGAGCCGAGCCGAGATCGCGCCACCGCACTCCAGCCTGGGCGACAGAGCGAGACTCCGTCTAAAAAAAAAAATAAAAAAAAAAGGGGGGGCTCGACAGGAACTTTGTGTAAGCCGAGGAGTATCGCCATCGCACCTGCACCTCCACCTTCGCCTTGGGCAGGCCGGTGCCGTCTTCCCTCAGTCTGCGATTAACCAGCGGAAGGCCGCACAGACCTATTTCAAATCCCTTATTTCCTTCCTAAAACCACTCAAGAGTTTGGGCACAGTGGCCTCCCTGTGTGAGGAACTTGCTTCCCACTTGCCAAAAGACAAACCCTTCGCCCATCCCCC
>NW_012102044.1:1001123-1016981 GCF_000951045.1 Mandrillus leucophaeus | reverse complement strand
CGGGTGGCTGACGGGTCGTTGTCCCGCGGGTCGCCCCGCACCCACTGCTCCCCGCGCCGGCCGGCTCTGCCTGCGAACGAGTGTTTCTCTCGGGGTCGTAGGGTCGGGGCAGAACTCAGTGGCAGGTGCTTGGGGGACCAGGAGGTCTCATCCCAGGACCTGGCTCCTCTAGGGTCTGTCTCACTGAACTCAGTTTTTCTGGGATGTTGAGTGCGAAAGCTCGGCGGTCTGGTGCTTTCAGGTCGTTAAGTTTCCTGGCAAGTTGAGGCGGTGAGATCTAGACGAGGCTGCGCCGCCGAAGGTGGCAGGGACGTCTGTGGTGTCAGCCCCCGGGCGGGTGACCTAGATCAAGCTCTTCCCAACATGGGTTTCAGCCAGGACAGGGAGAAGCCGGCAGCAGCATTCCCCACCTTTGTATTTGAACCTTTCGCCTCTTGCAGCGGTGTGGAGGAGATGCGAGTGTATTTATGTTATTGTGAATTCACGTGTATGTTAAAATAATTTTTAAAGTTATCTTTGGGATTTCACAAGATTCCGTAGCAGACAAGATGAGGGAAAGCTGGCGTCAGACTCACGGTGGCAATGTTCGTGTCTAGTAAGTAGTTTAAAGAGCGCCGTTCCTGTAGGCCAAACTGCGGGACCCGGGAATATGTAGGGAAGCACCGTGCTCTTCTGTCAGTTTATAGAGCCCAGACGGGCAGTAGGTGTTCAATATTGTATTGACTGGTGAATTTCATTCTAATTATTTATTCTCTCTTCATAAGAGGATGTGTGCTGTCCCTTTAAGACAATCCGGATGTGCCCCGCCGCCCCACCTCTGGGGCACTGTTTTCCCACCTCCCCCCCATCCCCCCAGTAATATGGGAAGATTATCTTAAGTGCCAGGATCTGAAAGGTGATGTAGAATCAAGCTGAGGGAGTGTGTGTGAGTTGAGTAGATATAGAAATAAACTCCTGTACCCATCTGCCTTGGCTTCTTTAAATCCCTCAGTCCCATCCAACACTAAAACTCTGTTACTGTGAGTGAATGGATTTTGGTTTCACTTTTTTGTTTTGCCTGTTGTGTAAAATGAATTCTTTGAACTGCCTGAATAGCCACAGAGATAAACTTATTCCAGTAGTAAACCTGAAGCCTTACTCAGCTCCTGCGACAGGGTCCAGTGTAGTTAATGAGAGGAGTTGCAGAAACAAGTTTTGTCATGTCACAGCAACTGCATTGTTCTTTGTTACAGATGCTCACAAGCCTCATGACTTTGATGTTTTGTTTCATGTTTTAAAAACTCACTCTAGGCCGGGCGCAGTGGCTCACGCCTGTAATCCCAACACTTTGGGAGGCCGAGGCGGACGTATCATGAGGTCATGAGTTCGAGACCAGCCTGGCCAATATGGTGAAACTTGGTCTTTACAAAATACAAAAATTAGCCGGGCATGGTGGCCCACGCCTGTAATCCCAGCTACTTGGGAGGCTGAGGCAGAAGAGTTGCTTGAAGCTGGGAAGCAGAGGTTGCAGTGAGCCGAGATCACGCCACTGCACCCCTGCCTGGGCAACAGAGCAAGACTCCGTAAACAAAACAAAACAAAACAAAACAAACCCAAAAAAACCTCACTTTAAAAATGAAGTGAAAAATCCATAACTCCCTGATACTGTGATTGGAATATTGCTCATGTAATTAGCCTTCTAAAGTCTGTTCCATGATATCTTTTATGTTTACAATCTTAACTTTTTTTTTGAGATGGAGTTGCTCTGTGCCTAGGCTGGAGTGCAGTGGCACAATCTTGGCTCGCTGCAACCTCTGCCTCCCGGGTTCGAGCAATTCTTCTGCCTCAGCCTCCAGAGTAGCTGGGATTACAGGCATCCGCTACCATGCTGGGCTAATTTTTGTATTTTTGGTAGAGACAGGGTTTCACCGTGTTAGTTAGGCTGGTCTCGAACTCCTGACCTCGTGATCCACCTGCCTCTGCTTCCCAAAGTGCTGGGAGTACAGGTTTGAGCCACTGTGCCCGGCCCACCTTTTTTTTTTTTTGAGACAGAGGCTCGCTCTGTCACCCAGGCTGGAGTGCAGTGAGTGGTGTGATCTTGGTTCACTGCAGCCTCCGCCTCCTGGGTTCAAGCAATTCTCCTGCCTCAGCCTCCCTAGTGACTGGGACTATAGGCGCACGCCGCCATGCCTGGCTAATTTTTGTAGTTTTAGTAGAGATGGGTTTTCACCATGCTGGCCGGGCTGGTCTCGAACTCCTGACCTCGTGATCCGCCTGCCTCAGCCTCCCAAAGTGCTGGGATTACAGCCATGAGCCACTATGCCTGGCCAAAATCCAACTTTTAAAAAAGGCCTTTTAACAACTTGTATTTAAAGATATTTAAAATGTTTAATGTGCAAATTGCACCAAAAACCTTTTTTTAAAAAAAAAAAAAATGCTCAATTACGAATTTCCACTATATTAATAATTAGGCATTGCTTAAAGCTACTGTGTTTGAATACTTAGAAACCTCAGACAAGCATGAACCGAAACTTGTCTTGATAGATCCAGTTAGCTGTGATTGCATAATGTGACCGTTTAAACCATTGATGTCAGCAGGATGACCGCCTTACTCTTTCCACTTGAGCAACTGTCACTTAGGAGGTTTGAAAAACTTTATACTTGGCTGGGTGCGGTGGTTCACGCCTGTAATCTCAGCACTTTGGGAGGCCGAGGTGGGCGGATTACCTAAGGTCAGGGGTTCGAGACCAGCCTGGCCAATGTGGTGAACCCCCATCTCTACTAAAAATACAAAAATTAGCCGGGCGTGGTGTGGTGGCAGGCGCCTGTAATCCCAGCTACGCGGGAGGCTGAGGCAGGAGGATTGCTTGAACCCGGGAGGCAGGGGTTGCAGGGAGCCAAGATCGTGCCATTGCACTCCAGTCTGGGCGACAAAATCGAAACTCAATTTCAAAAAAAAAAAAGAAGAAGAAAGAAAAGCCAGGTGCAGTGACTCATGCCTGTAATCCCAGCACTTTGGGACGCTGAAGCAGGCGGATCACTAGGTCAAGAGATCGAGACTGTCCTGGCCAACATGGTGAAACCCTGTCTCTACTAAAAATATTTTTTAAAAGTTAGCTGGGCATGGTGGCACAGGCCTGTAGTCCCAGTTACTCAGGAGGCTGAGGCAGGAGAATTGCTTGAACCCGGGAGGCGGAGGTTGCAGTGAGCCAAGATCATGCCACTGCACTTCAGGGTGACAGAGCGAGACTCCGTCTCAAAAAAAAAAAAAAAAAAAATTATACTAACTGATGTTACCTTTGTGCAGATTGTCAGTTATGCCATGGAAAGAACTAATTTGTCAGTAGATTTGAGGTCAGAATGTCTTGGTAGCCCTATAATTTTGAATCTGTATTACATTAGCCCCATCCCAGACAACGTTACTCTTTCTTCTTTGTACCCAAGACTTTTATTGCATGTGCTTCTGCATGGTAGCATCTGGTTGGCTGCACTGGGATTATTTTTGCCTGTGTATCTCCCTTCCTGAGTGACACGTAGTAAATGCTGAGTACATACATGAAGAAAGGATCAAATTTATAGCAGTGGCTCTTAACCAAACATATGCATAGATCCACAGGATCAGCTTTTTAGAAGTATACATACCACAGCAAGGCGCAGTTGCTCATGCCTGTCGTCTCAGTACTTTGGGAGGCTAAGGCAGGAGGATTGCTTGAGATCAGCCTGGGCAACACGGTGAGACCAATGTCTCTACAAAAAAATTAAAAAGAAATACACGGCCGGGCGCGGTGGCTCACATCTGTAATCCTAGCACTTTGGGAGGCCGAGGCGGGCGGATCGCATGAGTTCGGCGAGCTCGAGACCAGCCTGGGCCACATGGTGAAATCCCGTCTCTCCTAAAATACAAAAAAAATAAGCCCGGTGTGGTAGCGTGCCCCTGTAGTCCCAGCTACTTGGGAGGCTGAGGTAGGAGAATTGCTTGAACCCAGGAGACAGAGGTTGCAGTAAGTGAAGATCACACTACTGGGCTCCAGCCTGGGTGACAGAACAAGACTCTGTTTCCATAAAAAAAAATATATATACACACACACACACACACACACACACATTTATACCCTGCCTCTAGAGGTGGTGATTCAGTGCCTGGGATGGTATTTTTTTCCTTTAATTCTTTGTAAATGATTGTACATCATTGGTTAAGTAGAATAAAAATACCATATTTAAAAGAATCAAGCCAAGAAAAACTAAGATGTGATTTCTTTTTTTTTTTTTTTTGAGTCGTAGTTTCACTCTTGTTGCCCAGGCTGGAGTGCAGTGGTGCGATCTTGGCTCACTGCAACTTCCGGGTCCCGGGTTCAAGTGATTCTCCTGCCTCAGCCTCCCAAGTACCAGGGATTACAGGCATGCGCCACCATGCCCAGCTAATTTTGTATTTTTTGTGGAGACAGGGTTTCTCCATGGTTGGTCAGGGTGGTCTCAAACTCCTAACCTCAGGTGATCTGCCCTCCTCGGTCTCCAAAAGTGCTGGGATTACAGGTGTTGAGCCACCGCGCCCAGCCTAAGATGTGATTTCTTAATAAATTTTTTTTTCTTCTTTTTTTGAGACAGAGTGTCTTTCTGTCGTCCAGGCTGGAGTGCAGTGGCACGATCTCGGCTCACTGCAATCTCCCCCTCCCGGGTTCAAGTGATTCTTCTGCCTCAGCCTCCCGAGTAGCTGGGACTACAGGTGCCCGCCACAACGCCCGGCTAATTTTTTGTATTTTTAGTAGAGACGGGGTTTCACCGTGGTCTCGATCTCCTGACCTCGTGATCCACCCACCTCGGCCTCCCAAAGTGCTGGGATTACAGGCGTGAGCCACCGTGCCTGGCCTGTTGTGGAATTTTTTTAAAAACTTCTGACCTTTAGCATACATACATTTTCTCTTCAAGCTCTGTGTGTTGATGCTCTTATTTTCCTCTTTACCAAAATTGCCTTCTGAGCATAAGTTTAATAACTCAGAATTCCTGGGTCTCTCCAGACTAATGCAGGCATCTTGTGCTGCCAGAGCTCACTTTACATTTATTTTAATCATATTTCTGTGTTTTCCTCTGAAAGCTGAGACCTGGCCGGGCGTGGTGGCTTAACGCCTGTAATCCCAGCACTTTGTGAGGCCGAGGCAGGTGGATCACTTGAGGTGAGGAGGTGGAGACCAGCCTGGCCAACATGGCAAAACCCTGTCTACCCCGTCTCTACTAAAAATACAGAAAGTAGCCAGACGTGGTGGTACAAACCTGTAGTCCCAGCTACTCAGGAGACTGAGGCACGAGAATCGCTTGAGCCTGGGAGGTGGAGGGCTGCGGCCCTCCAGCCTTGGCAAGAGTTGGGAGACTCAGTCTCTAAAAAATGAAAATAAAAAAGCTGAAACCCTCAGCATATGTACTAAGTGGAAAGAAAATTGCATAATTGAAAAACTACTTAGTTTGAAGTATTTCCTAATGAAATGCTTTGGGTCGGTAAAAAGTGTTTGAGAAAACTTATAAAAGGGCAGCTTAATAAAAAGCCGGCCTGTGGGTGCTCCCATGCGGGCACCTGGGTTGTCAGTGGTGGCTGTGAGCCCTGTGACTCCTCAGCTGAGGGCAGGGTGGGCAGTGGCCCTGTCCATGCTGAGCTCCCGTCAGTGTTAAGTCTCTGGTGTCTGCTGTGTCTGCCTGTCCGCTGCTGCTTTCTTGCTGGCATCTGCTGCAGCTTCTGTGCACTCATCTGATCTCTCACAAGAGTGAGAATATTTTGTCTGTTTTTAGAAACCTTTACTATGTTGAAAATAAGTGATAGAATCTTCTCTAGATTCTCTAGATTCATCGGAAGTGCCATTAGTATGATCCTGCCTGAGTGTTGCAGAGTGTGGGTTGAAAAACCAAGCAACGCAGACAGTAGGCTGGAGGTTTCCTTTCACACCCTACTTTATTTCATTGTCCTGTAGCACCTTTTCTTTTTCTTTCTTTCTTTTTTCTTTTTTTTTTGAGACAGAGTTTTGCTCTTGTCACCCAGGCTGGAGTGCAGTGGCACGATCTCGACTCACTGCAACTTCTGCCTCCCTGGTTCAAGCAATTCTTCTACCTCAGCCTGCTGAGTAACTGGGATTACAGGCGCCTGCCACCATGCCCAGCTAATTTTTGTAGTTTTAGTAGAGATGGGGTTTCACCATGTTGATCAGGCTGGTCTTGAACTCCTGACTTCGTGGTCCACCCGCCTCAGCCTCCCACCAAAGTGCTGGGATTACAGGTGTGAGCTACCGTGCCTGGCAGCACCTTTTCTTTGTGGACATAGATTTTGGTATTTCCTCTACCAAAGGGAAGATAAGTGGGACTTCTGGTTATATGCTTTGCTTTAGGCTTGAAGAATAGTTGCCCTAAAGATTTTATTTTGTGAAAGACCCAAGGTTGAAATGAGTTGGATTCGTTGGAATCCATCACTTTTCCAGGGACTAGGATTTTAAATGAAAAGCTGAGCGTCCTGTGTTTCAGTATCTGCCCTCACAGCGTGCCTGAATTGCACTTACACTTAGCGTGACAAATGAGAGCCAGGTGTGTGTGTGCTCACGCAGTGTGAGATCAGCCCGGGGGTGAGTGCTCACCGGACTGGCATACATGAGTTTGTGGCAGCAGAGACAAGTGAAAGCATGCCATTTTCTGCATGGTTCCCAGTGGTGGCAGATAGGTGTTTGGCTTTAGAACAGGCAAAACCACCTGTTTTCCAGTCTGTAATGAAAAAACTGTGTAATAACGTGCGATTTGTACAATTACCAGCGTCTCTACCATAGTGATCAGATTGCATTTGTTGCCAAACATCTTGATCAGGGAAGTGGGGTAAGAGAGGAAATATTTAGCAGTGACCACTGTCAAGCTGGCAAGACCTCTAGCGCTTCCATTCTGTCCCTTTGCTTCAGGAAGGGGAAGGGAAGCCACTCCACCGGATGTGCGGTGCTGTGAGGACCTTTCTGAAATTGGGCAAAGAGCTCAGCCCTTTGAGTCCATGAGAAATAAAACTGACCAGATGTTAAGTAGCAGGTCAGGACCACAGTGAAAGATCCTGCGGACTCTCCCTTGGATTTCTGCAGATGGGCGAGTCGTGCCTTCAAGGCACCACGTCTTACAGAGATCCTCTGAAAAAGGCCGAGCAGCGTATGCCTAGGATGACGCAGAAATTGACATGTGCCTTCTTGATAAGTGTTCTGAAATAAAGCACTAAATAGCAAAAGACCAGGCTGGCAAACTCAATCAGATGGGCTTAGAGATGACAGTCCCAGAACAGTATCCGCAAGGGACAGGGCACCAGGTGAACTGGCCGTGTAATCCATGTGTCTGGTTCTTCATTGGATTTAAGAAACACAGTGGAGGCTGGGTGCAGTGACTCACGCCTATAATCCCAGCACTTTGGGAGGCCAAGGTGGGTGGATCATCTGAGGTCAGGAGTTCAAGACCAGCCTGACCAGCATGGCAAAACCCTGTCACTACTAAAAACAGAAATTAGCTGGGTTTGGTGACATGTGCCTGCAGTCCCAGCTACTTGGGAGGCTGAGGCAGGAGAATTGCTTGAACCTGGGAGGTGGGGGTTGCAGTGAGCCGAGGTTGCACCACTGCACTTCAGCCTGGTGACAGAGTGAGACTCCGTCTCAAAAAAAAAAAGAGAAACAGTGGAATCTTGTGGAATCTTGTAACAAAACCCATCACTGCTACAGCTGTGGAAACTGGGGATACTCAGTCGTGTTTTCTGGAGAGTTTTTGATGGTCTCTGTCTTCCCTGGAATTGACAGGCCTCACGCATTGTGCATCAGCAGCAATGTTTATGGTGAAAAATGGCAACGGGACCGCTTGCATAATGGCCAACTTCTCTGCTGCCTTCTCAGTGAACTACGACACCAAGAGTGGCCCTAAGGTAGGAAACACCAGGGCACTTCGTGCTTCCCTTGTGTGTGTGGAAAGATGATTTTTAACATTTCAACCAAGTCTTTGAAAAATGGCCCCATATAAACATGGTACTTTTCCTATCTGCGTATTTCCTTCTGGCGTTGTCAGTAACCTGTGTTGTCATGTGCCATAGCCACAGGCACGGTAACAAACTTCTATATGTGCTGCACCTCACCGTTTATCATGAACTTTTTTTTTTTGAGACGGAGTCTCACTCTGTCGCCTATGCTGGAGTGCAGTGGTGCGATCTCTGCTCACTGCAAACTCTGCCTGCCGGGTTCATGCCATTCTCCTGCCTCAGCCTCCCGAGTAGCTGGGACTACAGGCACTCGCCACTACGCCCGGCTAATTTTTTGTATTTTTAGTAGAGTCGTGGTTTCACCATGTTAGCCAGGATGGTCTCGATCACCTGACCTCGTGATCCGCCCGCCTCAGCCTCCCAATGAACTGGGATTACAGGCATGAGTCACTGCGTCTGGCCTGTCATGAACATTTTTCTAGTTTTCTTTTTTTTCTTTTTTTGAGACGGAATCTCGCTTTGTCGCCCAGGCTGGAGTGCAGTGGCATGATCTGAGTTCACCACAACCTTGGCCGTCTCCTGGGTTCAAGCAGTTCTCCTGCTTAGCCTCCTGAGTAGCTGGAACTGCAGGTGCCCACCACCATGCCTGGCTGATTTTTGTATTTTTGGTAGAGATGGGGTTTCACCGTGTTGGCCAGGATGGTCTCAAACTCCTGACCTCAAGTGATCTGCCTGCCTCGGCCTCCCAAAGTGTTGGAATTACAGGGGTGAGCCACCGCTCCCAGCTCTAGTTTTTTTCATGATTGTCTTTTATGATCATAATGTAATACTTTATTATGTTAGTTCACCATAATTTGTTAACACACTCCCCTATCAGTAATTAAGTCTTGAATCTTTTTCATGCTCTGTGAATGTGACTTTGATTTATTTATTTTTTGAGACAGAGTCTCATTCTGTTGCCCAGGTTGGAGTGCAGTGGCGCAGTCTCGGTTCACTGCAAGCTCCGCCTCCCGCTTTCATGCCATTCTCCTGCCTCAGCCTCCTGAGTAGCTGGGACTACAGGCGCCTGCCACCTTGCCCGGCCAATTTTTTGTATTTTTAGTAGAGATGGGGTTTCACCGTGTTAGCCAGGATGGTCTCGATCTCCTGACCTTGTGATCCGCCCGCCTCAGCCTCCCAAAGTGCTGGGATTACAGGCGTGAGCCACCGCACCCGGCCTGATTTACTTTAGAAAAATTATTATACTCCAAGAAATGTATATAAATGGTTGTTTGACATGCAGTTCTACAAAGACTGTACTAGTTTGATTAAAATGTTCCTTAGTAGTTTTGTTGAAATGGCTTTGTGTTTATTTGGGATGATTAAAGCCTTTTTTAATAACAGAATATTTTAAAAATCCAAGACAGCGAGATCTTATCTCTTTAAAAAAAAAAAAAAAGCCAGACATGGTGGAGCGTGCCTGTGGTCCCAGCTACTTGGGAGGCTGAGGTGGGAGCATGGCTTGAGCCTGTGAGGTCGAGGCTGCAGTGAGCTATGATCTTGCCACTGCACTCCAGCCTGGGTGACAGAGCAAGACCATCTCAAAAAAAAAAAAAAAAGAAGTCCAGTCTCAAATTTGACAAGTATGTCAAAGCCTTTTTTCTTTTTTCTGAGACAGAGTCAAACTCTGTCCCCCAGGCGGCTGGAGTACAGTGCCAAGGTCTCGGCTTACTGTATCCTCCGCCTCCCAGGTTTGACTCAGTCTCGTGCCTCAGCCTCCTCAGTAGCTGGGACTACAGGTGTGTGCCACCATGGCCAGCTAATTATTTGTATTTTTAGTAGAGATGGGTTTCACTATGTTGGCCAGGCTGGTCTTAAACTCCTGGCCTCAAGTGATCCGCCCACCTTGGCCTCCCACAGTGCTGGGATTACAGGCGGGCCCTACCGTACCTGGCCTCCGAGCACTTTTTTTTTTTTTTTTTTTTTTTTGAGAGTTTTGCTCTTGTCACCCAGGCTGGAGTGCAGTGGTGCGGTCTTGGCTCACAGCAACCTCTGCCTCCTGGGTTCAAGCAATTCTCCTGCCTCAGCCTTCCGAGTAGCTGGGATTACAGGCATGTGCCCAGCTAATTTTTGTATTTTTTTTTTTTTGAGACGGAGTTTCGTTCTGTTGCCCAGGCTGGAGTGCAGTGGCCGGATCTCAGCTCACTGCAAGCTCCGCCTCCCGGGTTCACGCCATTCTCCTGCCTCAGCCTCCAGAGTAGCTGGAACTACAGGCGCCCGCCACCTCGCCCGGCTAGTTTTTTGTATTTTTTTAGTAGAGACGGGGTTTCACCGGGTTAGCCAGGATGGTCTCGATCTCCTGACCTCGTGATCCGCCCGTCTCGGCCTCCCAAAGTGCTGGGATTACAGGCTTGAGCCACCGCGCCCGGCCCATTTTTGTATTTTTAGTAGAGTTAGGGTTTCTCCACATTGGTCAGGCTGGTCTCGAACTCCTGACCTCAGGTGATCTGCCCACCTCGGCCTCCCAAAGTGCTGGGATTACAGGCGTGCCCCAATGTACCTGGTCTCCAAGCACTTTTTATTTAATTTCTACATCACTTTTTTAATGTTTGGTTTTGGTGGTTGGATTTTTAAAATATTTTGTTGGAAATTATGTTTCACAAATGAGGTCACCTTATGCTGTTATGCATGTCTTTATCACCTCTGTAGTTTCGTGGTGTTTTTTTGGCCCACATTAGTATACTGCTTCACTGTAGTTCATTTGACCTATCTGGTTTATTTTGATGAACATTAGGTGGTTTTCCAGTTGCTTGTTTTGCTTATAATAGTAAATTTAAACATTTCTGCTATGAACACTTCCTTTGTTTAAAGAAACGTTATTTAAATGAATATTTCTATAGCAAAAAAGTAGTGATAGCTTTTCTCAAATATATATCTCACCCTGAAACCGGTTTGAATTATTTTAATTTCAAGACGCTTTAAATTCTGTTATATTAACAGAAAATTTATGGGGTTGTTTTGTTCTGTTTAGAGACAGGGTCTTGCTGTGTTGCCCAGGCTGGAGTGCAGTGGTGCAATCGTAGTTCACTGCAGCCTCAAACCTAGGCTCAAGCGATTCTCCTGCCTCAGCCTCCTGAGTAGCTGGGACTACAGGCAGATGCCACCACAATTAGTTTATTTTGTTTTTGTAGAGATGGGGTCTTGCTATGTTGCCCAGGCTGGTCTTGAACTCTTGGGCTCAAGTAGTCCCCCCACCTCAGCCTCCCAGAGTGTTGGGATTACACGCGTGAGCCACAGTGCCCAGCTGCAAATTTTTGATTATAAGAATTATTAAGTCAACTGTCTCTTATACCGGAAATACTTTTCAGTCTGTTACTGACATGTAATACTAACCTTTCTTTGGTTTATATTAAAAATGAGTATCTCAGTAGTGATAGCTGGAAATGGAGTATAAGTTTATATCAGACTTACAGAAAATCTCTCTTTGAACTTTTAATAACCTGTATCCCAATTGGGTTATATTTAATTGTGTTTATTCTAGAACATGACCTTTGACCTGCCATCAGATGCCAAAGTAGTGCTCAACAGCAGCTCCTGTGGCAAAGAGAACACTTCTGACCCCAGCCTCGTGATCGCTTTTGGAAGAGGACAGACACTAACCCTCAATTTCACAAGAAATGCAACTCGTTACAGCGTCCAGCTCATGAGTTTTGTTTATAACTTGTCAGACACACACCTTTTCCCCAATGCAAGCGCCAAAGGTAAGAACCAAAGTGGGCCGATTATAAAGTGGTAGAAAATTGGGTTGGAGGATTGTCTAAAGTTACTTTTACCTGAGAATTACAGGTTGGGTGTAGTGGCTCACACCTGTAATCCTAGTATTTTGGGAGACTGAGGCAGACAGATCACTTGAGGTCAGGAGTTTGAGACCAGCCTGGCCAACATTGCAAAACACTGTCTCTACTAAAAATACTAAAATTAGCCAGGTGCCGTGGCAGGCACCTGTAATCCTAGCTACTCGGGAGGCTGAGGCAGGAGAATCGCTTGAACCCAGGAGGCAGAGGTTGCAGTGAGCCAAGATCACGCCACTGCACTCCAACCTGAGTGACCGAGTGAGACTCTCTCTAAAAAATTAAAAAACACGCAGCCAGGCATGGTAGCTCACGCCTGTAATCCCAGCACTTTGGGAGGCCGAGGCGGGCAGATCATGAGGTCAGGAGTTCGAGACGAGCCTGACTAACGTGGTGAAACCCCCTCTCCTAAAAGTTCAAAAATTAGCTGGGCGTGGTAGCACGTGCCTGTAATCCCAGCTACTCAAGAGGCTGAAGCAAGAGAATCACCTGAACGCAGAAGGCAGAGTTGCAGTGAGCCAAGATCACGCCACTGCACTCCAGCCTGGGCGACAGGGCAAGACTCCGTCTCAAAAAAAAATAAAAAACACATAAAATAAACTAAGTACGACAAGTAGTTTGCAATTGTGATTTTTTTTTTTTTTCTTTTTAAATCTAGAAATCAAGACTGTGGAATCTGTAACTGACGTCAGGGCTAAAATAAAAAACACATAAACTAAGTACTAAAAGTGGTTTGCAATTGTGATTTTTTTTTTCTTTTTAAATCTAGAAATCAAGACTGTGGAATCTATAACTGACATCAGGGCAGATATAGATAAAAAATACAGATGTGTTAGTGGCACCCAGGTCCACATGAACAACGTGACCGTCACGCTCCACGATGCCACCATCCAGGCGTACCTCTCCAACAGCAGCTTCAGCAGGGAAGGTAGGACACTGACCCTTGGCCCTCTGGTGCTAGTGGGTGGGTAGTTGGGCTGCAGTGACTGTGGGTGACCTCACTCCTCTGTGTCCTGGCGCTGGGCTCTGCTTGGAAGGCGTGTGCACACGGCCAGGGACGTCTCTGCAGAACGTTCTCATCCTTCTTCCTAGGGCAGGTGACTTGTAGATGAGGGTGGACACATGTTGATTATAAAGGGTAGAAGACTGAAGTGAAATATCCCAGGACAGAGACAGATGTTGTGTGGTCTCCCTCCCAGGGGAGCTAAAGAAGTAGCACTCGGGGAGGTAGAGAGAATGGTGGTCACCAGGGGCTAGGGGGCGAAGTTGGTCAGAAGATAGACAGTTTCAGGAAGACAGGAGGAATTAGTTGGAGAGATCTGTTGTATAGCATGTGACTACAGTTAATAATGTATTCTGGCTTGAATATTGCTAAGTAGATTTTAACTCTTCTCACCATAAAAAAGTGTTTGATTTTAGCTGTAGATGTATTTCAAAACATCCTGACACACGGTAAATACATACAATTATTACTTGAAAATGTCAGAAGGGCAAAGCAGTTGAAACCTTTGTGCTTCTACTGGGGCAGAGATGATGGGATCAGGGTCACAGATCTCTTGCAGTGTGAGCCAGTTGCCTTCACACAGAGACCTAGTCTTATCTCCATCCGGCTCTTGCCAGCCAGCTTAGGGACAGGTGCAGAAAGACCAGCACTGCCTCTCTGAGGAGGTCAGGGCCGTGATGATGCACCTGCTAACCCAGCCGCCAGGCTCTGGGGTCAGGCAGGGTCCAGGCCACCTTCTGGCCCTGTGATCTTGAGCAGAGTAGTTTACCTCTCATTTTCTTTGCATGTGGGATAAGATTAAAAGCCTGTCTTGGAAGATTGTTAGAATTAAAAGAGAAATGCATGCAAAGTGTGTATCTCAGCATCTGGCCCAGAGTTCAGTAGCAAAACACCTGGTAAAGCCTGTTACTGTTGAGGAGCTTCTCTCCTGAGCCTCACAGTCCAGGTCATAGGTTGTTGTCATTTTGCTGAAGTGTGAGGGCCTGTGATTTGCTTTAGGGTGGGCTTTCCCAGCTGATAGAAATATGTGTGGAGACATCCCTTAGGGTGGGCTTTCCTGGCTGCTAGAAATATATGGAGACATCACAGCCTTCTCTAGTCTTGAGAACTGCTGTGGAGACCTTTGGTTTGCAGCATTCCTCAGCAGTCTTGCTTAAAGGCTGAGGAGTGACTGCTGGGCTCCAGGAGGCTCGTCCGTCTCCCGCTCCCCGAGGAGCAGGTACTCTTGCAGGTCGGCAGTCCCTGGTGCTGGGCCGGTCTTGCCCAACTCCAATTTCCATACAGCCCATGAGCTAAGAATGGCTTTTTGGTTTATAAATGTAACATAGCACAAATCAGAAAACGAGTATTTATTGACACACAAAGATTATTTAAAATTCAGTGTCCATAAATTAATTAAATTTTCTTGGAACGCAGCCACACTCACTTATTTACACATTATCTGTGGTTGCTTTTGTATGAACAGTGGCAGGGCTGTGTTGTCTTCACAGAGAGCCACAGCCCACAAAGTCTAAACTATTTACTGCCTCTTGCTTTATAGCAAACTTTGCCTCCCCTGATGAGTGGGTGAAAAGGAGCCCGACTGGGAAACCCCGGGTGTGACTGGGACTTGGTGGGGCCATGTGGGCTCCCATAGGAGAGGCTTGGACGGAAACATGGGAAACCCCGGGTGTGACTGGGACCTGGTGGGGCCATGTGGGCTCCCATAGGGGAGGCTTGGACGGAAACACACTTAGGAGCTGGGTCCTCTACAGGTGCTGCTGCCTTTAATCCTCAGCACAGGGCCCCGGGGGTCATGGTGACAGCCCCTTTCCTGGTGCAGCCTCTGTTCACACGGAGCCTGGAGTCGTGTCTGCTTCATCGGGAAGAGCGGGCTAGAGTCCCCTCACATGGGCCGTGTATGTCTGAGGACGGCCGTCTGGCAGCCTGTCCAGGTCACGGGCTGCGTGTGTCTGAGGACGGCCGTCTGGCAGCCTGTCTAGGTGTGTTCATGCTCTCAGACATGCAGAGCTAAAGATGACTTCAGCTAGGGCAGCACTCCCTACCGAGTGGGAGTTAAGAGTGACACATGGGGGTAGTGTTCCCGGTTATCGATTTCCAAATTATCTGGGCTCCACACCTAGCTGGCTGCCTCTGGGCTGCATCAGTGTGGCTTGAAGAGGAGAAGGAAAGGTATGCACTCTCTGTCAGAGCTTTTGGGAAGTGAGAGAGAATTGGGTGCTGACCTTGGCTGGGGACTCCCTATCGGCCAGGCCCGGTTGCAGAACGTGTCACGTCCGCATGTGGCTCTGTGACCGAAGGGTGCGTGTCGCGTGATGGCTCCCTTACTTCTGCCTGGAAGTGAGGGGCTGCTAGGTGAAGGTCAGCGAGGATGTTGAGCACCTGAGATGGGTGGCAGGACTCTCTAGACGAAAGACAAGGCTTCACAGGTCCGGAGAAGCTTGTTAGGTTCTTCTGAGAAACTGTTTCTTCAGGCTAATAATTAGTTTTAAGATAGACTAGTTGTGAGAGCAGTCTTAGGTTTCCGTGTATTCTCTGCTGCTGTGCATGTACAGCCTCCCACAGCCTCCCTCCGTGTCCGGATCCCGGACATTGGTTCCTTTTTTAATGGAGACCACGCATGTGATTCCAAGTGGAAAAGGCCCAACAGCCCAGCCCTGGCCACTTGCCCCTCCTGGAGGCAGCCGTTGTGGAGATGCCCGTGTGCTTGGGGTGGGGCCCCCTGGAGGCTGCTTCCAGCCTGGGTGGCGCTGGACCAGAAAGCCTCATTCATCTTGCTTTTTTTTTTTTTTTTGAGACAGAGTCTCGCTCTGTCGCCCAGGCTGGAGTGCAGTGGCGCAATCTCGGCTCACTGCAACCTTGGCCTCCTGGGTTCAAGCGATTCTCCTGCCTCAGCCTCTTGAGTAGCTGGGATTATGGGTGCACATCACCACGTCTGGCTAATTTTTGTATTTTTAGTAGGGGGAGCGTTTCATCATGTTGGCCAGGATGGTCTCGGACTCTGGACCTCCCAGACTGCTGGGATCACACATGTGAGCCACCGTGCCCGGCCTGTATTGCCTTTCAATACATCATCTTATCTA
>NW_012102044.1:995693-1000418 GCF_000951045.1 Mandrillus leucophaeus | reverse complement strand
TAGAGATGGGGTTTCACTGTGGTCTCGATCTCCTGACCTTGTGATCCGCCCGCCTCGGCCTCCCAAAGTGCTGGGATTACAGGCGTGAGCCACTGCGCCCGGCCGCACAAGCCAACTTTGAATGGACTTTCCTGTTGGTTTTGTACCTTCCTTCCTGAGCATCTTCAAAGTAGGGCAGATGTGGCTGGATGTGGTGGGTCACGCCTGTAATCCCAGCACTTTGGGAAGTTGAGGTGGGTGGATCACCTCAGGTCAGGAGTTTGAGACCAACCTGGCCAACATGGCGAAAACCCATCTCTACTAAAAATACAAAAATTAGTCTGGCGTGGTGGCAGATGCCTGTAGTCCCACCTACTCAGGAGGCTGAGGCAGGAGAATCGCTTGAACCTGAGAGGTGGAGGTTGCAGTGAGCCTAGATCATGTCACTGCACTCCAGCCTGGGTGACAGAGTGAGACTCCATCTCAAACAAACAAAAACAGGATAGATGACTGTCACTCCGGAGGGTCTGAGTACAGCTCTGCCTGAGGCTGGAGTCAGCCAGGGGTCTCTCCAAACCGGATTTCCAGCCCAGGCCCACATGGGGTTAGCAGATCTACGGTGAGGCTCAGCCAGGCTTCTGGGTTTATGAGTTCACCTGGAGGAGTGGGGTGTTGTCGTCTTTTATCCTCAGGGTCTGATAGGTGCACGCTTGTTGAATGAGTCAGAGGACTGCCTGACCCCTGTTAGGAGTTGGAAATAGAGGTCACCTTCATACACAGGTCACCATGTCTCACCTCCCACCCAATTTGGCGGCATTTTTTTTTATTCCTAGGAACAGAGTCTGACTCTTAGCTTAAATAAGAGGAATCAATGGTAAAACATTGGAGGCGGAGGTTGCAGTGAGCTGAGATCGCGCCAGTGCACTCCAGCCTGGGTGGCAGAGCGAGTGAGACTCGTCTCAATAAAAAAGAAAGAAAAAAAAAGACCTACCATCAGAAAGGTGGGGAGGATGAGAGTCCTGCCTTAGGACAGGTGAAAGGGGCAGGAGAAGGTCAGAGGCCTGACACAGCCAACATTTTCACAGAAGACTGTAAGAGGGCTGTGGGAGGGGAGCTATGAGCCGGCAGCCTGGCTGCGAACCAGTCTCATCCTCACAGACCCCCTTGAGGCTCTGAATTGCAGCCTGCAGGTTGATGTGAGTATCTGCTGTTGCCAGGAGAGGAGGGGGGGCCTTCAGAGCACATGAGCTTTGGAAAGGCCCGGCTAGTGCTGCTCTCCGGAGGGGGTTGGGGGAGGCGTGCAGTGGACCCCCAGGTCCTCAGGTCTCCGAGAGGCTTCTGTGCCACCGTCTCCCCCTGGGCAGCGCAGGGCGCTCTCCAGCATGTTCTGTGACGAGCTCTGTCAGTGTCCTCGTCCAAGAGGCTCCTGTGCCACCGTCTGCCCCTGGGCAGTGCAGGGCACTCTCCAGCGTGTTCTGTGACGAGCTCTCTCTCCGTCTGTCCTCGGTGACGAGCTCTCTCTCCATCTGTCCTCGGTGACGAGCTCTCTCTCCGTCTGTCCTCGGTGACGAGCTCTCCGTCCGTCAGTCCTCGCCCGCAGCCGGAAGGACTTGGGTTTTAATAGTGTGAGTTCAGGGAAGGAGAGTGAGGGTTTTGCGTTTGTAATTCGGGTAGAAGGAAGAGGGCATTTTATCCACACTCATTTCTCAAGTTCCAATTTTTTAAACTGGTGGTTAGACCTGATGATGTGTTTCCAACTTCTCGTGACCACTCTACAGAAACAAGGGGGGAAATGAACGTGTTACGTGGATCACAGGTTAAAAATAATTGTCAGAGCAGCGTAGGTGACACTTTTTCTGTGTGTCGTGTGGCCATCTAGACTAGAATTTGGAGACTGGCCAGTTTTGATTGGGTTTTGCACATTTAACTTTTGCCTGTTTGACCGTGTTCTGTAATATTTTATAAAGGAACCGTGAAGCTGCTGTTAGTTTTTTGAGACAGGGTCTCCCAGGCCGGAGTGCAGTAGCACAGAACTGCTCACCGCAGCCTCAGCCTCCAGGCTCGTGGCCCTCCCGAGTCAGCCTTCTGAGGAGCTGGGACTCAGGCGCATGCCACCATGCCTGGCTAATTTTTTAGAAATACTCTGTGGAGATGGGGTCTCCCTGTGTTTCCAGGCTGGCCTTGAACTCCTGGGCTCACGCAGTCCTCGTTCCTTGGCCTCTCAAAGCCCTGGAATTACAGGCATGAGCCACCGCGCCCAGCAGGTGAAGCTGTTTTGGAAAGGACTGGTCGACCTGCAGCTTAGCCAAGGGCAGTGAGCGAGGTTCCCTGAGCACATCCCCGGGTGGGACGGCTTCCAGGGGCTGTCGGTGCCTCTCACTTCAGAGCTTCGTGTGGTTACTGCAGCTCTTCTCTGCCATCTTCTGCTCTGTCCAGAAGGGGCTTTTACACCGGGGTGCGGGGGACTCCTGCGTTGTGTGTCCCAGAACCTGTTGGGGTGCAGTCATAGGCGACATTTCCTGTCTCTCCTCCCCTGAGTAGATGGTGTGTGAAGGTCAAATTGGCCACTGACTGTTGAGATGGAAGCGGAAGCAACAAGTGACTGATGGAGTTATGGGGGCAGATCCCCCGCAGGGTTGCCCACCCTGGATATTTGGGGCTCACGCGTGCTGACTCAGCCTAGCAGAGTTGTGGAAAGGATCAAATTGGGTAGAAATTATGTAAATATGATTGAGTATCCACAGAAACAAGTGGTAAAAGAAAACCTGATTTCAAGGTTGATGGTGTGTTGGTTGAGTGTTGGCCACAGAAGACTCAGTAGAGCTCTGCCGAGGGTTCATTCTGCCTTGATTTTGAATATAAATTTGTGTTGTGAACATCTTGGTGGGTCAGTTGCTGAGGGACAGAGTCACATTCAGACTGCTGTACATTCCCTGGGGGTGCCATGTGGCCCCTCCACAGACTCCCTGGACTGTGCCCTCTTGTCCGGGGATTTCAGACGCACCCACATTCAGTACCTTCTCCCTCGTGAGGATGCTTGCCCATCCCCCACAGCCACCTCCCCAGATGAAAACCCAACACAGCTGGCTAGCCTTGCCCTCCTTTGAGTGTCTGCTCACACGTGGGGTCCTTGTGGAGGCTGCCTGACCCCTGTCCTGCCAGAGGGCCTCCTTGGCTGTGCTGCGTCCCACCTGGCCGGTCTGTGTGCGCTGCAAACCCTGTTTTCCTCTCGGTACTATTTCCAGCACGATCCTGGCACCGACCCGACAGCTCAGGGAGCAGTTTCTGAGTCGTCACCGTTTCCCATGGGGGGAGGTGGCTGGCCACGCATCACAGCCTCCTGCGTCCACTCCTTCGTGACAGCGGTCAAGGCCTTCTCACCCTCACTTTAGGAAGAGGGTGGCCCAGTGGACCCTGTCCAGCCACGGGGCGTGGCATGTGGTGGGCAGTGCCTGCTGCCCAGGCAGAACTGTTCTGGGTAGTGGGAGGTGGAGGCTGAGGGTGCCCCGGGGGCCTGTGCGAGTCTGCAGGACCTGTCTGCAGTCTGCAGGACCCGGCTCTGTCCTGTGCATGTAGAAAGGCACTAGCGAGAGCCACTTTGGGCGACGGAGAAACTAGTCACCAAGGACGCCAGAGCCCACAGGTGTAGTTTTGTTTCTGAGTTTGGATCTTACTGTAACTGCTGATGGTTATGAGAAACCCGGACCTGGATCTCCCTCCACTGTACCTGCAGAGACGCGCTGTGAACAAGACAGGCCTTCCCCAACCACAGCGCCGCCTGCGCCACCCGGCCCCTCGCCCTCACCCGTGCCCGAGAGCCCTTCTGTGGACAAGTACAACGTGAGCGGCACCAATGGGACCTGCCTGCTGGCCAGCATGGGGCTGCAGCTGAACCTCACCTATGAGAGGAAGGACAACACGGTAGGCCTGGGCCTCGCCTGGGAGAGGGGGATGGTACAGCAGGGTGGGGCCTCTGCTCCCTGCGCACCGAGAGCATCTCTGCACGTCATGCTGTAAGGCAGGGTGGGAGCTCAGCTTGCAGGATGTGACCCTGCAGGACAAGAGCTATGGCATCTGTGTCAGGGAGTCTGTTTTGTAGGAGCACAGCCGTCCTGCTGGTTCCATCATCCAAGGCTGGTGTCCCAGCACGGCCTGTTGAGCAGTGTGGCCCATGGAGCCTAAAACATTCACTTGGCCCCTGATAGAACCTAAGGTTTCTTTACATATTTATCATGGAAACATTTAAGTGTTACATTTTTATAGTTTTCTTTTGAAATAGTTTTTCTCCCCTAATAGTGACAGGCTGTGGGGGTTGTGGGGGTCGATTTGCGTGCCATAGGGTGAGTTTGCAAGGCTGACTGTTGCGGGGGAGGTGGTGCTGCTGGGTGCCATCCACGCGGGGACGCTGCACTCACGGGGGCAGGGAGAGTATCTTGGGACCCCGAAATCTGCACAGATCACCGAAATCTGTGTGGCCTTTCAGTGTTTTCCTTCTGATTTGGGTTAAGACAAATGTGGCCTTGAATTCACGGTTTCGGGACTCTGTGTCTTTTCGAGAGCGTGGAAGACCTGAACCACGGTGCTGACTTGCTTGCTTGTCTTACGCAGACGGTGACAAGGCTTCTCAACATCAACCCCAACAAGACCTCGGCCAGCGGGAGCTGCGGCGCCCACCTGGTGACTCTGGAGCTGCACAGCGAGGGCAGCACCGTCCTGGTCTTCCAGTTCGGGATGGTGAGGCTGGGG
>NW_012102044.1:989727-994983 GCF_000951045.1 Mandrillus leucophaeus | reverse complement strand
TCACTCCACTGCACTCCAGCCTGGGTAACAGAGCAAGACTCTCAGAAAAGGGTCTGGAAGGAACTAAGTAAAATTTTCATTCCCCAGAGATACACACGCCTTTTAGAGACAAGGTATTCTGCAGTTTTGTTCTAATACTAGAAACGTAGGAAGTCAGCTTTGTTACCAAATGACCATTCAAGTTTGATGATAAATGTGTGAATCTACTAAGTGGTTAAAGATCATCTTTCTGTGAATCTGCTCAGTGGTTAAAGATCATTTTTCTTTTTAAGAATGCAAGTTCTAGCCGGTTTTTCCTACAAGGAATCCAGTTGAATACAACTCTTCCTGACGCCAGAGGTGAGAACCCACCATCCCTGCGAGCCGCCCCCCCGCCCAGGGTGTCCTGGAGTCATTAGACTTCTGTGTGTGTTGCAGACCCTGCCTTTAAAGCTGCCAACAGCTCCCTGAGAGCCTTGCAGGCCACCGTCGGCAACTCCTACAAGTGCAACGCCGAGGAGCACGTCCGCGTCACGAAGGCCTTTTCAGTCAACATATTCAAAGTGTGGGTCCAGGCTTTCAAGGTGGAAGGTGGCCAGTTTGGCTCTGGTGAGTGTCACCGAGGGCAGCTGTCGTGGGGTGTAGAGGACGCGCTTCAGACTCCGCCTGTGGACATATAGTTGCTTCTGTGTGGGCTGGGGCCATGCCTCTGTTCCTCTGCAAGGAGCTGTTTCTTCTTCCCGGTCTGAGGAAGCTGCCCCTGCCTTAGCGAGGCCCAGTGTGTATCAGCTAGGAGCCCCTGGTACCATGTGAGAGTGAGGGATCATTTTAAGAAACAGCGGTGGCACTTCTCCCATGAAAGTCAAATACAAAACTGTCATCTGATGTGCCCAGAGGCCCTGGACGCAGCACAGCTGTCCGGCCACAGCCCGATTCCAGACGGGGAAGAAAGGTGTGTGGTTTCCTTGCTTGCAGAGAGCACCAGTCTCTGCAGCGGCTTCCCCAAGTGACAGTTCCAGCTGGACCTGGAACCTTCCGCCAGGGTTCCTCTTGCGTTTTGGCTGATGTGGAGGGTGGGTGGGGAGAGAGGCCTGTTTGCAGGCCCCCGTGTGAGTGCAGCCCTGACGCCATCCGTCTGTCTTGGCAGTGGAGGAGTGTCTGCTGGACGAGAACAACATGCTGATCCCCATCGCTGTGGGCGGCGCCCTGGCGGGGCTGGTCCTCATCGTCCTCATCGCCTACCTCGTCGGCAGGAAGAGGAGTCACGCCGGCTACCAGACGATCTAGCCCGGCAAGCAGGCACAGCAGCTGCAGGGGCCTCTGTTCCTTTCCCTGGGCTTAGGGTCCTGTCGAGGGGGAGGCACACTTTCTGGCAAACGTTTCTCAAATCTGCTTCATCCAATGTGAAGTTCATCTTGCAGCATTTACTATGCACAACAGAGTAACTATTGAAATGACGGTGTTAATTTTGCTAACTGGGTTAAATATTTTGCTAACTGGTTAAACATTAATATTTACCAAAGTAGAACTCTGAGGGTGGGAGTGCTGCTCTCTCGGAGGGAGGGTGGGAGTGCTGCTCTAAATTGGCACTGGCTCCACTATCATTTGACTTTAGGATTCTGGTGTTTGGTTTCTTCATTCTTTACTGCACTCAGATTTAAGCCTTACAAAGGGAAAGCCTCCGGCCGTCACACGTAGGACGCATGAAGGTCACTCGTCGTCAGGCTGACATGCTCACACATTACAACAGTAGAGAGGGAAAATCCTAAGACAGAGGAACTCCAGAGATGAGTGTCTGGAGCACTTCAGTTCAGCTTTAAAGGCCAGGACGGGCTGGCCTCACGCGGCTGGCGGCCTCGTTCCAGCGGCGGCGTGTCCTTGGGCATCTCATGCTCTGCGGCTCAAGGGCTGGCACTTTTTTAAATATAAAAATGGGTGTTATTTTTATTTTTTTTGTAAAGTGATTTTCGGTCTTCTGTTGACATTCGGGGTGATCCTGTTCTGCGCTGTGTACAATGTGAGATAGGTGCTTCTCGTGATGTTTCGCCGCGGCTTGGGGATTGTGTACACAGGACCGGCTCACGTAATGCATTGCCTGTAACAATGTAATAAAAAGCCTCTTTCTTTTTTGTGTGGGCCTTGTCCTTTTGTCAGCTAAATGGGAGCTCATGAGAAGGACGTCAGGGAAATGGGGGTCGAGCGTGGTTTCAGTGCAGAGAAGGGTGTCAGGGAAACGGGGGGGGTGAGAGTGGTCTCGGTGCCAGATGTAGGGAATGGTGTTGGAGTGGCCTGAGTTCCTGGCACAGTTGTCTGGTTCATTCATGTAAAAGAATTTTTAAATCATTAAAAGAATTACCGTTCATACATAGATACATGGTATAATATGCAGCCATAAAAAGGAATGAGATCATGTCCTTTGAAGGGACATGGATGGAGTTGGAGACCCTTATCCTCAGCAAACTAACACAGGAACAGAAAACCAAACACCACTTGTTCTCACTTGTAAGTGGGAGCTTCTGATGAGAACACATGGACACAAGGCGGGGAACACCACACACTGGGGCCTATTGGGTTGGGAGCAGGGAGAGCATCAGGAAGAATAGCTAAGGGATGCTGGCTTCATACCTAGGTGACAGGATGATCCGTGCAGCAAATCACCATGGCACACATTTACCTATGCAGCAAACCTGTTCACCCTCCACCTGTACCCAGAGCTTAAAAGTTGAAGGGAAAAAATGACCTTTCTAAAGAGAAATCACCTACTACGTGCAGAAGCCTCACATGAAGTGAGTGCTGAGCCACAGAAAGGAGTGGAATATTCACACTGCCGTTGGGGAGGCCTCAGTGACCACTGTGTTAATTTCCAGTCAGCTGAGAAACTGATTAGCATCCTTTATTAGATACAAAGCCACATCTCACATTTTATATATTATTGATATCTCAGGTAAAAAGTTTTCTTTAAAAAGTATGACTTCATAACTAATCAAAAGCTGGTAGAATGACCTGGTTTTAAACTGCTCTTTTAAAAAAATTCACAACTACAGTGTAGTGATGTCAAGTATTTACAACACTAAAAAGGAAAGCAGTGAAAGCTGGTCCAGTGTCAACTCTGGAAAGGAGAATCGCCGTCTGTGCGGAGACGAGCAACGCAGGAGACAGGCACTCACCCCTGTGCCAGCAGCCGGGCCCTGCAGCTCTCGCGCAGCTTGGCGACGGTGGCCATGGACAAGCTTCCAGGTTCTGAAAATATTTTCTGGAAGGCAAACAGTTAGTTTAAAAACAAACCCAACAACACATTTCTACCTTAGCTCTCCCAGACTGTGGCAGACAGATGGGCGGGCCTAGTGTGAGGTGAGGGAGGAGCCGCCCACGTCCCAGGGGTTCTGGGGTGACCCACAGATTGTCACCATCTCACTCCTGCCCGGGGGCCTAGGACTGCAGCTCTGCTGCTCAAAGATGTTAAATGAATCAAGCAGTTGAAGAAAAGACCATCTGCTTCTTTTAGACTTTTTTTTTTTTTTTTTTGAGACAGAGTCTTACTCTGTTGCCGAGGCTGGAGTGCAGTGGCGCAATCTCAGCTCACTGCAACCTCCACCTCCCAGGTTCAAGTGATTCTCATGCCTCAGCCTCCCGAGTCACTGGGACTACACAGGCGTGAGCCACCACACATGGCTAATTTTTGTATTTTTTAGTAGAGACGGGGTTTCATTGTGTTGGCTTGAACTCCTGACCTCAGGTGATCCACACACCTTGGCCTCCCAAAGTGCTAGGATAACAGGCATGAGCCACTGTGCCCAGCCAACATGGTCTTCTCTTCGATGAAGCCCCGGCTGCTGAAACACCGCCACGTTTGCCCTGCTGCACCCAGAGTGGCCCCGAGCCTCCACTCCCTCCCTCTCAGGACGCTACTGACTCTGCATCCCGGGCCTGAGCCTCTCCTAGCGTCTCGGTCTCCTCAGAAGGCCTGTCGGGTGCAGTTCCCACGACCCCCTCATCAGGGCCTGAGTCTATACATCCTGTGCCAGGCCCAGGACCCAGTGGAGAGGCCGGGCCTCGGGAAGCCACACTTCTAGCACCACACACAACAGATGAGTACAGCCATTAGGACCAGGACCAGCATCCACAGTGCCAGGGCCGAGAAGACAGGGCTGCCGTAGACAGGAAAGCCCTCGGAGGCCAGGCACAGGGGGCAGACGCAGGACAGAGCTGGAGGCTCGTCCTGTGCCCTGTGCTCACTGGTGCCCGTCCTGTGCACCCTCCGGGTGGTCAGAGGAGCCCCCGGGCTGCAGGTGAGGTGGGGCCCCCTGGGAGAGGGGACGGAGCCACGTGCAGCCCTACAGACACTCACCTGCATAAACGTGTGACACTCCATCACGAAACTGCCTTTGGTTATCTGCTTAAACTTATCGCAAATGTCTGGAATGCTGGTGGCTTCCAAAATAAACTCCTGGTGCTGCTTAATTAAGGTCAGGGCCACCCGGAAGATAATCTTCGAGCCCTCGTTAAACAAACAGTCCCAGATCCGAAGCACTGTCTGCAGAGACACAGGAACCCGGCATCACTCCCTGGCAGCCCACCCACCCCTGGGCCCGAGTGAGGCGCTCACCTCCACGGGCAGGACGTCGACAAACAGGCAGATGAACCAGCGGGACACCACCAGCGTCCACAGCACGCCCAGCCGCTCCATCAGGGCCCCCACGGCTGGCAGCTTCGCCCGCACCAGCTCCCCGAGGACCTCCTGGTCGGTCTTCAGGCCCAGCATGGCCGGGCTGTAGTAATCTGCCAGGCAGCGGGGAGAAGAGATCCTGAGACACTCCTGTCACCTCCACAAGCCCCATTCCCCTCAGAGCCAGACAAAGATAACAGGGCCACCCCGGGAGGACCCCTCCCAGGAGGGAAAGACAAAGCTGGAGAGGAAGAGTCAGGCTGAGGCCTGCAGACACAGGGCTCGTGGGGAGCGATCCCCACAGCCAGGCCTTTCGGGACGTCCCTGAGGCTGGAGGGATAGGCTGGATACCACCTGGCTGGGCATCAGTTCGGAAGGGCCAGGCGTGGTGGCTCATGCCTGTAATCCTAGCACTTTGGGAGGCCGAGGTGGGTGGATCACCTAAAGTCAGGAGTTCAAGACCAGCCTGGCTGACATAGCGAAACCCTGTCTCTACTAAAATTACAAAAATTAGCCAGGCGTGGTGGCGGGCGCCTGTAACCCCAGCTACTCGGGAGGCTGAGGCAGGAGAATCACTTGAACCCGGGAGGTGGAGGTTGCAGTGAGTCGAG
>NW_012102044.1:987754-989122 GCF_000951045.1 Mandrillus leucophaeus | reverse complement strand
AGAGTCTCGCTCTGTCACCCAGGCTGGAGTATAGTGGTGCCATCTTGGCTCACTGCAACCTCTCTGCCTCCCGAGTTCAAGCAATTCTCCTACCTCAGCCTCCTGAGTAGCTGGGACTGCAGGTGCTTGCCACCACGCCTGGCTAGTTTTTGTATTTTCAGTAGAGAAAGTTTCACCATATTGGCCAGGCTGGTCTCGAACTCCTGACCTCATGATCTGCCTGCCTCAGCCTCCCAAAGTGCTGGGATTACAGGTGTGAGCCACTGCGCCCGGCCTGTTCTTGTTAATTTAATATCTTGGTTAAAACAGAACCATCACAAACGCTGACGCAACATCACGGTCCTGTCACTGCTTTTCAGAGTAAACACACAGTGAAGTCAGTTTAATAGTAAACACTAATGCTTCTGAAGGTGATTTAACCAGAGCCAATTCAGTGAGCAAGCACCAGGGATTAAAAACGCCTCCCTTCCATATCCTTGTTCTGCATCTGCCTCTGGGGTTCTGAGTGCTTTCCTCTTCTTTCACCTTGTTACCTGAGCACATCCCGCTCCAGCTGGGGACAGAGGAGCGAGGAACCATCAGTGCTCACCCTGGCTCTGCAGGTGGCCCCAGTCCCACAGGTGGCATGGCAGGGGGCCCTAAGCGCTGGGCAGCAGGGGGTCTGCAGAGATGCACAGCCTGACCTTGGCCCCAGATACAGAGAAGCTTAGAGCAGCTTCCAAAAATAGAGGCACTGAACTCATTCCCTAAACTCCACCAGGCTGAGCCGGCCACCAAGGGGAGGATTAAATTAAAGCCGCAGCTGCTTTTCCTTCCTTGAACGTCAAGGGCAAGGCGGTTCCTCCCAGGCCCAGCCGGCTCAGCGGCCGCTCCCTGCAGAAGGGGCTCATCCCTTAGGCTGAGGTGCAGGCACTGATGTTCCCAACCTGGTCTTGTCCCCGTGCCCCCAAGGCTCCTTGTCCCTGTCCTTCTAGGGACATCCATGCCTCTGCAAACCACCCAACACTGTGCATTTGTCACCGAGGCTCATGGGACGGCACCTGCCAGGCCAGGACGGGGCGGGGCACAGCTCTGACACTCCCCTACACACCCCTCAGGGTCTGCAGTCAGACATGGGCCGGGGCCACACAATGACGGTGACCACAGGCGTCTGCACGTGGCTGCGGCTTCCTCCTCTACTTGATTTCCACTCTGCAGATCATCCTCCGTGAGCAGGTGTGAGTCCCAAGACCATGCTCTCACACGCACTCACAGGCCAGTTCACACTGGTGCTTCCAATTAGAACATAAAAGGTGTGACTTGGAAGACTCAATTTATTTTTTTGACACAGAGTCTCGCTCTGTCACCCAGGCTGGAGTATAGTGGTGC
>NW_012102044.1:985407-987139 GCF_000951045.1 Mandrillus leucophaeus | reverse complement strand
TAAAAAATTACTGCATTGGCCGGGCGCAGTGGCTCACACCTGTAATCCCAGCACTTTGGGAGGCCAAGGCGGGCGGATCACCTGAGGTCAGAAGTTTGAGACCAGCCTGGCCAACATGGTGAAACCCCGTCTCTACTAAAAATACAAAAATTAGCTGGACGTGGTGGCCGGTACCTGAAATCCCAGCTACTCAGGAAGTTGAGCAGGAGAATTGCTTGGACCCGGGAGATGAAGGTTGCAGTGAGCTGAGATTGTGCCACTGCACTCCAGCTTGGGCGACAGAGTGAAACTCCATCTCAAAAGAAATAAACAAATAAAAACAAATTACTGCAAGATATGTGGAAATTCCCACCACATGATGTCAAATGAGAAAGATGGGATGTGTGACTACACACAAAGCACTCTAGGTGTTTCTAAAACTACCATTCATTCGTTCATTCATTCGTTCATTCATGCGATAAGCCGGGATGTGGCGATCCCTAACACCTGTTACTAAGCGCTGCACTGACTGCTGTAACAGGCACTTTCCAAGCACGGCTTCCTGGCCGCCAGCTCGGAGGCAGGTAAGGCGACAGGTAAGGCACAAGAACATAGAGCATCCCGTGTGCACAGAAAGACGACCCAGGCTTGCACTGAAAATATCATTTTTGGTGCCCACCCCCACTGATAGGGGTAGTGGGCGGTTCCGATCTTTATCTAGACTTCTCCCTCTTCTTCAGTATTAACACAATGGGAGTGACTTATAAAAGATAATCAAAACATGCTTACTACGTGAATGAGATAATGGCATCAATGCCAAGGAGAAAGCTGGGCGCCCAGGTGGGCAGAGGAAGCAGCTGATGCAAATGTGTGCATGGAAGCCCAGGTGTGTGCATGGAAACCCTGGTGTGTGCATGGAAACCCGGGTGCCTGGATGGAAACCCAGGTGCGTGGATGGAAACCCAAGTGTGTGCATGAAAACCCAGGTATGTGCATGGAAGCCCAGGTGTGTGCATAGAAGCCAGTGTGTGCATGGAGGCCCAGGTGTGTGGATGGAAACCCAGGTGCGTGCATGGAAACCCAGGTGTGTGGATGGAAACCCAGGTGTGTGCATGGAGGCCCAGGTGTGTGCATGGAGGCCCAGGTGTGTGCATGGAGGCCCAGGTGTGTGCATGGAAACCCGGGTGTGTGCATAGAAACTGGTCGCAGCTCTCCTGTGAAGAAGCACCTGCCCAGCCCCAGCTTCCATCCAGACAGCAGGAATCCACCTCTTCCCAACAGACAGGGTCTCTGCTCCTCACCTGAGCCACAAGACTGACCACGGCGGAGACCAGGAGCACGACCTGGGGGTTGGGGGCGCAGGGGCAGCTGCTACCAGGTTAGCCCTGCCTCTGTGAGCTGTGGGGCCGGGGTACCAGGAGGCGCAGGCTGCAGCATGGGAGGCGGCCCAGGAGGAGATGCCGAGAAGGCACAGCAAGGACAGCCAGCGCGGGAGCCACCCGGGCGCCCATCCAGCAGCTGCGCACCCCCACCGCCCGAGCCAGCCTCTCTGCATCTCTTTGCTCGAGGAGGCTTCGGTGTGGCGTAGCCCTTACGGGGCCTGAGCCTTCTCAGACACAGCTCAGGTCACAGCAAGGAAGCTGCAAGGCTGGTTTTGCTATTTGGTTTACTTTTTTTTTGTTTTTTTAGACAGAGTCTCGCTCTGTTGCCCAGGCTGGAGTGCAGTGGTGTGATCTCAGCTCACTGCAAGCTC
>NW_012102044.1:983580-983882 GCF_000951045.1 Mandrillus leucophaeus | reverse complement strand
ACAAAGAACTCCCACATTCCCATCAGATTCCCCAACTGTGAACATTTCTGCACATTTGCTCCCCTCCTCACCTCCCTATCTGCATGCACACCACATAGGCGCACAAGTGCACACGCACACAACACACAGGCACATGCGTGCACACGCACACCACAGACAGGTACACACGTGCACACACACGCCACAGACACGTGCACACGCACACCACACACAGGCGCCCACGTGCACACACAACACACAGGTACACACGTACACACACCACACACAGGCACCCACGTGCACACGCACACCACACACAGGTA
>NW_012102044.1:983025-983387 GCF_000951045.1 Mandrillus leucophaeus | reverse complement strand
TGCACACACACCACACAGGCGCCCACGTGCACACACACCACACAGGTACACACGTACACACACCACACAGGCGCCCACGTGCACACACACCACACACAGGTACACACGTGCACACGCACGCCACAGACACGTGCACATACACACAATGCACAGGTACACATGTACACACACCACACAGGCGCACACGTGCACACACACCACACACAGGTGCACACGCACACCACACACAGGCACACGTGCACACGCACACCACACATGGGTACACATGTGCACACGCACACCTGCCTCCATCTCCTGACCTGTGTGAGGCAGAGCTGCACACCCACTGCCCCATCACACCAAATGCTCCAGGGTGTGCTTCC
>NW_012102044.1:977893-981920 GCF_000951045.1 Mandrillus leucophaeus | reverse complement strand
GACCTCTGGTTAAATACTTGGTAGAAAACTGAGCAATTACTTAAATTCCAAGATCCCACTAAATCAGAACAACTGTCTTAAATTCAGCAATTTGTTAGCACACAACTCAATTAAACTTTATCTGCTGTAACTAGGAGACCCTGAACGGAAAAGCAGCAATCACCTTTTTCCCTAATATATAGAGTTCTTTTTTAAAAAAAGTAGCTTATGGTGAAAGCTGGTATCAAGAGGCCTCAGATTATATAAAGTGCTTTCTGTGCAACCTTCTCATGGAATAAACTCACACTTAAGGTGCAAGTCTTGAGGCTCACAGGTCTGGAAACCTGGACGTGGTGAGCCCGCCCTCCTGGTGACTCAGTGCAGTCTGATCCCCAAACAGCCGCTCCTGACCCCAGCCATGAGCCTCCTGTGACAAAGCCAGCCAAACGCGGGTGTGGCCCAGGCCACGTGAGCCCCACCCTCAGGACGGGCGACCTCAGGGAACCCCACTCGGGGGGACGCAGGAAACACGCCTCCGATGTGGCAAGTGCGGTGCAAAGAGCCTCCCTCCACCCACCTCTGCTCATGGGCCTGAGAGAATGTGCCTTGTGGGTCCATATCTCAGCCAGTCCTTCCAGCCAGAGCTGAGGTATTTCTACGGCGAGTTATTAAAACCTGACCTGTTTCCCTATTTTTCATAGGAAACCAGGTCACACCCATCTTTCAGGATGCAGAGGGGCTAAGTCAGGATGGCACTGACTCATGACTGAGGCAGTCTCCCGGGACGGGGCCCCCTCCACCCTCAGTCAGTGGCAGGGCCTGGGCCAACCTCCTCCTCTGAGGACCCATCGCCCGCCCGGGGAGCGGCGTCTGCACCTTCCTCCTGCGTCCTCCCCATGCCTTGCTGGGATGGTGATTGACGGCCGTCACCTTCATGGGCTCTACAAGAGGCCGCGGGTGTGGCAGGTGTCCCGGGCTGAGAACTCGGGGTGTGGCGCGTCTGAGTGTGGATGGTCACAGGCCACGGGGAGCGTGTCCTCAGGTCACTTCCAAACTGAATTGGGATTAGAGGCATTTGCTGGTAAAAGTAACTCCCTTAACTGGACCCCACTCTGTGACTCACGAGCGATGGACCACACAGCCCTCCTGCCTTCCGCAACAACAGCGGTGGGGGAAACCGGGCAGGCAGATGTGGGGTGCAGGCCTCGGGCGCGGAGGCCTGGGATGGGATCTCAGCCCCTCGACTTGCTGGCGGACTGTGTGCGAGCTACTTAATCCCCGCCAGTCTCGGCCTCCTCCGAGGAAAAAGACGACAATGCACACGACATTCTCAATGCCCAGACGGGCTCACACCCCGTGGTCGCTGCCCCACGGCAGGGAGGTTTTGTTTTGTGTCACGGGCCGGGAGGCCTCGGTGGCTGCAGAAGGCTCCACTCCAACCCCAGTCTTTCCATTTGCACCTTCACGCTCACCAGGGAACTCAGTCATGGGTTGACAGGTCTGCTGGCCATTCCGGTCTTCCGGTCTCTATTTTGTAAATTGCCTGTTAGGCACATTCTTCACCTGATGTTCTGCTGAGCTGTTTCTTTTTCTGCTTAGATTTTTTTTTTTTTTTTTTTTTTTCAGACGGAGCTTCACTCTTGTTGCCCAGACTGGAGTGCAATAGTGCAGTCTCGGCTCACTGCAACCTCCACCTCCCAGGTTCAAGCGATTCTCTTGCCTCAGACTCCCAAGTAGCTGAGATTACAGGTGCATGGCACCACACCCAGCTAATTTTTGTATTTTTAGTAGAGACAGGGTTAGACCATGTTGACCAGGCTGGTCTCGAACTCCTGACCTTAGGTGATCCACCTGCCTCAGCCTCCCAAAGTGCTGAGACTACAGGCATGAGCCACCGTGCCCTTTCTGCTTAGATTTTTAGAAATTCACACACAGTCCAGACACTAACCCTTTGTTAATTACATGGATCAAAGATACTTTCTCAAACCAGCAGCTTTTTACTTTGGTTATGATGTCTCTCACCAAAATTAGTTTTTAAATTTTCATGTAATTAAAATTATCGAGGCCTTTTATGCTTTTTGAATTATGTTCAAGAACTTCTCCCCTACTCCCACATGACACAATTGTTCTGTATTTTGTTCTCTGAGTTTCAAAGTTTTACTTTTTTACATGAGTCTTAAATCCATCTGGAATTGAAATAAGGGTTTAATCTTGTTTTCTTCCATACAGACAAGTGTCGCTGAATCATGTTTTAAACAGTCTTTTTCCCATTAATCGACATATCTCACAAAAGACATTCCCATAGATTAACAGATCCACAGACTGGTTGATTTCTATCTGGCTTCGCAAATCTGTTCCATTGGTCTGTTTATCCATTCATAACCTAATACCACACCATTTTAATTATTAGAGCATTATAATATATCTCCAGTGTTGTTCTTTCAAGCCTTCTTGGCTCGGCTTTGCCCTTGATTAGTCCATATGATTAAGCCATCCTTGCATTTCTGGAATAAACTATCTTCAAACTAAAAAAATACTTCATAATCATCTGTAGATTCAAGTTGCTAATACTAATAATGAACATTTACATACTTCTGTTCATCAGTGAGATTAGCCTGTATGGTGTGAAGGTTATACTAGCTTCATAACATGAAGCGATGGGCAGTTCCTTTTTTATATTTTCTGCGATTGTTTAATTAATCAGTTATTTAGACAGGGTCTTGCTCTGTCACCCAGGCTGGAGTGCAGTAGCACTACCACAGCTCACTGCAGCCTCGACCTCCTTAGCTCAAGTAACCCTCCCACCTCAGCCTCCCAGGTAGCTGGGACCACAGGCATGCACCACTCAAAGTGCTAGGATTACAGGTATGAGCCCCAAGATTTATTTAAAAAAAAAAAACAAAAAACAGAATTAACCACAGCCCTTTGGGAGGCAAAGGCAGGAGGACTACTTGAGGCCAGGTGTTCAAGGCCAGCCTGGGCAACATAGCAAGGCCCCATCTCTACCAATAAAAAAAAAAATCTACCAGGCACAGCAGTGTCTACCTGTGGTCCCAGCTACTCAAAAGACTGAGGCAGGAGAATCACTTGAGCTAAGGAGGTTGAGGCTGGATTGAGCCATGATCACACCACTGCACTCCAGCCTGAGTAACAGACTGAGACCCTGTCTCTAAAAAATACAATAAAATGGCCAGGTGCGGTGGCTCACGCCTGTAATCCCAGCACTTTGGGTGGCCGAGGTGGGTGGATCACCTGAGGTCAGGAGTTCGAGACCAGCCTGACCAACATGGTGAAACCCCATCTCTTACTAAAAATACAAAAATTAGCCAGGCCTGGTGGTGGGTGCCTATAGTTCCAGCTACTCCGGAGGCCGAGGCAGGAGAATGGCGTGAACCCAGGAGGCAGAGCTTGCAGTGAGCCAAGATCGCTCCACTGCACTCTAGGCTGGGCAACAGAGCGAGACTCCGTCTTGAAAAAATAAATAAATAAAAAATAAAACAAAAACATTAAAAAGCAGGAGTTACCTGTTCCTTCACAGTCTGATAGCAGCAAAAACCCAGTGTGTCCATGCACACACCCATCTGATGTTCTATTTTCTCTCTCAAGTCAACTTCATTAGGCTGTTTTTTTCTCAGAATTATCCACTACTGTCTCTTCATTTTCTTCTTTTGATTCTTAAAAATCTCTACAAATCTTCAAATTACAGCACCTTTTCATTTCTACTATATCTTATACTTTTTTTTTTTCTGAGATAAGAGTGTCACTCTGTGACCCAGGCTAGAGTACAGTGGCGTGATCTTCGCTCACCTGTTCTAAAGTCACGGATGCACCAATCACCACTGCACCGTACACTTGAAAGGGGGGACTGTGGGATATGTGGATTACACCTCAACAAAGATTTCTCTTCAGTGCCTGTGCTTTTGTGTGTTTATTTATTTATTATTTATTTACTTGAGACAGGGTCTTGTCCTATTGCCCAGGCTTAAGCGCAGTGGGGTGATCTCGGCTTTCTGCAACCTCCGTCTCCCGGGTTCACGCCATTCTCCTG
>NW_012102044.1:974512-977163 GCF_000951045.1 Mandrillus leucophaeus | reverse complement strand
GTGCACACGCACACCTGCCTCCATCTCCTGACCTGTGTGAGGCAGAGCTGCACACCCACTGCCCCATCACACCAAATGCTCCAGGGTGTGCTTCCCCAAACAACAGCATGGCCACCTCGACCCTAGTCAACACCAACATCACCTCCCAGTTCCCAGACTCCACCCGACAGCCTTCAAGGGCTCCATGAGTACAGTTCCCACAAACACATCCCGAGGAATCCACCCAAGAACAAGCTTCAGGAGCCACACTGACGAAGGCCCAGTGACGCACATTACGCCAGAGTTTCCTGGAGAAACAGGCGGGTCCAGGTCTGGGGCAGAAGGCCCATGGGATGAGCCCAGAGTAGCCCGTCCTGCAGACTTGAGGAAGTCGTCGGCACCACAGTCACATCCACAGGACTCGGGCCAACCAGAAGAGGCTCCCACTGGCCACAAATGGGGCAGCCTGAGCTTCAAGAAGGATAAAAACCCTCCAGTGTGTGCAGCCCAGGAGCCCACAATTACATGGACACACAACACTGACCAACCCCTTCCAGTGACCAGATGCCAATTTATCATCTGGAGGGTGGGGACATAATGCCGAGGGATCCAGCATTTATCCTGCCTGTTCTAACGGACTCATGACATCGGGTCTTGATTCAGCCGCCAGTCCGCAGGAATTTCAAGGAGAGGGCGCCGGTGTATTCCCATCAGGAAAGCCTGCGGCGCCAAGCTCGGCGGGTTGGCTGCCCCAAGTGCTTAGACAGGAAGAGAAAGAGGTGCAGGTTCCCGCACACAGACGAAAGGGACCCAAGGGATCCTGAAGTGCAACCCAGGGTAATGCTAAGACACACAGCCCAGGTGCCCATGTGCGTGGCGAACCGCAGAGAACCGCACGGAGCAGTGTGGTCATAGGAAGATGGGATCCAGTCACAACCTCTGCCAGACTCACGAATGCACCCATCACCACTGCACCGTACGCTTGAAATGGGGGGACCGTGGGATAAGCGGATTTCACCTCAACAAAGATTTCTCTTCAGTGCCTGTGCTTTATTTTTTTCTTTTATTTATTTTTTTGAGATGGGGTCTTGGTCTGTCATCCAGGCTGGAGTGCAGTGGTGCGATCTCAGCTCACTGCAACCTCCACCTCCCAAGCTCAGGCAATTCTCGTGCCTCAGCCTCCCAAGCAGCTGAGATTACAGGTGTGCCCAGCTAATTTTTGTACTTTTAGTAGAGATGGGGTTTTGCCATGTTGGCCAGGCTGGTCTTGAACTCCTGGCCTTAAGCGATCCACCCACCTAGGACTTCCAAAATGTTGGGATTACAGGCGAGAGCCCGAGTTCGAGACCAGCCTGGGCAATACAAGAAGACCCTGTCTGTACTCAAAATAAAACAATTAGCCGGGCATGGTGGTGCAGACCTGTAGTCTCAGCTAGTTGGGAAGCTGAGGTGGGAGGGTCACGTGAACCCAGGAGGTCAAAGGCTGCAGTGAGCTGTGATCGTGCCACTGCACTCCAGCCTGGCAACAGAGTGAGACCCTGTCTCCAATAAAAAAATAAATAAATAAACTTGAGAAGTAGCTAAGACCTCTGGTTAAATACTTGGTAGAAAACTGAGCAATTACTTAAATTCCAAGATCCCACTAAATCAGAACAACTGTCTTAAATTCAGCAATTTGTTAGCGCACAACTCAATTAAACTTTATCTGCTGTAACTAGGAGACCCTGAACGGAAAAGCAGCAATCACCTTTTTCCCTAATATATAGAGTTCTTTTTTAAAAAAAGTAGCTTATGGTGAAAGCTGGTATCAAGAGGCCTCAGATTATATAAAGTGCTTTCTGTGCAACCTTCTCATGGAATAAACTCACACTTAAGGTGCAAGTCTTGAGGCTCACAGGTCTGGAAACCTGGACGTGGTGAGCCCGCCCTCCTGGTGACTCAGTGCAGTCTGATCCCCAAACAGCCGCTCCTGACCCCAGCGATGAGCCTCCTGTGACAAAGCCAGCCAAACGCGGGTGTGGCCCAGGCCACGTGAGCCCCACCCTCAGGACGGGCGACCTCAGGGAACCCCACTCGGGGGGACGCAGGAAACACGCCTCCGATGTGGCAAGTGCGGTGCAAAGAGCCTCCCTCCACCCACCTCTGCTCATGGGCCTGAGAGAATGTGCCTTGTGGGTCCATATCTCAGCCAGTCCTTCCAGCCAGAGCTGAGGTATTTCTACGGCGAGTTATTAAAACCTGACCTGTTTCCCTATTTTTCATAGGAAACCAGGTCACACCCATCTTTCAGGATGCAGAGGGGCTAAGTCAGGATGGCACTGACTCATGACTGAGGCAGTCTCCCGGGACGGGGCCCCCTCCACCCTCAGTCAGTGGCAGGGCCTGGGCCAACCTCCTCCTCTGAGGACCCATCGCCCGCCCGGGGAGCGGCGTCTGCACCTTCCTCCTGCGTCCTCCCCATGCCTTGCTGGGATGGTGATTGACGGCCGTCACCTTCATGGGCTCTACAAGAGGCCGCGGGTGTGGCAGGTGTCCCGGGCTGAGAACTCGGGGTGTGGCGCGTCTGAGTGTGGATGGTCACAGGCCACGGGGAGCGTGTCCTCAGGTCACTTCCAAACTGAATTGGGATTAGAGGCATTTGCTGGTAAAAGTAACTCCCTTAACTGGACCCC
>NW_012102044.1:964767-971682 GCF_000951045.1 Mandrillus leucophaeus | reverse complement strand
TCAGGTGATCCTCCTGCCTCAGCCTCCCAAAGTGTTGGGATTACAGGTGTGAGCCACCGCGCCCGGCTACATTTTTTTCTCATCAATCTTGCCAGAGGTTTGTCTATTCATCAGTTTTCCCAAAGAACCAGATTTTTGTCTGTTTATCTTTTCTTTTGCTTCGCTGTTCCTGTGTCACTAATTTTCAGTCTTTCATGTATGTTTATATAGGTCTATAAAAACTCTGAAATACACACATCGGACTGATGATAACAGTTACCTCTGAGTGGGAGATAAATGGGGATGTGCTAGTGAAGGCAGGTCATCACTTTTACTTAAATTTTTATTTTTAGTAGAGATGGGAGGGGTCTCACTTTGTTGCCCAGGCTGGTCTGGAACTTCTGGGCTCAAGTGATCCTCCCACCTTGTGTCCTCCCAGATGCTGGGATTATATGTGAGTTACTCTGCCTGGCCTTTTTTTTTTTCTTTTTTAGATAGAGGCTCGCTCTGTCTCCCATGCTGGAGTGCAGTGGTGTGATCTCAGCTGACTGCAACCTCAGCCTCCCAGGTTCAAGCTGATTCTTGTGTCTCAGCCTCCTGAGTAGCTGGGATTACAGGCGTCCGCCACCACACCTGGCTAATTTTTATATTTTTAGTGGAGATGGTGTTTTGCCATGTTGGCCAGGCTGGTCTTGAACTCCTAACTGCCCGCCTCGGTCTCCCAAAATGCTAGGATTATAGGCCCGAGCCACGGCTCCTGGCTGTCACTTTTTATTCTATAAAAAGTACTGTATTTTTTGAACTTCTGAAATGAGAATAAGTCTGTGTATTTCTTGTATAACTTAAAAAGCAGCAACTAAGAGCAGGATAACAGTGGCACTGAAGTAACCTAGTTTGGGTAACTGTAACTTAGGGAAGGACGGATATTAGAGCAGGATGACCGTGGCACTGAAACGACCTACTTTGGTCACTATAACTTAGAGAAGGACGTATATTTGCCTCTTTTCTCTGCCGCTGGGAGAGCTCTGCCGGGATCGGAATAACCCCTTTTCCTCCCATAATCCTAAAAGTTTAGTTTTTATACTTTCTTTTCTTTTTGAATCCAGACCTATTTGCATTGCAGTTTCGTTCAACTTAATCTCATAATGAATATCGGAAATGACGTCTCATGGACTGAGAATGCATCTGTCCATCACACCAGCACGGCGGGGCCTGCGCCTGCCCTCTGGGTTGGCACTGAGCCCTCCGACCTGAGCTCTCACCTGCTGCTGCTTGGGGTCCGCCCCCCACAAAGACGGAACTCGTGTGTGCTCCCCGATGTTTCCCACACCCCTGAACAGTGCCCGGAACACGATAGGTTTTCAACAAAAATGTGGTGAAAAGAATTACATGGCCCATGGATGGGAAGATTCGCCGTGATTTGCACTCGGACATCACTGAAGCAGGCTGTGAGCCTGTGTCCACGTCCTGCCAATCCCACATCTGGATGTCTCCTAACTCCGTCTGCCTCTAGTTTCACCATTCCACCTGGTCCAGGCGTTCACCGAACTGAGCTGCGACAGTCGGCAACCTTTCCGCCCCGCGAGGCTCTGCCTCCTGCTGCTGCTGCGCCGGGTCCACGGCCTCCAGTCGGGCGAACGGCTCTTCCTGCTCCCGGGAGCTCTGCGGGGCTCCCTTCCTCCGGGGTGGCTCCATCAGGCTGGTCTCTGGCATCTCCATTTCTGTGGCCTTGGGTTGAGGGTGGCACTGATTCCTCCCTGCCCTTAACGATGCATTGAGCTTCGCCCCGTCCGTGAGGACACGCACTATGGTCTGTGAGTCACACAGCCAGGATCTGAACCAGGTTCGGCCACGTACAGCGGTGGTCAGGCCAGCACGCAAACTCTCCCGGCCTTCAGTGTCCTCACCCTGGAAATGGGGTGGGTGACTGTCTGTGTGGTGTGACTGTCCTGAGGACGACCACAGCTCAGCGGGAACCTGACACACGCCGTGCGCTCACCAGGCAGGAGCTGGAGCCACACACCCCCACCAGGCTCCAAACACTGGGGACTGGCCCAGCTGCCCCTCACGTCTCCTCTGCCCTACAGGATGAACACGCAGCCCCTTGGCCCAGCACCACAGCCAGGCTGGGGAAGGGCAGAGTGGTCTCAGCCCCAGGTCCTGCCTGCCCGACGGCTCCTCAACTTCTCTTCCCAAGTGACCTGAGCCTGCAGCCCATCGTCTGCACTGGCCTTCACTATAACCCGTGGATAACTTACTAATAAATACATTTTAATTATTAAATAATTAAACATTAATACAGAGAAAAGTGGAAAAGTTTGAAAAGAAGGTTTTCACCTTAAAAAGTAAGTACTTACTTAAAAAGTAACTATGGATATACATAGCACAATCGTGCTCTTGCTAGTATTCACAAACTCAGTAACAAATACACACATGAAACCAAGACAGCCTCTCAGAGATTCTGTGATCAATACAAGCTACACTGTGGCCCTCAACGGACACAGAAGTTACCAACTGAGGAGGGGGTGAGCCAACCACGCAGCCCCAGCTGCCCGCAAGGGTCAAGACAGCACAGAGGCCCTCTGCTGGCCCAGGAGCAAGCAGCCGCTGCAGCCGGGACCTGGCCACTTACATGGGTTTCTCCTCTTCGACTCAATGTCAAAGACATTTTTTTACTGCAAAAAGATTTTTGGCCAGACATGGTGGCTCATGCCTGTAATTCCAGCACTTTGGGAGGCCGAGGCAGGCGGATCACCTGGGGTCAGGAGTTTGAGACCAGCCTGACCAACACGGTGAAACCCCGTCTCTACTAAAAATACAAAATTAGCTGGGCGTGGTGGCGCACACCTGTAATCGCAGTTACTTGGGAGGCTGAGGCAGGAGAATCACTTGAACCCAGGGGCAGAGGTTCCAGTCAGCCAAGATCACGCCACTGCACTCTAACCTGGGCGTCAGAGTGAGACTCTGTCTCAAAAAAAAAGATTTTAACCTCAACTCCCAAACTATTCAACCATGTTTTAATTAAATCTTGATTTCTCAGCGGAATCACTTTGGCAGCACCAGAAACAGGACAGTTCAGGCAAAACTGCAGGAATTTGTAACATACCAGGTAGTATCCTTCCAACAAGAGCATCTAACAGCCAAAAAGATTCTTCTTCATTATTCGTTATAAGAATCAGATATCCCGCTATAAAATTCATTCCCTGAAATTAGAAAAATGAGAAACAGAAATTCACATTGAGTTTTAAGCCTCCATACGATTCTGCAGTCATTCAGCTACTAACTACCCAGTTTCCATTTCTCCTGCTTTTCCCTAAAACCTGCATAATTCCAGAATGATCCTTTAGTAGAACTCTAGAGTCACTAAATACCTACCATCTAGTAATGTGTTTAGTCAAGCTTACGTGAAGAAAAGTAAAAGCAAAGGGAAACACTTTAAAGAAATCCTGAATACTAAAATCAAAGACTCATCCACTAATGGTAACCTTGTGATAAAAAAACATAACTTACCATTGGTTTCTAAAGAAATTACTAGATATCAACAACATGAAACTGTCTGCCAGAGAGAAAACTATACCAATGACCACACTTTATAAAAACTGTAAGGAACATGTTCTGACACGCGGGTGTTGGGAGAATTTCGTGGTGGAGACCCTTTCGGGAAATCCATGTGCACACCTGCCAAAGGGGTGCTGCCTCAAACATCACATATGTGACCCTCTCCATCGAGGGCAGCCCCAGACCCTGTGGCCGAGAGCGGACCCGGGGGGACCTCTGTGGCCAAGAGCGGACCCGGGGGGACCTCTGTGGCCGAGAGCGGACCCGGGGGGACCTCTGTGGCCGAGAGAGGACCCGGGGGGACCTCTGTGGCCGAGAGCGGACCCGGGGGGACCTCTGTGGCCGAGAGCAGACCCCTTCGAGCGGACAGTGCTACTGGTCCTGGGAGAGGGTGACAATGTGGACAGTGGACACATGGAAATGCAGGTGGGTGATCATCGTGGAGAAAAAGCAGAACATGGCCAAGCACAGTGGGGGATCCCAGCACTGTGAGAGGTAGAGGCAGGAGGATCACCTGAGCTCGGGAGTTCAAGACCAGGCTGGGCAACATGGCAAGACCCCGATCTCTACAAAACATACAAAAATCACCTGGGCGTGGTGGTGCACCTGTGGTCGCAGTCACTCAGGAGGCCAAGGTGAAGAACCGCTCGAGCACAGAAGGTTGAGGCTCAGTGAGCCGAGATCACACTACTGCACTCCAGCCTGGGTGACAGAGCGAGACCCTGTGTGCACTGTGTAACTCTACACGTCTGCTATGCATTGAACTGTGTCCCCCGCCCCAAAATTCAGCTGTTGAAGTCCTAACCCCTAGTACCTCAGATTGGGACCTTGTTTGGGAAAAGGACTGTTGCAGATGTCATTACGGATGGGGTCATGGAGGAGTTGGTGGGCCCTAATCCAAGCCTGGTGTCCTTGTCTTAGGCAGAGCTTCAGACACAGGCACGCACAGGAGAACGCACGTGGAGATGGAGGCAGGGACTGGGGTAGTGATGCTGCCCACCGAGGGGCACCCAGGACTGCCAGGAACCAGCAGAGTCAGAGCAAGGCCTGGGACAGTCCCTTTGTCACAGCCTCAGAAACAACCCACCGTGCAGACATCGTGACCTCAGACCCCGCAGACGCCGCGACCTCAGATGCACAGCCTCCAGAGCCGAGAGAGAATTCGTTTCCACTGTTTACCAGGCTGTGGCATAGCCTCCGGAGCTGAGAGAATTCATTTCCACTGTTTACTAGGCTGCGGTGTTTCCTTAGGGGTCCACAGCAAGCTAACAGGTGCACATCTACGCACACACATGTACATATGTGCCTGTAGGTTCCAAATGCCAGCTGAGCTCTGGCATTCTGTTAGTATGTAACATTGTGTTTGTGGTTTGTTTTTTAAGAATAGAGATGGGGTCTTGGGGCCAGGGGTGGTGGCTCACGCCTGTAATCCCAGCACTTTGGGAGGCCGAGGCAGGCGGATCACAAGGTCAGGAGATCAAGACCATCCTGGCTAACACAGTGAAACTCCATCTCTACTAAAAATACAAAAAATTAGCCGGGCGTGGTGGCAGGCGCCTGTAGTCCCAGCTACTCGGGGGGCTGAGGCAGGAGAATGGCGTGAACCTGGGAGGCAGAGCTTGTAGTGAGCCAAGATTGCACCACTACACTCCAGCCTGGGCGACACAGCGAGACTCTGCCTCAAAAAAAAAAAAAAATAGAGATGGGGTCTTGCTGTATTGCCCAGGCTGGTCTTGAACTCTTAGCCTCAAGCAAGCAATCCTCCTGCCTTGACCTCCCAAAGTGCATGATTATAGGAAAGGGCCACCCAGGTGGGTGGTGTTTTTTGGTTTGTTTCTCGCTTTTTTGGAGACAGGGTGTTGCTCTGTTGCCCAGGCTGGAGTGGTGCAATCATGGCTCACGGCAGGCTTGACCTCCCAGGCCCAAACGACCTTCTCACCTCAGCCCCTTGCATAGCTGGGACCACAGGCATGTGCCACCACACCTGGCTAATTTTGTAACATATTTCGTAGAGATGGGGTCTTGCCACCTTGCCCAGGCTGGTGTTTGTGTTTTATTAAAGCTGTTTTTGAAACGCGAAGGAGCAGAAAATAGAATGACGTAGAGGGTTTCTTGCCCACTCTACCTCAACTCCAGAAGGCCAAATTCTTGCTCCTGGACAGTCATAAAAGCAAGGAATGGCAGGAATTCTGTCTGCAAAGGAGGGACTCTCCCAGCTTCACCTGACATGGCACTGTCTGCCCGCCACAGAGCGGCACACGCGCAGCACGCGGAGCAGCTGGTGAGGACGGCGCGGTACCGTGGCTCTGCTGCTGGCCTGTCTCAGGGCGTTCCTCACGCACACGTCCACCCTTTCTCCTTGGGAGCATTCACTCTGCCAGGGACCAGGCCCAGGGCTGTCCAGGCAGGGGCTCCACACTCCCGCAAACGTTCGCTCAAACTGCATTTTCTGGTTGGTGCACGCCTGGCTCCTGGCTCCTACAGGAAGTTTCCGGTGGCATCACTGGGCCTGCTGGGTTCGAACCACCCATCACGACAATGTCCTTCCCCGTCTTCCTAGAAACATTTAAGCCAGCCACAACCCCTAGAAGCCTGTGAAGCACATGGCCTGAAATGCCAGGAAAGCACTCTACAATCCCGGTGGCAGCCGTGGGCTCCAGGCTCCCAGCCACTGGGACTCACAGGCAGTCACAGGCCACGTGTGCACCTGGAAACCATCGTGGAAGCCAGCCCTGCCCAGATGCCTGCCCTACCCTCGGCGAGCTCAGAGAGACTGGAACAGCACCACCGGCGAAAGGCCCAGGCAGGGCACACACAGGCTGGGAGACTGCACGGCTCCTAGCTGCCCCCAATTCCGGCCTGTTCGCTCCACCAGTTACTAAGAGCAATGCCCTTAATATGCACCCAGCTAGGTGGCCTCCAGGAGGCGCAAGGACTCTCCAACCGCACCTGCTGGTTCACACCACGGAGCCAGCCGGGGGATGACAGTGTAGACAGCAGACACTCTGGGAGTGGCCTCAGAGGACAACACACAGCTCACAGCACACGCATCCCATAGCACACACATCCCACAGCACGTGCACCCCACCGCACACATATCCCATAGCACACATGCCCCATAGTACACAAGCCTTCCAGCATACACACGACACAGCACACACACTGCACAGCACACGTACCCCACAGCACACATGCCCCATAGTTCACATATCCCACAGCACACACGCCCCATGGCACACCACATGCATCCCACAGCACACACACCCCCACAGCACATATATCCCACAGCACACGCACCCCACATACCCCACAGCACATGCACCTCACAGCACACGCACCCCACAGCACATATATCCCACAGGACACGCACCCCACAGC
>NW_012102044.1:956551-964337 GCF_000951045.1 Mandrillus leucophaeus | reverse complement strand
CACAGCACATATATCCCACAGCACACGCACCCCACAGCACACGCACCCCACAGCACATATATCCCACAGCACACGTGCCCCACAGCACATGCGCCCCACAGTACACATTTCCCACAGCACACACATGCCCCACAGTACACACCCCACAGCACACGCATCCCACAACACAGCACACATGTGCCCAACACATGCTCCATAGCACACGCCCCACAGCACAGATTTCCCACAGCACACACGCACCCCACAGCACTCGCCCTCTGTGTCCCGTGCTCACTGATTCTCCCCCCGCTGCCTGAGGCCGAAACAAGGTTGTCAGCTGCTGCTCCCTGTCCTCCCTGCTGGCAAACGGTGTCCGAGCCTCGATGGGGCGTCAGGATGTGGAATTCATGAACATTGTTGACAGAGACATGAAGCCGTCACTGCCGAGCCCGCAGCTGTGGGCAGACCTGTCCTCACAGCCACCTCATGCTTGCGTCAGAGGGTCCCGAGGCTCACCTGGCAGTAGCCCACTCCCTGGTTATGGTGCCCGTATGCCAGCAGCACATTGTACAGGGTCTTCTGCAGGCAGGGCTCCGTGGTCTTCCGAAACTTCACATTGTCGGGGAAGGTCCGGTTCAGGTCTGCGGGAAATTCAGAAGGAATCACCCACGGGTTTCTGCTCCACAAGCCTCCCACCCCTCCAGCTGCCCCGAGGGTGGCCACCTGGCTTCCACCTGGGACTTAGGGACTGGTTTTCACCCTGGCCGCACAGCAGACTCAACACAGCCAGAGCGACAGGCTCACTGGGCCAGGAAGGAGGGGGTGATCCTGGACTCGGGGTGGAGGGGGGCCCCAACCGTCCTTCCCGCAGAGTCAGGGACGGCAGAGCAACCCCAGCGCTGGCGGCCAGGCCATGGCGCTCCTTCCTCGATGCCCGTCTCCTCCCGTCCCCCAGCACAGGCCTCCTGCATCTCGGACCTTGCGCACAGTGGAGGCAGCTCTGCCTCGAGGACCCAGGGTGACAGGTGGAGAGAAATGCCCACAGAACTTTGGGACACTCTCCTAATTCCAAAGATGCAAAACAGAAGGAGACAGAATAAACTGAGACTCCTCAGAGATAAAGGACACGGCTGAGAGCTGAGAACTGAGAACTGAATAAACCCCGCGTTGTCAGCTTGTGTGTGCAGGAGGCATCCCTGCCGGCCTCTTCCTTCCTTGGCACCAACCCCTCCACTGTCCAGCCCAGGCATCTTTTGGCAGGACAGTGGCCCTGGACAAGCTGTCTAGTGCCGGGGGATCCGGATACCACATGGGTCCCCGAGACTAACCAAGCCTCACGCTGGCCCAGTGCCAGGCCTCATTGAAGCTGACCTCCACATTAACCCCGGACGCAAGCCGAGCAGGAAGGATAATGCTGGCTCGACAACTCCACTGGCTTCTGCTCCCACTGGCCCTACCTCCATTAGAGGTGTTCACCAGGTTCCCCACGTGGTCACCAGCGGACGGCCGGTTCCAAGACTGACTCACAGCAGCCCCCGCCAGCCGTGATGCTGAGATGTGCACACACCCCCACTCTGGAGGAACCCAACCGCCTCTGGTCTCTCCATAACGGCTGCAAAATACTGTGAGTCTGTTTCCAACCTCTGGCCCCAGGCCTTGTCTTTGCTACAAAAAACTAGATTTGGGCGAACATTAGTTCAGTGCCTCAGAGCACATTATTTCTTATTGTGTGTTTTCTTACAAAAGAGTCTTTTTTTTTTTTTTATGGAATTCTAAACATTCCAAAAACTGGAATCAGTCAAGGGGAAGTTAGTATTTTTGCTATTTCAGACTAGAGTGACCAGCTGTGTTCATTTCTATGTAATATTTTTATTGAGTTTTTCCATATATATATATTTTTTGACACAGGATCTCACTCTGTCACCCAGGCTGGAGTGCAGTGGTGCAATCACGGCTCACTGCATCCTCGACCTCCAGGGCTCAAGTGATCCTCCCACCTCAGCCTCCTGAGTAGCTGAGACTACAGGCACACACCACCATGCCTGGGCTAATTTACGTATTGTTTTGTAGAGACGGAGTTTTGCCATGTTGGCCAGGCTGGTCTTGAACTCCTGAGCTCAAATAATCTGCCTGCCTCAGCTTCCCGAAGTGCTGGGATTACAGGCATGAGCCACCATGCTAAGCGTCTTGAGATGTTTTGATAACATCCTGTGGGAAAGGAGATGGTTCCATCTCCACTGTGGAGATGGAAGAGCAAGGGAGCTTTCTGTCTGCACTGTGTGGCCTGGCATTGGCTCTGTGGGGCTGGACCATCCACTGCATGGCTCCTGAAAGATAACTGACCAGGTGCCTCCAATTACTAAGCACAGAACTGCCATGGATCCAGCAGCCCCACACTCTGGGTAGGAGCCCACAGCTGACAGCAGGGACCCAGCAGAATCCACATACCCACGCTCACGGCCGTGCCACCCACAACAGCCATGCGGCAGGAGAGCCCAGGGGTCCACTGACAGGTGGATAAATGAACAAAATGTTGTCTGCCCATGCGTGGAATATTATTCACTCTTAAAGAAGGAGGAAATTCTCACACGAGATGCAGCACAGAGGATCCCTGAGGACTGAGGCGAGGGAAAGGACCCCAGCCGCACAGGTCGCAGCCCACAGGACTCCTCTTACGTGACCCTGGAGTTGCCAAAGCACAGAGGCAAGTGCACTGCGGGCTCTCAGGGGCTGGGCAAGGACACGGGGGTGGTGCTTGACAATGGGGACAGAGCTTCAGCTTGGGAAAATGAAATGGTAAGTTTTATATTAGGCATATTTTACCATAATTAAAAAAAAGATTCAGCCAGGCGAGTGGCTCACTCCTGTAACTCCAGCACTTTGGGAGGTGAAGAAGGGAGAATCCTCAGAGCCCAGGAGTTCAAAACCAAAACCCATCTCTGCAAAAAAATAAAAATTAAAAAAATGAGCCAGGTGTGGTGGTGCACACCTGTGGTCCTGATCACTTCCAGCTACGCGGGAGGCTGAGGCAGGAGGATCACTTGAGCCTGGTAGGTCAAGGCTGCAGTAAGCACTCACCGTGACTGCACGACTACACTCCAGTCTGAGCAAGAGTGACACCTGTCTCAAGAAAAAAAAAAAATCATCCAAAAAACCACAAAACAGAGCCTTTAAACTCATTTTTCAGACAGCAGTGCTCTGTTGTACTATGCACCCCCTCCCCACTGCACCCAAGCTCTCCTCTTCCCACCCTGAATCAGCGTTTCTGGCCGCCAGGCTGTGCATCTGCTTGGAGACCTTTGGCGGCAAACACTCTGCGGTCAGGAAGCAGCCTCTCCCCGGCAGCCCCAGCCCCCAGCCTGGGTAGCCCCCTCCCCATTGGCTCAGCCCTGTGGACAGGAGACCCCCAGGAAGGGCAGCAGGATGCACCGTGTCCTCACCCTCCCAAGTCTTTCTAACCTCACAGCACTTTAAAGCCACTGGGTTTTTTAAAATTAAGTATATTGTGTTTAAGTGTGTATTTCTCAAAAACTGTTAAAATCAGAAGGGCGGATGTACTTTCTAAAAATCTAATTTTTCAATTTAGATTAACCAATTTTTCTTTTTTTTTCTTTTTTTTTTTTTTTTGAGATGGAGTTTCACCCTTGTTGCTCAGGCTGGAGTGCAATGGTGCGATCCCAGCTCACCGCAACCTCCACCTCCCGGGTTCAAGCGATTCTCCTGCCTCAGCTCCCGAGTAGCTGGGATTACAGACATGCACCACCATGTCCGGCTGTTTTTGAATTTTTAGTAGAGGGGGGTTTCTCCATGTTGGCCAGGCTGGTCTCGAACTCCTATTCTCAGGTGGATCTGCCTTCCTCGGCCTCTCAAAGTGCTGGGATTACAGGCATGAGCCACCGCACCCGGCCTTAGGTTAATCAATTTTGTTAGCATTCTGAACTTCTGAGAGCCAGGGACCCTATGGCTATGTGATTACTGAGAAAATCGGAGGAGAAGGGAGTCCAGCAATTATGACAGACACAAAAAAGGAAGCCCTGGTGTGTGGCCTCATGAACGCGGCTGCGTATGACGGCCACGCGACCAGTGCCCGGCGCAAAGCCCGCCGGCAACAGAGGCTGCCTCTCACTGTCCTGCAGGTCTTCATGGAGCATATCTGCTCCTTCGTGACCATTTTCGTATTAGCCAGCTAGGCACGTGAATATTTGCTGAGTGAATTACGATCATTGCTCTCCCCTTGCAAAGGCTTCAGTTTTTATTCTTTCGTGGAGGAAGACGTAACTTTAAGTTAAAACCAGCAGACGCACCACTCACTCCTGGACACTGAGACTAGACACTGGGTGGAAACCAGTTCCTTCTGGCCCCCGGGCCCTGTGCCAGAGCCTGATCCCCGCTGCCTCACCTGTCCTGATGGCGTCCTCCAGCCTGGGGTTTCTCTCTCCCTGGAGAAGCCGGTGATAGTAGCCGGGATTCTGGTCCATCTGAGCCTGGGCCCCACTCAGCGCCATCCAGACGCGGGCACGGTGCTCCAGCGGGACCCCCTTCCGGACATAGCGCTTCACTGAAGGCCGAGAGGACAGACAGCGTGTGAGCTAGACCAGAGGCCCGCAGGGCCCACACGTTCCTGCCACACTTTCCGCTCTCACCACTTACCTTCTTAAATCGAGTATTAGAGAGACCCAGAACTTCATCCATCTCCACCAAAACTGGTACATATACTCCTTCAAAAATTCTGCTCTCCTCCCCCTCTCAACAGAGCACAAATCAGACTGGCTACAGAACCACCCCCACCCCCACTTCGCCATCCCATGCAGGTGGTCAGGAAACAGAGCCGCGGTCAGAGGGCTGCCCCGGAAAGCTCCCTAAGAGCTGTGCAGAGGAGCAGCAAAGGGACAAAACAGTGAGAGGCCAAGCTGAGAACAAGGACGTTGGTTGGGCTCAGCTGTGAGCACCTCGGGTGGGACGCCGCAGCTGGGAGACCACGGTTTTAGTGGCAGACGTCACTGTCCTCCTTGTGCAGTTACCTCTATACATTGAAAGCTACTCCATTTCGTGAGGATATTTTAATTGACAATAAAAATGTGAAAGAGTAATTAGTAATTTTCTAAAATTAGTATTTTCTAATAAACTTATAGGGACAGAAGCCAAAAGCCGTGAGCTATCTTCATTAGTAATACTGAGTAATTTCTTAGGCAGATGGAAAAGATGCATGACTAACACCCGAATTAATTATGTTAAGTCGAAAGCTGCCACACTGTGCTCTTAAGCTACAAAACAGTTAATTTTCAAAGCAAATATTTAAAGTTTTGCTGTTTTCCTTTGATACTACACTATACATATTTTACTTTTTTCGAGACAGAGTCTTGTTCTGTCGCTCAGGCTGGAGCGCAGTGGTGCAGTCTCAGCTCACTGCAACCTCTGCCTCCCGGGTTCAAGCAATTCTCCTGCCTCAGCCTCCCAAGTAGCTGGGATTACAGGCACGCACCACCATGCCCAGCTAATTTTTGTATTCTTAGTAGAGACAGGATTTCACCATGTTGGCCAGGATGGTCTCGAACTCTTGACCTTGTGATCCACCCACCTCGGCCTCCCAAAGTGCTGGGATTATAGGCGTGAGCCACCATGCCCGGCCCTGCACATATTTGAAAAGAAACCATTATTTTAAAAGAAACCATACTTTAGAAAAGAAAGCATATGCAATTTGTGAAATTCTATAAGCTGCCATAAAAAGAAAAAAATCTGAGGGACCAGCTGTATTCAGCAGATAAAAACTTACAATAACTTCATAGGCTATAGTCAAGAAAAGCACTATAGGGTAAAACTTTATGAGCTCCAATTCCAAGGTGATCCACAGTGTATGATCCTCTGGACACGGGCAGATGATTGTGTGCTAGGTGATTACTGAGAAAATCAGGCTCTGGAAGGACAGGCCCTTGTCTGTCCACTGGGCCTCCCATTCCTGGAATGGAACCTGGGAGGCAATAATAGCTCACTAAATACGTGATGAATGATACAAAGGCAAGGAGGGAAGACCCAGAGGAGCGAGAAAACAGACACTAATGCCATCCACTGAAAGCCAAAGAATCCCTCTTAAGGGCCGGGCGCAGTGGCTCACGCCTGGAATCCCAGCACTTTGGGAGGCCAAGGTGGGTGGATCACGAGGTCAAGAGATCGAGACCATCCTGGCCAACATGGTGAAACCCCATCCTCTAATAAAAATACAAAAATTAGATGGGCGTGGTGGCGCACATCTGTAGTCCCAGCACTTTGGGAGGCCGAGGTGGGCAGATCACCTGAGGTCAAGAGATCAAGACCATCCTGGTCAACATAGTGAAACCCTGTCTCTACTAAAAATACCAAAGTTAGCTGGGCATGGTGGCTTACGCCTGTAATCCCAGCACTTTGGGAAGCGGAGGCAGGTGGATCACAAGGTCAAGAGATCGAGATCACCCTGGCCAACATGGTGAAACCCCATCTCTACTAAAAATAAAAAAATTAGCTGGGCGTGCTGGCTTGTGTCTGTAGTCCTAGCTACTCGGGAGGCTGAGGCAGGAGAATCGCCTGAATGTGGCAGGCAGAGGTTGCTGTGAGGCAAGATCATGCCACTGCACTCCAGCCTGGTGACAGTAACACTCTGTCTCAAAAAAAAAAAAAAAAAAAGAATCCCTCGTAAGAAACCCTCTTTTCTGGTTTAGAAACATATTTGGAGGATCAAGTTCAGGCAAGAACATCTCAGTACACTTGGTTTATGGTTTATTCGCACTGCTTACAGGAACAAGAAAAACATGTTTTGCTTTATTTTTAAAATTCTACCAAAGACACCAATAATTCAGCCTGACTTTTCCTCCAAGTTAGTACAATTCGTACTAAGGTTTGCTGTAGGTCTCATGACTCTTAGAGGGCAGCTTGACCAGGAATGCTCTGAATGAGTATTTGGTCATTCTGTGCTAAACAACAGCAGGAGAGGGCGAGCCCCAGCACAGGCAGAGACTGTTCTAACTGAGAGGGACAGAAGCAGAAAGAGGCCATGCAAAAACCAGTGGTACTTCTACAAACTAATAATGAACAACTGGAAATCGTATATTTAAAACTGGGGCCTGGCGTGGTGGTTCATGCCTGTAATCCCAGCACTTTGGGAGGCCGAGGCAGGTGGATCACCTGAGGTATGGAGTTCAAGACCAGCCTGGTCAACATGGCAAAACCCCATCTCTACTAAAAAAAATACAAAAACTAGCCAGGCGTGGTGGCACGCACCTGTAATCCCAGCTACTTGGGAGGCTGAGGCAGGAGAATCTCTTGAACCTGGGAGGCGGAGGTTGCAGTGAGCTGAGATTGTACCACTGCACTCCAGCCTGGCAGACACAGCAAGACTCCATCTCAAAAAAATAAATACATAAAAAAAAAATTAAATTGGCATCATTTACAAGAGCAACAAAAAAAGAGAAATACTTAGGTAAAAATCTAACGAAATATTTGCAGGATCCAAATGCTGAATACTGCAAAAGAAATCAAATAAGACTGAAATAAACTAATAGATACACCATGTTCACAGATGGCAAGGCTCAATATTAAGATGTCAATTCTGGCCGGGCGCAGTGGCTCACACCTGTAATCCCAGCATTTTGGGAGGCTGAGGCGGGTGGATCACCAGGTCAGGAGATCGAGACCATCCTGGCTAACACGGTGAAACCCCGTCTCTACTAAAAATACAAAAAAATTAGCCAGGCATGGTGGCAGGTTCCTGTAGTCCCAGCTACTTGGGAGGCTGAGACAGGAGAATGGTGGGAACCCGGGAGGTGGAGCTTGCAGT
>NW_012102044.1:950624-955461 GCF_000951045.1 Mandrillus leucophaeus | reverse complement strand
ACCCGGGAGGCCGAGCTTGCAGTGAGCCAGGATCGCGCCACTGCACTCCAGCCTGGGAGACACAGCGAGACTCCGTCTCAAAAAAAAAAAAAAAAAAAAAGAAAGATGGTTTGTAATTTCTTACTAGTTAAACACGCACTTATCATATGACCCAGCGATCCCATACAAAGTGTTCAGTCAAGATAAATGAAAACTAGTTCACACAAAAACCTGTAGGTGAATGTTATAATGTTGGCTTTACACATTCCAAATGTCTTCAGCTGATGAAGGGATTTTTAAAAATTGTAGTACGTCCACAAAATGAAGTACCTCAGCAATAAAATGGAATGAACTATTGACACATACAAAGTCCTGGATGGATCTCCAATGCATCAAATGAAAGAAACCAGACTCAAAGGCTACAATCTGTACGATTCCACGGACGACACCATGGAAATGGCTGAACTACGGGAATGGGGAAGAGGTCAACGATGTGGGCAGTGGGCCGACTTCAAAGGACAGGATTGTTGAAGGTGACAGAATCTTGATTGTGGTGATGATTGCCTAGCCGTGGGTTTGTCCAAATTCACAGAACCATATACTGGTAAGAGTGAATTTTACTGTAAATTGCGATACTGTAAATTGATAGGCCAGGTGCAGTGGCTCATGCCTGTAATCCCAGGAGACTCCATCTCTACAAAAAAAATCTTAAAAATTAGCTGGACATGGTGGTGCACACCTGTAGTCCCAGCTACTCTGGACGCTGAGGCGGGAGGACTGCTTGTCTAGGCTGCAGTGAGCTATGATCGTCCCACTGTCCTCCAGCTTGGGTGACAAAGCAAGACCCTGACTCAAATAATAACAATAATATCAAGGTTGTCTTTAAGGGAAAGGTCAAAATGGTTAAATGCACCAGCTCTGGAGTCAGACACTGTGCTTCGCTATGACTTGCAGGTTCCAGACCCTGAGCGTGCCTCGGTTTCCTCATCTGTAAGGTGAACAGAAGGCACCAAGCCTGCGCCCGAGGTCCCCGAGCAGCTCTGGCCGTTGGAGCAACACCCAGAAGCTTCACAGAACAAAGAATTCTGGGATTTTTTGATAAGTTTGTTATCTGGATTTACACTGTTTCTTTATAGAAGAATGAAAACCGTTTACTTGTCCTCACAGACTGACACTTTCCCAGGGGCAGGGCTAACCCACAGAGCGTCACTAATGTTTGCAGAAGTATAACATACCAATTCAAAACAGTTGGGAAATTTTTAAAAAGAAGCTACATCCAGAGAACTGACATCCATCTGTCTACCCGGACAAAGTTAGGCAAATCCCCAGTTTTTCGGTGTATCTTTGGAAATATGTTTTCTCAATTTAATTTTAACTTAGGCGGTGTTAATATTCTAAGCCACCAGGAAGGAGGTCTCCAAGAAGCCAACGGCCCTGAAGCTGCTTCCCTGCAGACCTCCCTTCTCCAGATGGAGAATGAAATAGGAATTCCACAGGACTAAGTTTGTTGAATGTAGTCTTTCTAGGGAGGAAGAGGAAGTTGTCTTCCTAAGGGCTCCTGGTGGATATTTGCTACGGCAAAAGGGAAATACAGTATTTATTGTACCCACCAAGAGTGTGATCAGGCAGAATACGTTATAACTATCCCTTAAGACATGTGGATTGCTGAGATTGGTAGATGACTGTGTTCCTGGAGACTTTAACATGGGAAGTGCAGACGAAAATCCTCCAAAAACAGAAGAAAGAACTTTACCACCGTCAGAATACCTGGCAGGAAGAAGTTGTATTCCCATTTTTGGAATAACTTTCCCACTCCTGTTTTATGCCTGACCCTCCGCACTTGAGGCTCTTCCAGTGCCCATGAGCACCCTGACGGTCACATCGGAACCCAGGCCCCAGGCCAGGAGGGACACACGCGACCACAGACTCCTCGAGCCTCCCACCGGAGTCACCAGCATCCCCACTCACTGCAGAGCAGGCCCACAGCCCTGTGGCTCCCACCCCACACGCTGAGGCTCATAGGGGACCAAAGAGATGTATTTGCTCACAGACCCATTCATGCCAGTGATGCTACCATAATTACACAGTCCAGTTAACATTACATAAATCAGCCCAGCTTGGTGGCTCACGCCTGTCTTCCCAGCACTTTGGAAGGCTGAGGTGGGTGGATCACTGGAGCTCAGGAGTTTGAGGCCAGCCTGGCCAACAAGGCAAAACCTGTCTCTACTAAAAACACAACAATTAGAGGGGTGTGGTGGCAGGTGCCTGTAATCCCAGTTACTCAGGAGGCTGAGGCAGGAGAATTGCTTGAACCTGGGAGGCAGAGGTTGCGGTGAGCCGAGATTGCGCCACTGCCCTCCAGCCTGGCTGACAGAGCTAGACTTTGTCTCAAAAAAAAAAAAAAAAAAAAATTAGATTAAAAAAAATTAAAGCAAAAAGAAGAAAGTTGTTACTTCAATAAAAACAAAGTGAAGTTTTTAGAAAGAGTTGATAGAGACCAACGCTAAAAAAAAAAAAAAAGGCAAAAACAAACTGTTGAATTACGTGTAAAATAACTGCAAAGGATTGGGGAAAAGAATAAAAATCTGGAGGATTCTGCATCCGGATTGCTTTTTTCCTTTTCCCTGCTCTTCCCAGAACCCCCTCCCAAATCCATATTGGCAAGTGGGGGCAACACACTGAGTGGTTCCCTAAAAAGGAAAATAGGGGACCCAAGTTAGCAGCCCCTAGTCAAAGAAAAGGAGAGCAAGAGGACAGACCCAAACGACCAAGGCAAAGACAGAAGAATGAATGTGCAGTTGTGTTTTCTGTAAAAACAAAAAGTTTATGCACAACCGTACATCTTTCAGATGTTCTGCTGTAACCAACCTCCAGGTCACAGCCACAGGACTTCCCACGGACTTCCCCTGCTCTTAAAGCAAACTGCAGAACCAAGCGTGCACTTCTGCTCCTGAGGGGGATGGAAGGACAGTCCCCTTCGGTCATCTGTACAGGAGATGGGGGCCAGGGGTGGGAGAGAACTCCCTGTTGCACTTTGTAGCCCTTAGTATGATTAAAGTGTTTACCATGTACATAAATTATGCTTTTTAAGTTCACATGTCTTATATACTTTTATCTTACTTTTTAAAATTAAAAGACCAGTTAACTTTTAAGAATAAATCAGGCGCAGTGGCTCACACCTGTATTCCCAGCACTTTGGGAGGCCAAGGTGGGCGGATCACTTGAGGTCAGGAGTTCGAGACCGGCCTGGCCAACATGGTGAAACCCGTCTCTACTAAAAATACAAAAATTTGCCTGGCGTGATGGTAGGTGCCTGTAATCCCCTTACTTGGGAGGCTGAGGCAGGAAAACCGCTTGAATCCAGGAGGCACAGGTTGGTTGCAGTGAGCTGAAATCACACCACTGCACTCCAGCCTGGGAGATAGAGTGAGACTCTGTCTCAAAAATAAATAAATAGAAAAGAAAAAATCAAAAGGAAAAATAAAGACACACGTTCCACTGGAAACATGTGAATATGCAGAGGCCACAGGGATGGGACATGATGCATTTGTGGGAAGCATATAGGATATTAGCTTCCATCTCCATAAAAAATTTAAAAATTAGCCTGGAGTGGTGGCGGCGCCAGTGGTCCCAGCTACGTGGGAGGCTGAGCGGGGAGGATGGCTGGAGCCCAGGAGGTCAAGGCTACAGTGAGTGGTGATTGTGCCACTGCACTCAGAGGGATACCCTGTCTCAAATAAATAAATAAAAGCAAAAATTGATCTTATCACCCCCTGCCTGGAAAACCTTTAACAGTTGGCTTCTCTGTGCCTGGCCGCGGTCACCACACACCTCCGACTCTCCGCCCAGGTGCAGGACCCCGGCTTCATCTCTGCCCCTCCCCACCAGGTCCTACGGCTTGGAGCACACAGCTCATCCCTTGAAGCTCAGCTGCCATTCACATCCCCCTTCTCAGGAAGCCCCCAGGACTCCCCTTTGACCCCACTCATCTGAGTTCCTAGCTCCAGGGCACACTCCCACCAAGCCCTCACCCCAGGCAGGCACTTCATTCATTCACTGAACACACAGGGAAGTCGCCGGGCACTGCCGCAGGTTCTGAGGACTGAGCAGTGAATGAAATATCCGGGACAGGGAGGAAGGGTTTTGACTCCAGCAGAGGCTGTGCTGGGAAAGGCAGAGGTGAGGCGGTGCCCTCCGCACAGGGAAGGCTGGGGAGCTCCTGAGGAGGGGGCCCTGCAGCTAACCCCGAGGCGGGTGGGCGGGCGGCCAGGCCAGTACTCACCGCAGCAGGAGGAGGCCTGGGGTCGCGGGGGAGCGGCAGGTGGAGCAGGACCCTGTGGGTCCCGTCACAAGGATGGAGTCTTGCTCTGTCGCCCAGGCTGGAGTGCAATGGCGCAGTCTCCACTCACTGCAACCTCCGCCTCCCAGGTTCAAGTGCTTCTCCTGCCTCAGCCTCCGGAGTAGCTGGGATTACAGGCGTGCGCCACCACGCCCGGCTAGTTTTGTAATTTTAGTAGAGGCGGGGTTTCACCATGTTGGTCAGGCCGGACTCAAACTCCTGACCTCAGGTGATCCGCCCACCTCGGCTTCCTAAAGTGCTGGGATTACAGGCGTGAGCCACCGCAGCCGGCATGGATCGAGTTTTGACCCATCCCGATCTGGCTCCCTTCTGGGAGGGGCGGGTCTCCTTCGCGTCCGACCAGCCGGCCCATCCCAAAGCAGGAAAACAGGTCCCTGCGGCTGCCCTAGCTCCGAGCCGCAGCCAAGTCCCGACCTGCCCGGGAAGGTTCCTCCCCCTCCCTCCGCTCCCGGAGGCCGGACTTTGCTCCGCCCGTCCCAGCCCGACCCACCTGCGCCC
>NW_012102044.1:940735-949674 GCF_000951045.1 Mandrillus leucophaeus | reverse complement strand
CGGGGTCGGGCAGAAGGGCAGAGTCGGGGGTGCCCCCCGCAGATCCCCGCGGCCTGGACCCGGGTGAGAAGAGCTGCTTCTGCGATTCCTTCAATCCTCAGTGCCTGGCGGATCCGACTCTGACACCTGACTCCTATTTGTATTTTATTTTTTATTTTCTCCGCTGCATTTTAAGGCCGAGACCAACACACAAATGAGAGGCTCCCAGGGGCGCCCGCCCGTTCCTGCCCCCCCAACCAGGGCCGGGGTCCCCCCACCGGCGAGCCAGGCCTGGGAGAATCCGGGCAGCGCTGGTTCCGAACGGCTTCTTCTCGGTCCGCGCTCCATGACATTGTCCTGAGATTTCAGCTGCTTTTCGTGTCCGGGAGGCCCCGGAAATTCGCCAGAACTGCGGATTTTGAATTTTGCTCTGGCGACGTGGCAAAGGGGAGACCCCAGAAGTGAGGTGCTGGGGCGACCTCGCCCGGGGTCCCCCGGGGGTCTGGAGCGGGGGCTTCTCCGACACGCCTCTCCCCGCCTGTGATTTAGGCCCAGGGCGCTCCGGACAGGCCCCAGGAGGAGCGGCCGTTCCCGGACTCCAGACGCGCTTTCCCGGGAGAAGCAGCCCGAGCTTGTCTGGGTGAGGCGAGGATCACAGGCTCAGCGTCCCCTGCGGGTCCGTCAGGGCCTTTGGGAACCAACTTTGGGACCTTCCCATCGGTGTTTCCGGAATGTTCCATGCGAGGGCCACCCAGGAGCCTGGACAGCAGCGTGTGGAACGGACCGGTCCCTAAGTGTGGACTCCTGCCTCTGCCTTTCACCCTTCTCCAGCCCCTGCATGACTGTGGGGGTTCAGTGCTCGGCAGAGCAGAGCCCCCGACACGGTTCCTCCGTTCCTGGTCTGCTGGGAACTCCCCACGCTTTCAGCCCAGCTCCGCAGCACTGGCCTTTGGTAACACGCGGCGTCCTTCCTTTCAAAGATCGCACAGCCCCTACCCTACGCTCTCGCCTCCTTGGGATGTTTAGACCCAAACCAGGAGTCACGGCCATAGCCTCCTGCCCCTCGGCCTACGGGTGCCCCACAACCCAGGACTGACAGGTGGGCGTCCGTCCCCAGGGTCTTCGAACCGCCGTCTGGGCTCCTCTCTGCCTAAGTCGGTGACCCGCTGAACCCCTCTCCAGCTGTAACTGAAGCCCATTTCCTGCATCGCGTCCCTCGTGCTTTCTGGAGCAATGGACACAGTCCTGCTCCCCACTTCCCAGCACCCGGAGTCCTGCGGCCCAGACAGCCCCACACCGCCCAGCTCCTGTTCCAACCCCAGGCCTGGAAGCCTCACGGTCCCCCTTTTCCCTCATTCCTGCCCTCTGGCCATGGAGATGGGGTTCTAACCTCCTTTCCCCACCACTGCCGTGGAGAGCAGTGTGGCAGGCGGCACAGACCGGGGGCCGCTGGCTCCCAAGCCTGAGTGTGATGGCGGGACCGCCACCAAGTGTATTTTTGGGCCAGATGTAGGGAGACTGTGGGAGCAGGCCAGATAAGAGCAGCGCCCTCCAGGAAGAGTGGAGAGGACAGATACGGAGAGGCCGGAGCCCCAGGCTTGTGCAGGGTGGGCAGCCAGACCCAGGCAGCTAGAAAGGTCCCCCACTCCAGACCAGGCCTGGCCAAGCCCCAACCTGGGACCTGACTGGGAGACAGCCTGGGCAGGGCTTCAGATGCAGCTTTCTCACATCTGCTGCCTGGTCAATGGGCCCCCCACCCTCCTCCCCACACCCTGCTGCTCTGCTCCACACAAGAAAACCGCGTTTGGCCTGACTCTTGAGACCTCACAGGTCTGACACACTTGCAATCATCCTTTCAGAAACAGTATCAAGTCTAGATTTTTTTTTTTTTTTTAGACGGAGTCTCACTCTGTTGCCCAGGCTGGAGTGCAGTAGCGCGATCTCGGCTCACTGCAAGCTCCGGCCTCCTGGGTTCAGGCCTTCTCCTGCCTCAGCCTCCCGAGTAGCTGGGACTACAGGCACCTGCAACCATGCCCGGCTAATTTTTTGTGTTTTTGGTAGAGACGGGGTTTCACCACATTAGCCCAGATGGTCTCGATCTCCTGACCTCATGATCTACCTGCCTCGCCTCCCAAAGTGCTGGGATTACAGGCATGAGCCACTGCGCCCAGCCAAGTCTAGATTTTTTTAAACGCTCTCAATTTATTTATTTATTGCTCCTGGCAACCACTCTTCTACTTTCTGCTTCTATGCATTGGAGATTTGCTTTTTTTTTTTTTTTTCCCTCTGGTGAGGGGGTGGTTTTCGACGGGGTCTCATTCTGTCACCCAGGCTGGAGTGCAGTGGTGTGATCTTGGCTCACTGCAGCCTGGAACTACCGGGCTCAAGTGATCCTTCTATCTCAGCCTCCTGAGTAGCTAGGACTACAGGCACGTGCCACCACACCTGGCTAATTTTTTAGTTTTTGTAGAGATAGGGGTCTTGCTCTGTTGCCTAGGTGGTACCAAATTCCTGGGCTCAAGCCATCCTCCCGCCCTGGCCTCCCGAAGCACTGGGGTTACTGACATTGAAATGAGACCACCACTTCTGCTGTCCTTCCCAGCTTCTCCCCCACCTCCCCTTTTCCCTAGTTTATAAGACAGGAAAAAAGAGAGAAAGCAAAAAGTTGGAAAGAAACAGAAGTAAGATAAATAGCCAGATGACCTTGGTGCTACCGCCCGGCCCTGGTGGTTAAAATAATAATATTAATAATGTTAACCCCTGACCAAAACTACTTGTGTCATCTGTAAATTCCAGACATTGTATGAGAAAGCACTGTAAAACTTCTTGTTCTGTTAGCTGATGCATGTAGCCCCCAGTCACATTCCTCATGCTTGCTTGATCTATTACGACATTTTCATGTGGACCCCTTAGAATTGCAAGCCCTTAAAAGGGCTAGGAATTTCTTTTTTGGGGAGCTCAACTCTTAAGACGTGAATCTGCCGACGCTCCAGGCTGAATAAACCACTTCTTTCTTTAACCTGGTGTCTGAGGAGTTTTGTCTGTGGCTTGTCCTGCTACATTTCTTGGTTCCCTGACCAGGAATTGAACCTGGGTCGCAGCAGTGAGCACGCCAAATCCTAACCACTAGACCACCTGGGAAACTTAGAACTTTGTGTGAAATAGATTGGCCGGCATTAGAAGTGGGTTGGCCATCAGAAGGAAGCCTGAACAGGCCCCTTGTTTCTAAGTTGTGGTACAAGGTAACTGGTAAATCAGGACACTCAGACCGATTCCCATACATAGACACTTGGTTACAGCTGGTGCTAGACCCCCCACAGTGGCTAAGAGGGCAGGCGGCAGCAGTGCTAGTAGCAGAGGACAGAGAGCCAAGGAAGGATCCCACTCCACCCACCGAGGGAAATCAACTCCTGAAGTTCTGTTCGACCCAACACCAGGAGATCCATTGCAGGAGATGGAACCAGTGATCCCAGGGGTGCCCTCCCCTTACCAGGGAGAGAGGCTCCCCACTCTTGAGCCCACAGTACTTGCACCTCCGTAAGACGAACATATCCCTAGGCCATCCAGAGTAGACAGGGAGGAGGTGAAGCCTCGGGAGAAACCCCTCCCTTGGCAGCTCGTTTACGACCCAGAACTGGGATACAAATGCCCCTGAGACAGCAGCGGAATACTGGGATAGATGAGGATGGGCGCATGGTGGAGAGGCGTGTTTTGTGTACCAGCCCTTCACCTCTGCCGACCTTCTCAACTGGAAAAGCAATACCCCGTCCTATACTGAAAAGCCACAAGCTCTAATTGATTTGCTCCAAACTATTATCCAGACCCATATCCCCCCACCTGGGCTGATTGCCACCTGCTGCTCATGTTCCTCTCTAACACGGCTGAAAGGTGGAGAGTGCTCCAAGCAGCAACTAAGTGGCTGGAGGAACATGCACCGGCTGATTACCAAAACCCCCAAGAGTATGTGAGGACCCAGTTCCCAGGAACCGACCCCGGTGGGACCCAGATTAAAGAGAGGACATGCAAAGGCTGAACCGCGACAGGGAAGCTCTCCTGGGAGGATTAAAGAGGGAGCCCAGAAGGCCACAAGGGTTAACAAGGTCTCTGAGGTCATTCAGGGAAAAGAAGAAAGTCCAGCACAATTCTACGAGAGACTGTGTGAGGCCTATCGTTTGTATACTCCCTTCCATCCCGATAGCCCTGAAAATCAGCGCATGATTAACATGGCTTTAGTTAGTCAAAGCGCAGAAGACAGAAGAAAACTGCAGAAACAGGCTGGGTTTGCAGGGATGAATACATCACAGTTATTAGAAATAGCTAACCAGGTGTTTGTAAACAGGGATGCAGTTTGCCGTAAGGAAAACCGCAGAGAGTGAACGTCAGGCCTGGCAAAACACTGACCTGCTAGCTGCAGCAACCAGAGGGGTCCCCCCAAAGAGGCAAGGGAAGAGGGCGCCCAGGAAAGAAATTCAGCCTGGCTGTCAGAGTCTGCAGTGTAACCAATGTGCTTATTGTAAAGAAATAGGATATTGAAGAACAAATGCCCTCAGCTAAAAGGAAAACAAGGAGACTCAGAGCAGGAGGCCCCAGACAAGGAGGAAGGGGCCCTGCTCAACCTGGCAGAAGGGTTGTTGGACTGAGGGGGACCGGGCTCAAGTGCCCCCAAAGAGCCTATGGTCCGGATGACAGTCGGGGGTAAAGACATCGATTTTCTTGTAGATACCGGTGCTGAGCATTCTGTAGTAACTGCCCCAGTCGCCCCCTTATCCAAAAAGACCATTGACATAGTCGGAGGTTTCAGCAAAGCAAGCTTTCTGCTTGCCTCGGACTTGTCCTGCAGGAGGATGTAACGTGATTCGTCAGTTTTTGTACATGCTTGACTGTCTCTTGCCCTTGTTGGGAAGGGACTTACTTAGCAAGTTGACAGCCACTATCTCTTTTACAGAGCACGGCTCTTTGCTGCTAAAGTTACCTGGGACATGAGTCATTATGACCCTTACTGGCCCCCGAGACGAGGAATGGAGGCTTTTCTTAACTGAGCCGGGCCAAGAGATAAGACCAGCTCTGGCTCAGCGGTGGCCAAGAGTGTGGGCAGAAGGCAACCCTCCAGTGTTGGCCACCAACCAAGCCCCCGTACTTCTAGAAGTTAAGCCTGGGGCCCAGGCGGTCAGGCAAAAACCAGGTCCCCAGAGAAGCTCTTGAAGGTATCCAGGTCCATCTCAAGCACCTGAGAACCTTTGGCATTATAGTTCCTTGTCAGTCTCCATGGAACACTCCCCTCCTGCCGGTTCCCAAGCCAGGGACCAAGGACTACAGGCCGGCACAGGATTTGCGCCTGGTTAATCAAGCTACAGTGACTTTACATCCAACAGTACCTAACCCGTACACATTGCTGGGGTTGCTGCCAGCTGAGGACACCTGGTTCACCTGCTTGGACCTGAAAGACACTTTCTTTAGCATCAGATTAGCCCCTGAGAGCCAGAAGCTCTTTGCCTTTCAGTGGGAAGATCTGGAGTCAGGTGTCACTACTCAGTACACTTAGACCTCGCTTCCCCGAGGGTTCAAGAACTCCCCCACCATCTTCGGGGAGGCATTGGCTCGAGACCGCCAGAAGTTTCCCACCAGAGTCCTAGGCTGCGTGTTGCTGCAGTACGTCGATGACCTTCTGCTGGGACACCCCACGGCAGTCGGGTGCACCACGGGAACCGATGCCCTACTCCGGCACCTGGAGGACTGTGGGTATAAAGTGTCCAAGAAAAAAGCTCAGATCTGCTGACAGCAGGTACGTTACTTGGGATTTACTATCCGACAGGGGGACGCAGCCTGGGATCAGAAAGAAAGCAGGTCATTTGCAATCTACCGGAGCCTAAGAGCAGAAGGCAGGCGAGAGAATTCTTAGGAACTGTAGGGTTTTGCAGACTGTGGATCCCAAACTTTGCAATATTAGCCAAGCCTTTGTATGAGGTCACCAAGGCGGGGACCGGGAACCATTTGAATGGGGATCCCAACAACAGCGAGCCTTTCATGAGTTAAAGAAAAAACTTCTGTCAACCCCAGCCCTGGGGCTACCCGATCTGACAAAGCCTTTTACATTGTATGTGTCAGAGAGAGAAAAGATGGCAGTTGGAGTTTTAACCCAAACTGTAGGGGCCTGGCCGAGGCCGGTGGCCTACCTCTCTAAACAACTAGACAGGGTTTCTAAAGGATGGCCCCCGTGTTTGAGGGCCTTGGCAGCAACTGCCCTGCTAGTACAAGAAGCAGACAAGCTGACTCTTGGGCAAAATCTGAACATAAAGACCCCCCATGCTGTGGTGACTTTAATGAATACTAAAGGACATCACTGGCTAACGAATGCTAGACTCACCAAGTACCAAAGTTTGCTCTGTGAAAATCCCCGTATAACCACTGAAGTTTGTAACATCCTGAACCCCGCCACCTTGCTCCTGGTATCAGAGAGCCCTCTCGAGCATGACTGTGTTGGACTCAGTTTACTCCAGCAGACCTGACCTCCAGGACCAGCTTTGGGCAACAGTAGAGTGGGAACTATACGTGGATGGGAGCAGCTTCATCAGCTCACGAGGAGAGAGATGTGCAGGGTATGCAGTGGTAACCCTGGACACTGTTCTTGAAGCCAGATCGTTGCCCCAGGGCGCTTCAGCCCAGAAAGCTGAACTCATTGCTTTAATTCAGGCCTTAGAACTCAGTGAAGGTAAGACTGTAAACATTTACACTGACTCTTGGTATGACTTTTTAACCCTTCAAGTGCATGGAGCATCATATAAAGAAAAGGGCCTATCGAACTCTGGGGGAAAGGACATAAAGTATCAACGAGAAATCTTGCAATTATTAGAAGCAGTATGGAAACCCCACAAGGTGGCAGTTATGCATTGCAGAGGACACCAGCGAGCTTCCATCTTGGTGCGTTTGGGGAATTCCTGCACTGACTCAGAAGCTCAAAAAGCAGCATCTGCCCCCTTCCGGGCATCAGTCACAGCCCCCTGCTCCCGCAAGCACCTGATCTTGTACCTACTTATTCTAAAGAAGAAAAGGACTTTCTCCAGGCAGAGAGAGAGGACAAGAGATGGAGGAAGGGTGGATTCGGTTACCAGATGGGAGAGTAGCTGTGTCACAGCTGCAGGAGCCGCAGTTGTACTGGCTGTGCATGAAACCACCCATCTAGGTCAGGAGTCACTTGAAAAGTTGTTAGGCCGGTATTTCTACATCTCGCGTTTGTCAGCCCTTGCCAAAACGGTGACGCAGCGGTGTGTTACCTGCGGACAGCACAATGCGAGGCAAGGTCCAGCCGTTCCGCCCGGAATACAGGCTTATGGAGCAGCCCCCTTTGAAGATCTCCAGGTGGGCTTCACAGAGATGCCAAAGTGTGGCGGTAACAAGTATCTACTAGTTCTTGTGTGTACCTACTCTGGGTGGGTTGAGGCTTATCCAACATGAACTGAGTAACCTGTGTGCTTCTTCGAGATCTTATTCCTAGATTTGGACTGCCCTTACGGATCGGCTCAGATAATGGGCCAGCGTTTGTGGCTGACTGGGTACAGAAGACAGCAAAGGTATTGGGGATCACATGGAAATTGTATGCCGCCTACTGGCCTCAGAGTTCCAGAAAGATGGAGTGGATGAACCAGACTATCAAAAATAGTTTAGGGAAAGTATGTCAGGAAACAGGATTAAAATGGATACAGGCTCTCCCTATGGTATTATTTAAAATTAGATGTACCCCTTCTAAAAGAACAGGACGTTCTCCTTATGAAATATTATATTAGAGGCCCCCTCCTATATTGCGGGGACTTCCAGACACTCCCCAAAAGTTGAGTGAAATTGAGTTACAGCGACAGCTACAGGCTTCAGGAAAAATTACACAAAGAATCTCAGCCTGGGTAAATGAGAGATGCCCTGTTAGCTTATTCTCCTCAGTTCACCCTTTCTCCCCAGGTGATCGAGTGTGGATCAAGGACTGGAACGTAGCCTCTTTGTGCCCACGGTGGAAAGGACCCCAGACTGTCGTCCTGACCACTCCCACCGCTGTGAAGGTAGAGGGAATCCCAGCCTGGATCCACCACAGCCGTGTAAAACCTGCAGCGCCTGAAACCTGGGAGGCAAGACCAAGCCCGGACTATCCTTGCAGAGTGACTCTGAAGAAGACGACAAGCCCTGCTCCAGTCACACCCAGAAGCTGACTGGTCCACGCACGGCCGAAGCATGAGGAATCTCATCGTGGGATTCATTTTCTTAAATTTTGGACTTATACAGTAAGGGCTTCAACTGACCTTACTCAAACCGGTGACTGTTCCCAGTGTATTCATCAGGTCACTGAGGTAGGACAGCAAATTAAAACAATCTTTCTGTTCTATAGTTATTATGAATGTACGGGAATGTTGAAAGAAACTTGCTTGTATAATGCCACTCAGTACAAGGTATGTAGCCCGGGAAATGACCAACCTGATGTGTGTTATAATCCATCTGAGTCCCCTGCAACCACCGTTTTCGAAATAAGATTAAGAACTGGCCTTTTCCTAGGTGATACAAGTAAAATAATAACTAGAACAGAAGGAAAAGGAATCCCCAAACAAGTAGCCTTAAGATTTGATGCTTGTGCGGCCATTAATAGTAACAAGCTAGGAACAGGATGTGGTTCTGTTAACTGTGAAAGGAGCTACAGAGTAGAAAATAAATATGTTTGTTATGAGTCAGGGGTTTGTGAAAATTGTGCCTTTTGGCCATGTGTTATTTGGGCTACTTGGAAAAAGAACAAAAAGGACCCGGTTTGTCTTCAGAAGCGGGAAGCCAACCCCTCCTCCCTCCTGTGCTGCTGGTCACTGTAACCCCCCGGAACTCATAATCACCCATCCCCTAGATCCCCGCCAACCCTCCTGTGCAGCCGGTCACTATAACCCACCGGAACTCATAATCACCAACCCCTAGATCCCCGCCAACCCTCCTGT
>NW_012102044.1:934765-935265 GCF_000951045.1 Mandrillus leucophaeus | reverse complement strand
GCCTCCCAAAGTACTGGGATTACAGATGTGAGCCACTGCACCTGGCCAATAATCTGTTTTCTTTTGCAACAGGACACAATTGGAAAAACTGTTTATTTTACCAAGGCTTTAACTGGAATTATGTGTTTTCCTTTAAGAAATTAAACATGACTTACAGAGCCGATAAAGCCCGTTGGGAAAACTGACCTGATACCTTGTCTCCACAGTCCCTATACAGGGTTCCTGACCTGTGGTAAGTAAAGAATGTCACTTTCTGCCAGGCGCGGTGCCTCACGCCTGTAATTCCAGCACTTTGGGAAGCCAAGGTGGATGGATCATGAGGTCAGGAGATTGAGACCATCCTGGCTAATGTGGTGAAACCCCGTCTCTACTAAAAATATAAAAAATTAGCCAGGTGTGGTGGTGGGCAGCTGTAGTCCCAGCTACTAAGGAAGCTGAGGTAGGAGAATGGCAAGAACCCGAGAGGCAGAAGTTGCAGTGAGCAGAGATTGTGCCACTGC
>NW_012102044.1:934080-934715 GCF_000951045.1 Mandrillus leucophaeus | reverse complement strand
GCCAACCCTCCTGTGCAGCCGGTCACTATAACCCACCGGAACTCATAATCACCAACCCCTAGATCCCCGCCAACCCTCCTGTGCAGCCGGTCACTGTAACCCACCGGACCTCATCATCATCCATCCCCTAGATCCCCGCCACCCCTCCTGTGCTGCTCACCCATCTCCTAGACCCCCATCAGCCCTCCTGTGCTGCCGGTCACTGTAATCCACCATAACTAATAATCACCCATCCCCTAGATCCCCGCCAACCCTCCTGTGCTGCTGGTCACTATAACCCACTGGAACTCATAATCACCCATCCCCTAGATCCCCACCACCCCTCCTGTGCTGCCGGTCACTGTAACCCACCATAACTCATAATCATCCATCCCCTAGACCCCCCCAACTCCCCCTGTGCTACCGGTCACTGTAACCCACCGGACCTCATCATCATCCATCCCCTAGATCCCCATCAACCCTCCCGTGCTGCTCACCCATCTCCTAGACCCTCATCACCCCTCCTGTGCTGCCGGTCACTGTAATCCACCATAACTAATAATCACCCATCCCCTAGATCCCCACCACCCCTCCTGTGCTGCCGGTCACTGTAACCCACCATAACTCATAATCACCCATCCCCTAGACCCCCGCCA
>NW_012102044.1:930024-933414 GCF_000951045.1 Mandrillus leucophaeus | reverse complement strand
CAACCCTCCTGTGCTGCCGGTCACTGTAACCCACCGGAACTCATAATCACCATCCCCTAGATCCCCGTTGGAAAAAGGGAGAACGTGTAATCCTGGGGATCGATGGGACAGGGTTAAACCCCCAAGTTGCCATTTTAGTCTGAAGGGAGGTCCACAAGCGCTCTCCCAAAACAGTGTTTCAAACCTTTTACGAGGAGCTGAATCTGCCAGCACCAGAACTTCCGAAAAAGACAAAAAATCTGTTTCTCCAATTAGCAGAAAATGTAGCTCATTCCCTTAATGTTGCTTCCTGTTATGTATGCGGGGGAACCACTAACGGAGATCGATGGCCTTGGGAAGCCCGAGAGTTGGTGCCCACTGATCCAGCTCCTGATATAATTCCAGTTCAGAAGGCCCAAGCTAGCAACTTCTGGATCCTAAAAACCTCAATTATTGGACAACACTGTCTAGCTAGAGAAGGAAAAGACTTCATCATCCCTGTAGGAAAGCTTAATTGTATAGGACAGAAGTTATACAACGGCACAACAAAGACAATTACTTGGTGGGGCCTAAATCACACTGAAAAGAACCCATTTAGTAAATTTTCTAAATTAAAAACTGCCTGGGCTCATCCAGAATCTTATCAGGACTGGACGGCTCCCGCTGGACTATACTGGATATGCGGGCACAGAGCCTACATTCAGGTTATCAGGACTGGACGGCTCCCACTGGACTATACTGGATATGTGGGCAAAGAGCCTACATTTGGTGACCTAATAAATGGGTAGGTAGCTGTGTTATTGGCACTATTAAGCCGTCCTTTTTCTTATTACCCGTAAAAATGAGTGAGCTCCTAGGTTTCCCTGTCTACACCTCCTGAGAAAAGAGAAGCATAGTTACAGGAAACTGGAAAGATAATGAGTGACCTTCTGAAAGGATTATACAGTATTATGGGCCTGCCACACGGGCACAAGACGGCTCATAGGGACACTGAACCCCCATTTACATGCTCAATCAGATTGTACGGCTGCAGGCCGTCTTAGAAATAATTACTAATGAAACTGTCAGAGCTTTGACTGTTTTAGCTCGGCAGGAAATCCAAATGAGAAATGCTATCTATGAGAATAGACTGGCCTTGGACTACTTGCTGGCAGCTGAAGGAGGAGTCTGTGGAAAATTTAACTTAACCAATTGCTACCTACAAATAGATGATCAAGGACAGGTGGTTGAAAACATAGTCAAGGACATGACAAAGTTGGCACATGTGCCTGTACAGGTTTGGCATGAGTTTGATCCTAGGTCTTTATTTGGAAAATGGTTTCCAGCTACAGGAGGATTTAAAACCCTCATTGTAGGTGTATTGCTAGTAATAGGAACTTGCTTGCTGCTCCCCTGTGTGTTACCCTTGCTTTTTCACATGATAAAAAGTTTTGTTGCTACTTTGGTTCAGCATAAAACTTCAGCACATGTGTATTATATGAATCACTGTCGCTCTATCTCACAAAGAGACTCAGAAAGGGAGGATGAGAGTGAAAACTCCCACTAAAAAGTGAAAATTCTCAAAGGGGAAAAATATAGAATGAGACCACCAATTCTCCTGCTGTCCTTCCTGGCTTCTCCCCTACCTCCCCCTTTCCCTAGTTTATAAGACAGGAAAAAAGAGAGAGAAAGCAAAAAGTTGGAAAGAAACAGAAGTAAGATAAATAGCTAGATGCTGAGAAATCTGCTGTTAATCTGATAGGTTTTCCTTTATAGGTTACCGTTACCTGGTGCTTTTGTCTCACAGCTCTTAAGATTCTTTTCTTCGTCTTAACTTTAGATAGCCTGATAACAATGTACCTAGGCAATGACCTTTTTGCAATGAATTTCTCAGGTGTTCTTTGAGCTTCTTGTGTTTGGATGTCTAGGTCTCTAGCGAGGCCGGCGAGTTTTCCTCGATTATTCCACCAAATATGTTTTCCAAACTTTTAGATTTCTCTTATTCCTTAGGAACACCAGTTATTCTTAGGTTTGTTCAAGACGGACCAGCAGACTGGTCAGTTATGAACTTTGCTGTAGGTCCCTGAAAAAAACTGGATGAGATTTCCTTCCTGTCTTGTGTGCCCTTGGGAGCTTCACCTTGTAACCATGTGGTTGTGCTTTCTCTTTTCACAGTGGTGGCCTGGGTTCAGGGTACAATTCCTGGCTTAGGGAATGAGTCCTTTATCTTCTGTCTGTGTTTATATGTGTTATGAGCCTGACGTTTGTATATGAAAGAGCTTTGATTAATTGGTTTAATAACAGTAAGAGCTTAAATCAGAAATTTTATCAGAAAATTTAAAAGTGTAATGCCTTTTAGTTCATGTAACTTAAGCAATCTTTAGGATATAAAGGCAGTTTTAAAGATTATTGGTGAAATAAAAATATCTTCAAAAATGTAAATGTTTGGTCTAAATCATGCAGGTCAGATATTAAGCTTGCTAAATGCTTTAAGGTCATAAACTGCTTCTTTGACTTTTGAAAATTCTTCAATTTACCTACATGGGAGCATTAGATTCTAGATTAGGCTGGGGGCACTAATGCAACAATGACATTTGACTTATCGGGTACAAGAATCCTACAGGAAGCACTGTCAAATATAAAATGGTGTTTGGTTTTCTTTGGGCTGTATTTTTATATACAAATGTGTTATTGGTATGTGTTCCCAAATTACTTTTAAAACTCCTATAATTCTCATAACACTTAATGTATGTTATTAATAGATATAATTGTTACGTAAAATTTTGTGTGCCACAGAAGTAATCAAATTTCCTTATCAATTGTGGTTTTAATGACGGCTGTCCTAAGATGTTTTGTTATCCACAAACAATGGTTGTCTTGTTTTGGTCCTCTTTAGAAGGCGGTTTATAATCAGCTACGGGACTTTAACAGATGTTCTTGAGCGCAGGTTTCTGATAACTTTGGTGATTGTGACATCAGAATAGAGGAAAAAACTTTCAGAATTCTTATGGAGAGCTGAAATGTCCATGAATAGCAAACAGAAGTTAACTACATGGACTAAACTAATAGAAACCAGAAGCAATCTTTTTAACTTTTTGCTTAAAATATTGCTGATCCTTTGTTCTGTTTTTCAGAATCAAGGAAACTTTTGAGCTAGTAGTTACAGCTTTTAATAATTGACTAAAGTATACTTGTATGAACAAAATTTGGAGCATATTTGTTTCTCTCTACCTAATTTCTCCAAAATTTGGAAACTAGTTGTGAGTGTTCTTAATGTATGGCAATATAGCTATTTGAAGAAGTGCAATAAGAATCTATTTTCTTTTTCTTTTCTTTTTTTTTTTTTTTTTGAGACAGAGTCTTGCTCTGTCACCCAGGCTGGAGTGCAGTGGTGCAATCTTGGCTCACTGCAACCTCTGCCTCCCGGGTTCA
>NW_012102044.1:925195-929450 GCF_000951045.1 Mandrillus leucophaeus | reverse complement strand
CCCAGCTACTCAGGAGGCTGAGGCAGGAGAATGGCAAGAACCCGAGAGGCAGAAGTTGCAGTGAGCAGAGATTGTGCCACTGCACTCCAGCCTGGGTGACAGAGCAAGACTCTGATTCAAAAAAAAAAAAAAAAGATGTCATTTTCTAACAGGCCCAGGAGCCACAGGTTATCTTGGAAACTCGAGAGGAGAGAAATTTACTCAACTCCTAGGTATTTGAGGGTACAAATCCATGTCAGGGCTCGGCTCTAAAAAAATCTTCTCTAAGATTCCTTCTATGGAACAGAGTTCCCTCAAAGCCAATTTAAAAAGAGACTTTGTGAAAAATATTCTTGCTGTACTTTATACAAATAATCAGGCCAGGCCAAGTATAATAAAGTAAATCAGTCTTACTATGATTTGTCTTTAGTAAAAATGGGAAACTGGAGAGACAAATATTATGTTTCAAAAACTATGGTACATTGTTTTTTTGTTTTTTGTTTTTTTGTTTGTTTGTTTGTTTTTGAGACAGAGTCTCCCTCTGTAGCCCAAGCTGGAGTGCAGTGGCAAGATCTCGGCTCACTGCAAGCTCCGCCTCCTGGGTTCATGCCATTCTCCTGCCTCAACGTACCGATACATTGTTGAAACACTGTTTTTAAATTCTAGTATCATCGGTTGTTTTTAGATTTGTCTCTGCAATTTAGGCTAACCTTTCTTATTCCTGTGAACCAACCAGTGAACTCTGACTGCTGCTCAGAAGAAATAAGAGGGATGGGTAATGTAAAAATCTGAATCAATATTCTAATTCTGGGCACATTGGAATTGGCTAGCAACCTCATATCATCTTGGTTCCAATAGTTGCCCAGTTCATTGAAAGCCTTCTAATTTAGTTTACTTGGAATAATTTTACTTATTTTGCTTTGCTATTGTGGAATATATTGCTGTTGTACTCTGTGTAGGTATGCAAAATAAACTTGCTCAATGTTTTCTTAAACTGAACACTTATTAATTGCCCAGATATCACCTTTTGTTGGAACTTAAGGGTTATGAAGAGCCCTCACCACAATGATGCCTTCTGACTGAGCGCCTCTCTGCCCTGAACACAAGAGACCCTAATAGTTAGGCAGGAATATCATCGCCCCTATTCAGCCTGAAGAAGTTATAGAAGATGGATCTTTATCCCTTGCAACTCTTAGGATGAAGGGTTCTCTTATAAAAGGGAAGGAGGAAGCGTCAGGTGTGTTTGAACCAGAGCAACTCCATCTTGAGTAGGAGCTGGGTGAAATGAGGCTGAGACCTACTGGACGGCATTCCCAGGAGGTTAGACATTCTAAGTCACAGGATGAGATAGGAGGTTGGCACAAGATACAGATCGTAAAGACCTTGCTGGTAAGACAGGTTTCAGGAAAGAAGCCAGCCAAACCCACTAAAACCAAAATGGCGAGAAGAGTGACCTCTGGCCGTCCACACTGCTACACGCCCACCAGCGCCATGACCGTTAACAGATGCCATGGCAGTGTCAGGAAGTTACCTTATATGGTCTAAAAAGGAGAGGCATGTTTAATCCACCCCTTGTTTAGCATATCATCAAGAAATAACCATAAAAAGGGGCCACCAGTGGCCCTCAGGGCTGCTCGGCCTATAGAGTAACTGTTCTTTATTTCTTTATTTTCTTAATAAACTTGGTTTCGCTTTACTCTGTGGACTCGCTCTGAATTCTTTCTTGTGCGAGATCCAAGAATGCTCTCTGGGGGTCTGGATCAGGACCCCTGTCTGGTAACAACTGCAGTCATCACCCTCCAACACCTTGAGCTGTGTGTTGATGTCTTGGAACTCGCTAGCTGTGAATTAAGCTAATAATGCCATCCCACACACACAACCCACACCCTGCAGCTTAACGGTGCACAGCCCTTCACTAATCAATGTTATTTCTGTAAACCAACAAGAACTCCTGAAACACAATTTTGTATCAGCCACTCCCTGTTTCCTCTTTTGCCTTTAAAATCCTGATTGTAACAAAGATCTCATGGGGCATATCCAAGGCTACTTGGGTTTGAGTCTTGCAGGCAGCTGTCCTCACCTTGGCTCAAGTCAACTCTTTAAATCATAATTTGCACCTCAGCCTCTCCCTTCTTGTCACTCTTACGTAAGTGGGATCCTACAGAATTTGTCCTTTTGTGTCTGGCTAATTCCACTCACACCGTGTCCTCAAGGTTCACCGAAGTTGCAGGGCAGGGAGGTTTTCACACAATTTTGTAGCCTGCGTAACCTCTCTACCGTGGGAGGTGCTCCAAAAGTGAATTTGGTTGACTCTCTTTCCTCTTTGAGCTTTATTGGACACGTTTCTAGCTTGGTGGGCCAAGGTCTGCTAAGAAGAAACTTCTCTCTGTGCATCAGAGGGGGAAACGGTGGGGGCTGTACACCCCGGGAGCAGCCACCCTCTCAGAGGACGCAAAAACAAAGCACTTTAACCTCCTTCTATCAAAGCCCTAGAAGAACGTGTGTTTTAAAAACAGACTCTTCTGATTAATCCTGTTGAAGTCTCACTCACTCTGTTGCCTAGGCTGGTGTGCAGTGGCATGATTTCAGCTCACTGCCAGCTTTGCCTCCTGGGTTCAAGCAATTCTCCTATCTCACCCCAGTAGCTGGGACCACAGGTGCCTGCCACCACGCCCAGCTAATTTTTTGTATTTTTTGTAGAGGCGGGGTTTTGCCATGTTGGCCAGTCTGGTCTTGAACTTTTGAACTCAAGCGATCCACCTGCCTCAGCCTCCCAAAGTGCTGGGATTACAGGTGTGAGCCACCGTGCCTGGCCTTTTTTTTTCCTTTTTCTTTTTTTTAACACATGGTCTTGCTCTGTTGCCCAGACTGGAGTTCAGTGTTGCAATCTTGGCTCACTGCAGCCTCAACCTCCTGGGCTTAACTCATCCTCCTGCCTTAGCCTCCTGCCTTAGCCTCCCATAGTGCTCGGATTACAGGCATGAGCCTCCGTGCCTGACAGTGGGATCCTCTTTACCTGAACTGCCCAGGGACCTCCATAAATATCCCTTGCTGGGGGCCGTGGGTCACGCCTGTAATCTTAGCACTTTGGGAGGCCAAGATAGGAGGATTGCTTGAGCCCAGGAGTTCAAGACCAGCCTGGACAACATAGCAAGACCCTGTCTCTACAAAAAAATACAAAAATGAGTGCATATCTGTGGTCCCAGCTACTCAGGAGGCTGAGGTGGGAGAATTGCTTGAGCCCAGGAGGTTGAGGCTGCCATGAGCCATGATTGCACCACTGCACTCCAGCCTGGGCGATAACGTGAAACCCTGACTCTTAAAAAAAAAAAAAAGGACCAGGCGTGGTGTGTCATGTCTGCAATCCCCGAACTTTGGGAGGCTGAGGCCAGCGGATCACCTGAGGTCAGGAGTTTGAGACCAGCCAAAAAAAAAAAAAAGATTAGCCAGGCGTGGTGGTGCATGCCTATAATCCCAGCTACTCGGGAGGTAAAGGCAGGAGAATTGCTTGAACCTGGGAGGCGGAGGTTGCGGTGAGCCGAGATCACGCCATTGCACTCCAGCCTGGGCAATAAGAGTGAAGCTCGGTCTCAAAAAAAGAAAAGAAAAAGGATCCCTGGCACCATGTCCTTCTCACAGAGAGGAGAACAGGGAAAGGGTGGGTTTTACATCCCCGTGGAACAGAGCAAACCCACACAATGAGCCTTTCCGGTGTGGGGGCAGGAGCAGGGTAGGGACAGGGACCATCAGTCGGTTGGCTCAGGGACTCAGGAGCCCGGACCTGATGCCAGCAGGCTTCTCCTCTCTATGGAGAGGACATGCAGTCAGTCCGACTGGCAGAGCGGCCGGATCAGCGCCTGGTTGGGCCACCCTGTGACAGCGACACGGGCACTGCTGTGCCACCCCACATGGAGTGCCACACACAGTCACAACAGCCCCATAAGGTAGGTCCCAGTATTACTATTTTAGGGAAGAGAAGACTGTGGTACACGCACCTGCACATACAGGTGCACACATGGACACACAGGCCTCCACCTCTACTACCCAGACAAGTGCCCCAGTGCACATCACACATGCACTGTGATGCACACACAACCTGCCCAGGCACAGCCTTACACAACACAGGGACCCACGCATGCACACACTCACTGTCATGCACACACATGTGTGCACGCACACACACCACCCAGACACAGCCCTCCACAACACAGGGACCCACACATACACACACTCATGCACACACACAGTACCCAGACACAGCCCTCCACAACACAGG
>NW_012102044.1:912125-924174 GCF_000951045.1 Mandrillus leucophaeus | reverse complement strand
ACGGTGACAACCCCTCCCAGAGCCCTGCCGCCCGCGGAGCCTCCCCCAGTGACCTGTGCGGTCCCCAACGGAGACGCGGGAAGCGAGCCCTGGAGAGGCCTGGCGACGCGGGCAAAGCCACCTAGCCGGCGACAGGGGCACTGGGCCTCCATCCAGTCCCCCAGGGTCACACATAGGCCTTTATTTTCTGATCCTGAAAGTTATGCAAATGCATTTAAATTAACGCAGAAAGCAGATAACGACAGGAAAACGTACCTACACATCGGTGTACGTGGATAACCACTGCTCACCTTTCTTTGCACTTCTCTTCCTTTGCCCCCTTCATAGGTATTTACGTATTTGGATCTACTATTTTATATTGGATTTTTTTGTTTTTCTTTTTGAGGTGGAGTTTCACTCTTGTTGCCCAGGTTGGAGTGCCATGGCGCCATCTCAGCTCGCTGCAACCTCTGCCTCCTGGGTAGGTACTCCTGCCTCAGCCTCTTGAGTAGCTGGGATTACAGGAGCCCGCCGCCACCAGGTCCAGCTAATTTTTGTATTTTTAGTAGAGATGGGGTTTCACCATGTTGGCCGGGCTAGTCTTGAACTCCTGACCTCAGGTGATCCGCCCTCCTTGGCCTCCCAAAGTGCTGCTGGAATTACAAGCATGAGCCACTGCACCCGGCCTTATATCGGATTTTAGATATTAAATTGTACAATATTTTCCATTTCACAAAGTTCTTCCTCAGCTAATTTTAAATGACTGCTTATTTCACTGAATAAGACACCATACTTTATTTAACTAATCTCTTTTTTTTTTTTTTTTTAGTGGAGTCTTGCACTGTTGCCCAGGCTGGAGTGCAATGGTACGATCTTAGCTCACTGCAACCTCCACCTCCCAGGTTCAAGCGATTCTCCTGCCTCAGCCTCCCGAGTAGCTGGGATTACAGGTGCCCGCCACCACGCCTGGCTCATATTTTGTATTTTTAGTAGAGACGAGGTTTCACTATGTTGGCCAGGCTGGTCTCGAACTCCTGACTTCGTGATCCGCTCGCCTCGGCCTCCCAAAGTGCTGGGATTACAAACGTGAGCCACCGCGCCTGGCCGAGAGTGAGACTTTTAATGATGGTCTTGCAGGATCCGGTGTCTAATGGGCAGCCACACCCAGCGCAGTTTCAACAAGGAATTCATCCCTCGTGCACAGGTCCCTGCCCCGGTTCCTCCCAGGCTGAGTACTCTGGGGTCACAGTCTTCTGGGACGTGATCTGTTGGTTGTCGGGTGGGGGCTGTGGGTGTTTTCTTTAGGGTTGTCCTGCTGCATTTTGTTGCGGCCCACAATGCATTGCAACCCCAGTCAGCTCAGGGGCTCTTTAAGCATTTGACTTACGACCTAAGTAGCTGGGCAGGCTGATAAGAACAGACAAAGCCAGCTATTTTGCAGGCTGGTAAACTTTCATCTTAGACTAAACTTCTTTAGTTCGGGTGAGAGCACCTAAGGGTCGGGGGGAAGGGAGGGAGAAGGGGAGGCCAACAAGTAGGCACTGGCTAGGACATCCTGTTTCTTCTGTAGTTTACCGACCTAAGCCGATTCAAGGCATTTTGTCTTGGAAATGGACCACTGTAGGCGTTGCTTCCTTCATTCTCTGTTTGGCCTCCTTTGTTCTTCTAGGAGAAGATGCCTCAGCACTTTCACGAGTTTGGGGTGTGCACAAATGGGTTTTCTAACAGGCTCCTGTGCCTTCCAGTGGCTTCCCAGGCACCACCTGGGGTTGTGGACCTGAGCCAGGCCAGTCCTCTCACTGTCAGAGAAATGGTGAGCACTGCTCAGCTGCTCAGTCCTGGGCTTCGGGGGCTACGTGACATCCATTCCTGTCAAAAATCCACGGCGGCCATAAATATTCAGCAAATGCACCGAAGCTCAAACAGACAAATGTACAGGCACTTCCTGTTGTGGTTGGGGCTTTTTCTCCTGTTTAGGGAAACTTTTGACTACCCCAAGCTTATAACAATATCCCAAGAACAGGGTTTGATCACACTTCTATGTACACCAGTCGCAAAGACGCCCTCAATAAGCACTTTTAAAATAGAAGTTCTAACGAAAGCCTGCGTCCTACCTTAATTGACAGGGGTTTTCTTTCAGGACAAGAGGTGCCTGCACCATCCCAAAGCCTCGGCGGCCGGGCCAGTGCTGTCAGACACGAGGCGTCGGCTCGTTTCAGTGGAACGAGCTTTCCTCCTCCCCAGATACCAAGAATCGCACCACCCACCGGCACAGCAGCGGTTCAGAATGCAGGCATTTCCAGCTAGGTCTGGCGTGAGCTTAAACCACCCGCTGTTAAACCCTCATGAAAAGTCACTGACAAAGTTCTGCTGCACACAGAGTTGCGGAGTTGCTGGAGAGAGGAGGGTGTCTCACAGACCCGCTGGGCCCGTTGCACCCATACTCCCTCCCTCCCTTCTGTCCAGTCTCCCTCAACATCCGGGAGGACACTCCAACCCTTTGGCCCCACCGTGGCCCAGGTGCACTGGCCGAAGTCCAGTTCCCCAGGTCTTGCTCCGGGGCGAGGCCGGCACAGTCTTGACTGGACGGAGGGAGGGTCTGGGGAGCGCATGGCCTTGTTTCTCTAAGCACACCCTAAGGGGTTCCTCTCCCACTTGGGGCCCCCTGCTCCAGACCCTCTCTCCTGCCTGGGTCACTGCCCCAGGCTGGCCACATTCACCCAATGGGGGTCTGCCCCTCGCCCCAGGCCTGAGTCCTACCTCATTTATGCAGCTGCTTCAATAATGCAAGGAAGAGATTTGTAATGGGAAAGGTATTTTATTTCTTTTTGAAATTATTTCCAGTTGAATGATGTTAGTAAAAATACAGAGAGAATACAACAAATGACATTTAGTAATTTTTTCTGACTAACCCATTTTAGCATTGTTTATATACAAAGAAGAATATGAACAAGAAAAAATTTAATAAATAGCTATAACCTAATACATAACCGAAAGAACATAACTCCAACAGCAGAGATACCCTGATAACGGAATAAGGAAGTGGTGCTGAGCTTGTAAAATCCTAGACAATGACCCCCCCTGAGCGAGTGCCCTGAGCATGACCACATTCTCGTAGCCATCTCAGGACCTTCCTGCCGCTGGAGTGCACCGCCACCTGCCCAGCTGCTGTCACTTGCACCCACAGACGTGTGGCTCACAGCAGGCCTGTCAACAAACAGAGGAACCGTAAAAAACTGCAGGGAGGAGGCAGTCAACGAGTCGCTCAAATACACAAAATTAACCATGTTAACTAAGAAGCTAAAATAAATATCCTGTTTTCTTTCTTTTCTTTTTTTTTTTTTTTAGACGGAGTCTGGCTCTGTCGCCCAGGCTGGAGTGAGTGGCGCTACCTCGGCTCACTGCAAGCTCCGCCTCCCAGGTTCACGCCATTCTCCTGCCTCAGCCTCCTGAGTAGCTGGGACTAGAGGCACCTGCCACCAGGCCCAGCTAATTTTTTGTATTTTTAGCAGAGATGGGGTCTCACTGTGTTAGCCAGGATGGTCTCCATCTCCTGACCTTGTGATCTGCCCGCCTTGGCCTCCCAAAGCGCTGGGATTACAGGCGTGAGCCACTGCACCTGGCCTCTTTCTTTCTTTGGGTTTTATTTAAAATGCCCGTGGGGGTGGTTAGTGCACCGTTCTTCTGCTGTAGTTATTTCACCCCGGGAGGGTGTGGGCCTTAGCCCTGCGGAATGATGGTCGTCTCTGCAGTGTGAATACTTCCACACCCTATCTTCCAACCTGCCCCGTCTCAGCTTAGCAGGAACGTACAGACCGCTCTCAAATCCCCGTGAAGTCACTGGTCTTTTTTCCCTGCACACAGAGTAACTGCGGTGTTTTCGAGCTGAGGGCAGTGTCATGCTGGGCTGTATCTGGCACACGGAGAGGACGGGCCAGCCGAGCAGGTGGCCTCCTGGCCGCTCACAGACTGTGCCCGCCAGACTGAGAGAGGGGTTCAGGCACGACGCTTCCAGAGCTGTCATCTGGAGGAGATTCTCATCATTTTTTCCACCACTTAAAATAAAACCACTCAATGCCTTGTCCGGTGCACTCTCTGGTCTATTTAAAAATAGCAACACAAGTCCCACCGCTTCTTATTTCTAAAGGGAACAGCCAGTGAACATATTTTTACCTCCCGTGTCTGTCATCACATTCTTGCCACTCATTGCCTCAAATCCCAAATAGGTAAAGAGTGAGGGCCGCGCCGCTGTGCCTGGAGTGGCAGGGGCAGCCGCACAGACCTGGGGGCCCCTGACCTCCCCCAGCTCCAGGGAGGACGCCCCAGGCATGAGCGGAGGCCACCAGCAGGACAAAGAGGCCGCTCTGTCAGCCCCTGCTGGGCCCCTGAGTTCCTCTCTCATGGGCCTCTCTGGTTGGGTGGCTCCGAGAGGCCAACTCCAGCCCCAGCCGCAGGCTCCCAGGACTGCAGGGGCAGGGACTCCGGAGGTCCGTGTGCTCCGGGAGAGAGAGGACCCTGTCCTCCTAGCAGGGGTCCAGCGGCACCACAGCAAGACCTCTGCCCCCATCCGTACCCCCGGACCATCCTGTGTGCAGCCGGGCTGCCCAGGCCCCACACACGCGAGGCGCACCCAGCACTCAAGAGCCTCCACACACAGCGACTCACACTGAGAACCCACACACCAAGCAGAAACCCCTCGACTGGGCCAGGAGCACAGCCCCCCGATTTATAGAGAAGGCCCCGGGTGCCCTCTGAGGGGAGCTGTGGGGAGCGGCCCCCCAGAGCTGAGCACAGCCCGACCTTCCTTCCAGACACCAGCACTGGCATGTCCTAGCAGGTGAGGGTGGGTCAAACCTGCTGGATCTTAAGTTAATTGTTCGACGTGAAGGAAACCTGTGCGCGCCCTGGAGCACGACATCCCGCCGCCTGCGTGGCCCCCGAAGCCAAAGCCACTGGCACAATGGGGCCCTTTTTTCTGCCAGAGTGGACCTTCCCTGGTAGGAGAGACCCCAGCCTCGCCGTGGGCAGGACGCACTTGCTAAACGCCCTCTCAAAGCCAACACTGGAAAACACCTTCCTCTAAATGAACATCCGAGTCAGAAAACAGAGGTGCTCACAGCAGGCACCACAGCCCCTGTCGGAATGTGTAGGGCTGTTTCAGGAAACTGCTCAGTAGCGAAGGCAGAAAACGCCAAGACACCTTCAAAAAGCAGGAATTAACTTTCCACAGGGAGGGCACCACCAAAAACGAGGGTGCGGGGCTCTGTAGGATGACAGGCTGCATCGGTTCACGCTGAAAATCCACCTGCTCCAGGGCCCCTCAGGCAGCTGGGTGGCCTCACGGGTCAGGGTTTCAGAGGCCAGCGAGTGGCCTGGGACGATAGATCGCGACACGGAGGTACATGACCCTATCATGGGGAAGAAAGTGCTTTAAAATAGATGCATGGAGGAAAAGCCTAAAAAGTAGTCCGGAGTAGCAACAAAAACCATCTCCAGGCAATGTGACGAAGGGCCGCTTTGATTTCCGTCTTGTGCTTCTAGACAGCATTCAAATATTCCAGCCTGAAACGCGTTATCTCAGCACCTGAACAAGGCTGGAGTCGTGGGCCGCCTCGGACCAGGGCAGGAAACACTTCTATGCTGTTTGGGAGGATGGAGGACAGACAGCGATGCTCTCAGGTCACCAGCACCAGCGGAGCCACCCGCAGGGACTGCAGGGAAGGGAACTCGGCACCCGGTTTCCAGACGAAGCTTCCTTGGGATCCTGGCTTCCCAGGGCTCCGCACTGTCCCTTTCTCAGAACTTAGCGTGAGCATTTCCTGAGGCCTCTTCCTCCAGATGAGCTGGCTCTGGCCTGGCATCCCAGTGTCCCCACACCCTCTGGTGACCACCACATGGCCCAGCAGCCACACAGCACCTGGCACCGCCTGGGCGTCTGAGGCTGGAGGAAGCTCTGCCCTTTCTTTTTTTTTTTTTTTGAGATGGAGTCTCGCTCTGTCCCCAGGCTGGAGTGCAGTGGCGCGATCTCGGCTCACTTCAAGCTCTGCCTCCCGGGTTCACACCATTGTCCTGCCTCAGCCTCCCGAGTAGCTGGGACTACAGGTGCCCACCACCGCGCCTGGCTAGTTTTTTGTATTTTTAGTAGAGACGGGGTTTCACCGTGTTAGCCAGGATGGTCTCCATCTCCAGACCTCACGATCCACCCGCCTCAGCCTCCCAAAGTGCAGGGATTACAGGCATGAGCCACTGCGCCCGGCCTGAAACTCTGCCCTTTCTTTCGAGTCCTGCGGGGTGGGGCCGTGTGTGTCACTTTGGGCCCATGGAGGGTGGGTGTCACACGGCCATGTGAGAGCAGGGCATGGCGGGGCATGGACAGGGAGTGGTGGGAGGCAGCCCTGTGAGAGCTGGGGAGGCGTCCCAAAGCACCAGTGTCCTGCAGGTCGAGGGGGGGCACACACCGTGCCACTGCGGGAGGTGTGAGCTCCACGCTGCAGGGTATGTGAGACAGGGGTGAGCCGGCGCCCTTGGGTGAAGACACAAAGAATCCCGAGGGCCTGGTGAGGCCACAGGCCCGCACCTCCCACCCCCATGGCCTCGTGGCTCTGTGGGGTGACAGGGACCCGACCCTCATGTAGCTCAGTCCTCCCAAGGTCAGCTTGTGAAGAAGGGAGAGAGAATTATGGAAACAGGCGTCTCCGTAGGGGATTCTCCAAGACGCATTTGGAGGCAGGAAAATGCCTGAAGGCCCTTGATGGGCAGATGTCACAGTGCTGGGCGAGCCACGCTGTGGACTCGGGGCCTCACTTTGGGAGCTCAGACGTGTCGCTGGCCCTGACGCTCATTGGTCTGAAGGACAAATCGAAGGCCCTCTGGTCACTGAAGCTCTGGGCTTTGTACTTGGCCAGGCGCGTGGACCTCCTGTGACGCTCCGGCTCCGATGCCTTCATCGTGTCCTGCGGGACCCTCTCAGCCCCGGGGTGGTCTGGGGGCCCCTTCTGGGCCGGGGCCTGGGGAGTCCAGCAGCCCCCAGCCTCGGGCGTGGGCTCAGCTGGGCTCTTTCCCAGCCTCAGGGGAGAGGTGGCAACGCTCGTGCCCCTGAGGGGGCGGCTTCCTGGGGGTGGGTGCCGGGTGCTGGGCTCCCCTAGGCCGCTGCCCCCCGACTGTCCACCATCCCTGGGGGCTGGGCTTCCAGACGCCCCACTCCTGCCAGCAGCATCTACTCCCTCAGCTGTGCCACTGATGGGCTGCTCCCAGGCCTGAGACGCCATCCCACATATCAAGGCCTGTTCCCAACCCTGTTCCCGAGCCTGCCCCTGAGCCCATTTCTGGGCCTGCCCCTGAGCCTCTGTCTGGGTCTGCTCCCGACCGTGTTCCCGTGCCCGTTCCTGAGCCCCTTTCTGAGCCTGTTCCTGAGCCCGCCTCTGGGCCTCTATCTGGGCCTGCCCCTGAGCCTGTTTCCGAGCCCGTTCCTGAGCCCCTTTCTGGGCCTGCCCCTGAGCCTCTATCTGGGTCTGCCCATGAGCCTGTTCCTGGGCCCATGCCTGAGCCCCTTTCTGGGCCTGCTGCTGAGCCCGTTTCTGGGCCTCTATCTGGGTCTGCCACTGGGCCTGTCCCTGAGCCTGTTCCTGAACCTGTTTCTGGGCCTGTCCCTGAACGTGTCCCTGAGCCCATTTCTGGGTCTGTCCCTGAACCTGTCCCTGGGTCCCACCCTGAGCCTGTTCCTGGGCCCGTGCCTGAGCCCCTTTCTGGGCCTGCCCCTGAGCCCGTTCCTGAACCTGTTTCTGGGCCTGTCCCTGAACGTGTCCCTGAGCCCATTTCTGGGCCTGTTTCTGGGCCTGTCCCTGAACCTGTCCCTGGGTCCCACCCTGAGCCTGTTCCTGTGCCTGTCCCTGGGCCTCTATCTGGGTCTGCCACTGGGCCTGTTCCTGAGCGTGTCCCTGAACCTGTCCCTGGGCCAGTTTCTGAACCTGTTTCTGGGCCTGTCCCTGAGCCTGCCCCTGAGCCCATTTCTGGGCCTGTCCCTGGGCCGCCAGGCTTCCCAGCCCCTTGGAGTCCCCTGGAGGCACAGCTGGGTTCTTGGCAGCCCTGGTGCCCTCCCCCCGCGCTGTGCTCCTCTCCTGCTCCTCCCAGGGTCCCTGCAGATGCTGCTCACCTTGGTCACTGCGCTGGCAGGCACCCCCAACCCCAATGGCCGTCCCTTTGTCCCCGGCCAGATCCTGTGCCCACCGTGTCTGAGGCTCTTTCGCTTGGTTCAGCATAACCTTCGGGCCCGACGGCACCACCCTTTTCCCTGCACCCCCGGGCTGGGGGGTCTCCTCCTGCGCCTGGTCACTCTGTTGCCTCCCCAGGTCCGCCTGTGTCAGGGGACGCCCCTGGGATTCACCTGCTTGGGTCCTAGGGTCGGGGACACTGGCCCAGAGCTTGGCCTGTGTGTCACCAGCAGCAGGGGGCAGGTGTGCCTGTAGATGGGGAGGGTCCCGCTGGTGGGTGCCACCTGCCCACCCCATGTCCGCCTGCATGGGAGGCATCACGGGAAGCAGATGGTCAGGCTCTGCCCCACCGGGAGACATGACACCCTCCCTGCCCTTTGCCTGTGGGTTCTCAGGAGGCGACGGTGGGAGGCCAGGGCCATAGCTCGGGGACTCTGCCACACTCTTTGCCTGTGGTCTAGGATGATCAGAAGCAGGAATTCCAGACTTTGTGCTGAAACCCAAAAGGTTTCCTTCCACAGCCACATCCTTTCTGCCTCCTACGGCTGCCGTATGTCTGCTGGCTGCCGACGTGTTTGAAGTGTGTAATCGGGGTGCCTCTGGGTGCCGGGCGAGGGCCACAGCGTCCTCTGGGTGATGGGCGAGGGCCGCAGCATCCTCTGGGTGCCGGGCGAGGGCCGCGGCGTCCTCTGGGTGACGGGCGAGGGCCGCGGCGTCCTCTGGGTGCCGGGCGAGGGCCGTACTTCTCAGGAGGCTCCTCCCTGCTGCTCCACTCTTGGGCTCCGAGGATCCCCCGGGGGCCAGGAGGCCGTGGCTGTGGGGGTCTTGAGGGAGAGCCTCTCCTCTGGGATGGCTTTTGGACAAGGCTCTGCTTCCCTCCTGGCCCAGCGTCTCTGGCTCTCCCACTCTGCGGTCTCCAGGGCTCTGGGTGCTGCCTGGCACTGGTGCAGGCGTGGCATGGCTCACAACGCTCCCTGCAGCTGCCATCGCCCCACAGGCTTTCACACCTGGTTTGGGTCGTTCATTTAATGAGGACAGTGGGTTCTCGTGAAATTCATGGCTGGCGATTTCCTCGGCAGCCTTCAGGGGCTGAGCGGACTCTGTTAGCAGTGGCCTTCTGCATTCCTCCAGCGCGTCGGGCACAGTCATGCCCATCGGGGTGACACCCTCAGGCCCCATATGCCCCTTGGATGGTGCCGCCAGCGACGCGGGGGCACCTGTTGGATTTCTCCCGGTCGGGGACAGCACTTGCTGGCTGCTGGAGGCACGGCTGGTGTTTCCCCTCAGAAGGTTTTGTAAGGCTGCAGGATAACTCGTTGCGGAGCCCTTGTTCTGCGTTGATATTTCATTAGATTCTGGCAATGGATGCTTCTCCTCTCTGAGCTCAGAGGTCCTCTCTCCTGAAATATCGTCGGGATTCCTGGGACCGTGTGAATTCTCAAAGCTGCCTTTGTTTTCCTTCCCTGTCTGGAGTCTCTGTGTCGGAACTCTCTCTGGGACACTGTGGTGGGCACCCGCAGTCCCTCTTGCTGCTGCCGGATCCCAAGCTGCCCCTGGCCCTTGCGGCGAAGAGACGCTGAGTCCCACCTGGGTCCCTGAAAGCTTGCTCAGTTCCACTGGGGCTTGGTGACCCTTTCTGTTCTCAGTCACAGTGGGAAATTCTGTGTGTGCATTTTCAACCACATTCCCTCCTCCAAAAATAGGAGAACGTTTGTTTTCACAACTTGCCGTATTTTGCAGCATGGGGGGAGGGGCTGGCATTTCGTGGACAACCGGGATTTGGACAGTTATCCGTGGGGGCTCCGTGGCAGGCTGTGTTCTCCGAGCAGCCTGGACCGATGGAGTGTTCAGTGGTGGGATGTGGCCCGGCACCTTCTGTTCTGGGAAATACTTCTGGGTGGCAAAGAGCGGGTCTCTCCCTGGGTCTGGGAAGCCTGCTCCTTCCCGTTCATCCTCTGAACTGCAAACAGTCATGGTGATTTCAGGGCCCTCCCCTGCACTCTCACCCGGGGGCCCAGGAGACCACGTGAGTCTGGCTCCCCTCACCTCCTGGACGCCTCCTGCAGTGCTCTCTGCCGTGGGGTCTGCCGCCCCATCACCTGCGGCTGATCTGGTGCCCCACGGGCTGGCCGATCCCAGTGGGGACGATGCAGGCACAAGGCCAGGGAGGACTTCACCTGTGCGGGGAGCACAAGAGGGGGCCATCGAGGGGACAGCCTGGCCGTCCCTCCGAGCCATCACCTGGGGTGTCACGGGCTTCGAGGGCCTTGGCTGTCTTTGGGGCTCCCCCTCCAGGGGGCCCTTTCCTGCTGCTTTATTGCCACTGGGTTCCGTCTCCCTGGCACTGGAGAGCACACTGGCTTCTCCTCTGGGCAGACGCCTCGCCTCCGAGTGGCTGATTTTGGTGCAGTGGGACAGCCAGCTCCTGGGGCCACACACGATGGTGGCGATGCTGAGGGCCGGCAGGGGCTCGGCTGTGCAGGCCAGAAAGCGGGCGAGGGGCGTCTTGACGCAGGTGCTGGCCATGGTGGCCGTGTGTAGCACGCACACCTCCGGCCGATGCATCTTCTTCCTCTGCAGGTTCCTCTTCTTCCGCTCCTGCGTGTGCACCCTCAGCGCCCCGGCCTCTGAGCACAGGCAGCTGTTCTGCTCGAACTTCTCCCGCAGCTTGGACAGCACCGAGCTCTTGCCCATGATCTTCGGCAAGAGGCCCCTGGCGACTTTGGGCCGCTCCGCAGCGGGCTTCTCGCGCGCTTCTTTCTCCTTCGCCTCCTTCTCCTCGGCGGCCAAGAATATCTTCAGGATGTTCTTCACGGTGCTCTTCCCGGCCGGGTGGCCCCAGCGGGGCTTCTCGCTGGGGCAGGGCTTCGGGGCCGGCTCCTTGGTCTTCTCCAGGAGCTTGTTGATGGTGGCACCCACGAGGCCCCCACCAGGCCCCTGCTTGTCCTTGGAGATCAGCCGGCCCACCTCCCGGGTCCTCTTGAGGTAGCGCTCCCGGCCAGTGCCCAGGAACTTGGCCTGCAGGAGCTGGAAGCGCGTGGGCCTCTGGGTGGCCTCCTGGGTCTGGGTCTGGTGGCTGGGCCTGCTCTCCCCGGCCTCTGTCCCCGAGGGCCGGTCTGCGCGGCCCGTGACGTACAGCAGCAAGCTGCTGAGGATGGAGTGGGCGGCCGGGTCACAGGCCAGCTTGCCCATCTTCTTCTTCAGGGCTTGGGCGTCCATAGACATGTTGTCACTGCAGGTCTTTCTGCTCTTCCGACTGTAGAAAAAAAGGAATCATCACTTATTTCGTCATTATGTTTTTTGCAAGGTGATTCTAGAACATTGATTATGGAGCAATCCCATGTTCTCAGGGGCCCCGAAAGCGTGGTAGGGAGAGACAGAGATTAGGAGCCAGGAGCTGTGGCTTCTGGGCTGTCCCTGCTGTTAATTCGGGGGTGTCAGGGATGCCAAAGCTTTTCTGGGTCACTGTTTCCTGTTAAATGGCAGGAACTTCTGAGCCACGCTCCTCCTGAGGGCACTGAGGAGTTGACGTTGAACGGTTTTGTGAAAACATTTGGAAAACCACTTTGCATATGCAACATATTAAAAAAATTTAACAAACATATTTTGCTTGTACAGTAGGTGAAACAGCGAGTATAAAGAAGTGTCTGTTCTCTGTGTGGCCTGTGTATGTCTCTACTGTTAAGTACGAAAGATGAAACTAACAGCATCAATTCTGCCACGGTCCAGGGACTTGGATCCCTACAGCAGAGATTCTGAAGATTTGGTAAATCGCTCAGGTCTGGGGTGGGTGGAGGGAGGAGAAAGAATTTCCTCACAAGCTCCTGGGCGGGAACCAGCACTGCAGTGGGCAGTGGCCC
>NW_012102044.1:905529-910995 GCF_000951045.1 Mandrillus leucophaeus | reverse complement strand
CAGTTAGAAGGGGAGGGGGCATTGCGGAGAGGAGGGAGAGAAGGGGGTACAGAAAGGATGGGAGGAGGGGGATGCAGAGAGGAGGGGAGGAGGGGGCTGCAGTTAGCAGGGAGGAGGGCTGGCATCACTTGGCTGGGTCTCTGGAGCCCCTTTCAAAATGGCTCAGAGGAGCCCCTGAGGCTGGGGGCCGCCCGTTCCCAGTGAGATGCTTTTCTGCGGGTCCACCAGGGACTCCTTCCTACCAGCCCAGCTTTCAAGGAGACGGGACCAAGTGGGCCCAGCTTGGAGAGACAGGGTCTTTGTGATTTGATGGTGTTTTCTGAGCCTGGGTCCAGGGTAAGTTCTGCTCCCGAGCAGCTGTGACCACAGGAGCAAAGCTGGAAGGTCTCCCCATCTGTGGCAGGGGGTGGAGCCGCCTCTGACCTCCACAGATGGTAATTCTGTGTAGACGCACCCAGAATCTCAGCTGTCACACCTGTTAGTCATTCATTCTAAGGAAATCATCAGGGACGAGGAACAGAGACTCAAGAATTACAGGAAAAGCCGCCTTCACGGTGCCGTTTATAATGTTGAAAAATCTAGAGCATCCTCCATGTCAAACTCCAGGCGGCCGCACAACGGCACGTCCACATTCGTGGGAGAAGAGTCGGCGGCCAGACGCGGCTGGTGATGTGGCGCCAAGTGGAAAGCTCACTCTAACCCGATTGTTTTCAAGAAGCTGAGGCCAGGCGTGGTGGCTCACGCCTGTAATCCCAGCACTTTGGGAGGCAGAGGCGGGAGGATTATGAGGTCAGGAGATCGAGACCATCCTGGCTAACACGGTGAAACCCCGTCTCTACTAAAAATACAAAAAATTAGCCGGGCGAGGTGGAGGGCGCCTGTAGTCCCAGCTACTCGGGAGGCTGAGGCAGGAGAATGGCGTAAACCCAGGAGGCGGAGCTTGCAGTGAGCCGAGATCGCGCCACTGCACTCCAGCCTGGGCGACAGAGCGAGACTCCGTCTCAAAAAAAAAAAAAAAAAGAAAGAAAGAAAGAAACTGAACAGGCTGAAAACAGACTGGAAGGAAATGTGTGAACATACTTCTCTTTTTGGGTTTGTCTGTGTTTTTCAAAGGAGAGAGCTCTGTTTTTGAAGCCATGGACAGATTTCCTTGTTAAAAGCTGCTGCCAAGCAGCCCTGATGGGGGAGGTGACAGCAGCTGACCACATGACCGTGTGGCTGTGTTGCCGTGGGCATGCGACGATCCAGGGCCAGGACAGACCCCACACGGAGGAGTGGCCGGGCCACAGATGGAACACAGGACTCTGCTTCCTCCACCTCCCCAGACGCCTCCCTTGCCCGGTTCAGTGAGTTCACGCGGAGAGTGTGCTGTTCTCCCCCAAACCCCGGTGGGCATCAGTGGATCAAGAGGCCTTGCTGAGATCCGGATTTCGGGGCCACACCACCACCGCCTGTGATCCACGGTCTGGGGTGGGGCCTGGGAATCTGTATTTTAACGAGTCCCTGGTGATTCTGAGGCTGGTCCGGGGACCTCACTCGGAACCACTGAGGCAGACGGGGCTCCTTCCAAACCAGGCGAGGATGAGACACACGAAAACTAAACTCGGAACCTGCCGCAAGGCCACAGTGTGCTGCGAGCTGGGACGACTGTAAAAATAAACTAATCCAAGGAGCAGCTGTGCGTCCTGCTGCCAGGCACGCCCTTGTTCTGAGTCATCGGAGCCCACCCAGGAAGGAGCCGCTGTGTCCCCGTGGCTGGTAAAGTGATCCAGGGCAGCCCCAGAACTGCCCCAGCCAGCGGCCGCCCACACCCCGCCGAAGCCAGGGTGGACAGGCACACTCTCAGCTGCGCTGTGGGGACGGGGAGGACAGAGGAGCAGGCCAACCTCGGGCTTGGGGGACCAGCCTGGGGGCATCACGCTCCCTCTGCAGGCTGCGCCCCCAGCCATCACAGGGTCAGCGGCCCTACCTGCCTTCCGCCGGGCGTCTCCGGGCACGTCCCCTCTGCTGTGACTGGGCCGCCCGTGGAGGGCTGCGCTCCCTTCACCCGAGGAGGCTGAACTTCTCAGGCCGTTGTCCACAGAGCCTGTCACACGTTTTGTCCCCGCTGGCTGGGCGTCTCAGTCGTCTTAATGACTTTGCAGGTGAGTCATTCGGATGACTGACCCAGCCATGCTGACTGCTTGCGGTGGGGACATTCTGATCATCTGAATAAAGGCCGCCTGGCTCAGCCACGTGTGACATCCGTCTGCCCCTTCCCTCATCCCTCGCTGACGGCTTCTGAGCCCCACCGTCCAAATAGAAAGATGAAAAACAGAGCTGGAATTAAACCAGCTCATCCTCCTGCCTTGACGGGAGGCGAGTTTGGAAGCAGAGAGTAATGGAGCTCCACGCTGACTTCTAAATTCCCATTGTCCTGACCTCAGGTGGTGGGCGGCTTGGGGAGGGGACCACTCCCCACACTCGGAGGCCCTGTCGAGGCCGAGCACCTGTCCCGGGTGGTGTGGCTGTGTCAGTGGGACCCTCGTAGGTTGGACTTGCCTCACGCCCTCCTTAAGAGTCACAGTGACTCAAAATCCAGTTTAGCTCCACAGCACATCTGAGTCTGTGACCGCTTATGAGGTCAGGGTGTCATCAGGACCTGGCCGGCAAGCAGAGGTGGGTACGGAGCACGGACTCGGCCATCCTGTCCCGTTCTTCAGCTGTCACAGTGGCATTCACCCCGCAGTGTGATCGTCTGAAACACGTTTTCACTCGCAGAGATCAGGATGCTCCTCTGGGTTTATCGGCTGAGGATTAGGGGTTCGGCCAGAGCTAGAAAGTCCTCTTTGGGTGAGTCCCGCCTCGCTGAGGTGGCCTCAGCCATGGACCTGTGGCTGTTGGAGGCGTCCGCAGTTCAGGACGACACCCTTGGGCGGGAGCGAGAGGGGATTCCACAGCCCCCTTCACAGAGCCTTTGTGTTTTGCAATCATCATTAACCAAGTTCCTCCCTGGGCCTGGCCTGGCCACTCCCCTGCTCCCTGCTGTCCTGCCGTCCCCCTGGGCTGCCCCTTCTCATCACAAGGTCCTGCGCCCACCGCCCACTATTGCGCTCACCCTCGCTGGTCCCCGCCCCTCGCGGGAGCCTCAGAGGTGCTGCTGTCTTTGGGTTCCTTGAACCTGCGGGTGGTTCCTTCTTCCGGGGTCTGCACGAGCAGCCCCCCAGCTCAGCATGTTCTGCGCTCTGGGCTTCACTGCCCGGGGGATTCCAGGAGTCCACGGCCCACAGCTGCTGCTGCTGGCACGTCCTGGGTGACTACTGTCACAGCACTACAATTTTCTAAGATCCGAGTGCACTTTTAAACGAGTCACCTCTGTTTTTGCCCAGCTCCCCACTAGAGCAGAGCCCCTCCGTGGGCAGGACCCGTGTTGGTTCTGATCTCTACTTTCCCGAGCCTACAGCAGCGCTGGGCACAGCTGGGCGGGCTGGCAGCAGACCCGTGGGTGGCGAACAGCGTTCCACAGAGACTCGGTTCACCCACCGCTGGCAGCGCCCGCGGAGGCTCGGTTCACTCACTACGCAACCCCCTTTCCCGCCTCGCCACCCCCTTTCCTGCCAGCTCCAGCCTCCACCCCGCTTGCCCACTCCACGCCCAACCTCGCTGTGCCCTTCAGCCTGGAACAGCCTCGCTGCCTCCCTGACGAGCTCCTGCTCATCCTTCACAACCCGGCTCAGATGCCCCCACCTCAGGGAGCCTTTCCCAGAGGCCCAGCTCTGGGAGCCCCACGGTGACCTGCACAGACCTCAGTGTCCCCACAAAGGGGAACAGCACGGACGCCAGGAGCGCCCCCAAGTGATGAACTGAGAGGGGGGCCCAGGACTTTCGGTGACTCCCCCACAAGGCTCTGCCGTCTCCTGAGGCGTGCTGCTATCGGGGGCTTCGCTTGCTGCGAAGGTGGCCCCGCCCTCTCCCACGTGCTGCTGAGTGAACGCGTCCTCACGTGCCAGAGCCAGCGCTGCCCCTTGGGCCGTCCGCCCCGCCCCTCAAAGCCTCCTGCAAAGGCCACTGGTCAGAGCTGCGCTGGCTGAGTCTGGGCTGCCTTGTGTGACCGCTGCCCGCCCAGCAGTGCGGGGCGAGACCAGGCCTCCCTCGGAGTCCCCCCAGCACTTGGACGAGCTGCAGAACCACAGGGAATGGAATGTCTTCCTCCCAGGGGCCAGTATAAACAGCAGGGTGCCCGGCTTTCCTAATTTAGTTGTCGGTGGCTCTGGCCAGCCAGAGAGGTCGTTTGAAAATACAGTGAGACTAGAGTCCATCACAGCGCAGGAGACACACCCGGGCCCACCTTGACACGGACAGCAGCACCCTACGGCAGGTTCTGTGCTGGGGCTCTGGACAGCGAGGCCTGGAGGTCACTGTTCTGCCTGGTCAGTGGCTGTGCTGGGCTCACCTGAGCCTGGCCCTGCTCGGAGAGCCCTCGGGCCGTGGGAACACCCTCGGCCGTGGTGTCCTCCTCTGAGAGAAGAGGGCAGGGCCGGTTTCATGCGGCAGCTGGGCCTACGACTGTGCGGCTGTTCCAGGAGCCTGCTCAGAACACGGACCAGCCTCAGCCATGTCACACACATCCCCGCACCAGCCCCCACATGCTTCTGACCGACATTTGGATGCCCTCAGCCAACAGTGCTTACAAAACACGTCCTGGGCCTCCATCCACACCAGAGGCCTGCACTGCCATTTCCTGCCCCTCTGCGGATGAGCCTGGGGCCACTCACCCCTCCTCCTCTTGGCAGCTTGGCCCCCACCCTCCCTGCCCTCTGCGGCTCAGCACCGGTCTCCCGGCCCTCTGCCCCCAGCCTCCCTGCCCTCTGCTCCCCAGCCTCCCTGCCCTCTGTGGCTCGCCCCCAGTCTCCCTGCCCTCTGTGGCTCAGCCCCCGGCTTCCCTCCCCTCTGGGGTTCTCCCTGGCCAGCCTGGAGGAACGAGACACCTTTCTGGAGACGTGGACCTGCCAGTGTCCAGGCCAGGCAGGGTGAGAGACGCCTGCCTGAGATGTGGTCCCCAAGCAGAGTGTGGACCTGGGGAGGGTTTAACCAAAGGCCTCGAATAAGTGGCCTCCGTGGCCCAACTGCTCTGCTGATGACAGCGACATTCTGTCCAGTGACCAGCCAGGCGTGGGCTCCATGGCCGGCTCTAGGCCACCAGACAGGGTCCACTGAATTAGTGTTATAAAAAGAGAAGGGCCGGGCACGGTGGCTCACGCCTGTAACCCCAGCACTTTGGGAGGCTGAGGTGGGCAGATCACAAGGTCAGGAGTTCGAGGCCAGCCTGGCCAACATGGTGAAACCCTGTCCCTACTAAAAACACAAAACTTAGCTGGACGCAGTGGTGGGTGCCTGTAGTCCCAGCTACTCGGGAGGCTAAGGCAGGAGAATCGCTTGAACCCTGGAAGCAGAGGTTGCAGTGAGCCGAGAAACTCCATCTCAAAA
>NW_012102044.1:899975-905009 GCF_000951045.1 Mandrillus leucophaeus | reverse complement strand
TTAAACAACACTGATCCCTTTAAGTTGAGGCTCCTAACATATTACAAATAAATCTAAACTTGATCTTAGCCTAAAGGCTGAGAAGAGATTACTAAAGAATCTAATATTAGACTTATGAAAAAGAAAAGCTAACCCCAAAGGATGCGTACTTTCTAAAAATCCTGGAAGGTTGGGGGCCCGGCCAGGATCCTGCGGGGTGGGGAGAGCGGCCCTCAGGCGGGGTGGAGCTGATCTGGCCACGCCCCTCCCCAGCAGCCTCTGTGCATTACTGCAGCGGTCACTGTCCATCTAGGAAAGCCGAGAACAAGTGTTTGCTGACTGCTCCCTGTTGATTTTTGGTAACTAGGTGCGGAATAGTTCAGACTGTGCTAATGAACCAGTCGGAAAACTGAGTATCTGTATTTCCTGGAAATAAATCTGGCTAACAATGGGTGTGGCCTTTTGGGCCGGGATACCCTAAGGCCTTGACCTGAACATGTTTTGTGACCTACATAAGACCTTATATGTGAGTGACTTAGCTGGGACCTACAAAGGGGCGTCTGGTCAACCGGCAGTGACCAGAGAAGGGGTGTCTAGTTGGCTGTGACTGATAACGGGGTCACTGTCCATCCCAGGCTGACTGAGGCCGTAAGCGCTGGACGCTCTTCCAGGCCTGAGACATGAGTAAGTCAGCAGAGGGTTCCAGGGACGCTTGCTCGCTGCCTAATGACAGCAACTGCCTCGGGCCCCTCAGTACCTGTGGGACATGCAGGGCCTCGGGTTAGTGAGCTTCTGTCATGAATTTGTGCTACAAATATATAGATTATAAAGGAAACCGATGAAACAGCAGGCAAAATTTCTAACACATAGTAAGAACTACAATGTAGTATATTATATTGCAACAGAATGCCGTTATGTTGGATGATAGCATTACCGAAGGTTAAATTCCGATTTTGAATAAACAGTGGTTACAGAAGAGCCTGCTCTTTTCTGAGGAAATTCATCGGAAATATTTACGGTGAGAGGATACAGGGTCGGCAGATCACTCTCAAATGGTTCAGAAACAATTGTGTGTGCGAGCTCATATGTACGAGTGTGTGCGCATGCTCACGTGGGTGCAGTGAGAGACAAGAGAAAATAGTGACAGCTGCTGATGCTGGGCGAAGGGGTGTGGGAGTTGTTGGGGCTAGTTTTGTTTGAAACAAACTTAAAAATGAACCGTTAAGATAGGAGAGGGAGACAGCACAGCTGTGTCATGACAGGTGTCATTCAAGGACCCTGACAGCACAGACGGTCCCGGGAGAGGTGAGGCTTTGTGGAACCCCGGGGTGCACGAGCATCCCGCTGGCAGGGCCCTGGGGACTGCGTGCTCTCCGGCTTTCTGGTGGGTGGGATAAGACAAGGCTGTCCCCCGGATCTGCAGGCTGGTCATGGTCCCCACCGGCACCACCAGGGCCCCAGGTCGTGCAGCCTGTCCTGCCCGAGGGAGAGCCAGAGTTGGGGGTCCTGGGCGATCACCCTTCTCGGGGCACAAGGAGGGTGGGGAAGGCATCGTGCCCACGGGGCTGCACGATGGTTCAGACCCTGGGGACCACCCCTGTGGCCATCAGACAGAACGTTCGCGACGTGCGTGGTGCCAGACACAGAGTGTCCCAGATCAGGCACGGTCCCCGCCTTTGTCTGTCTGCCCCAGATCACACACAGTCCCTGCCTTTGTCTGTCTAAGCCCTTGTTTGCTGACCAGCAGCCGGTCGGGGTGCAGCACACGAATCCCGAGACGGTCTCAGGCTGTTCTTTGAGACCTCGTGTGAATGCTTTTCCCGCAGCGGGCTGAGTGAGCTGGTAACTTATTTCTGTGTGTTAACTGGAAATGCGTCTGCACACCAGGGATTGTAATCAGGGGAGCTGCAGTGCCTGCACTCCGACTCCAAAGTTATTTCCAACCTAAAGCAACCTTTGGAATGAACTTCAGTGATGGAGTTTTTTAAGTGCAGAGGTTTGGATTGAACACCAGTCCGGGTATTACCGATTTTATCAGCTGATGTTCTGTTAATTTTTATACCCACAGCCAAAACAGGTGGCACTGGCTTCTGGCAGCCGGGCCTGAGGTTATGCAATCGCCAGGGTTTGCTGTGGGCTGTGGTGGTGGTGAGGTCTCCCGAGATTAGGGGAAGGGGAGAAAGCTTGAGTGTGGTTTTCAGATGCATCGGGTTTAAAAGCTGCTCTGTGGTCACAAAATGCAGCTCTGGGAGAGATACTCAGACCTCCTGAATCTTAGTTTCCTTGTCTACAAAACGGGGGTAGTAAAAAGGGCCCTGCTTCTAGGCGAGCATGGAATAGATAGAAATAACATTCGTTAGGGAGCCCGCGGTTCTAGGCCTGACGGGGCTGGGCTTTGCCACTTCCTGGGCTGGGCGCACCGAGCGGCTGTCCCGCCCGCTTGAGTCACGGAGCCTCCCTGGATCCGCTCCCTCCAACATGGAAAGGAAGGACAAGGACGGCTCTGCCATGGCTTTCAGATATGAAAACACTGGAGACAATAATTTTAAATATAAATGCAAAATCTCTTAATCAAAGAGTTTGGGAAAACGGATTCATGTAAGTCAGCCTGAAGTCTAAACACGTGTGTGTTACTGACGTGCTCATATTCCCATACGGCACATGTTCCTAGCGTGTGACTTCTGTGTGGCGTGTTTGTGAGGATGCCCATGTCCTTTCTCAGCCATGATTGGGACTCTCCATCCCAAGTCCTGGCTTCAGATCTCACATTTGTGGGCCTGAGAGAGAGGTGTCTGCCGATAGCTTCAGGCTGAGAACGGGCATATTCTGGGCCTCATCTGCCTCTGAAGCATCCTTGTCTGCCATCTGGGAGTTAGAGGTGCTCATCCTCCCACCTGCCCCTTCCTGGTGCCTGATGTCTCGCAAGAGATGTGGATCTACAGGGATGTGCAACGCTGACGCTCCCAGAGAACTCCTGGGGAGCCACACCTTGCTGGGCCTAAGGGATTGTGAAATGTGCCCTCTTTTCCTTCCTTCCCTCCTTCCTTCCTTCCTTCCTTCCCTTGCCCTTCCCCTTTCTCCCTCCCTCCCTCCCTTCCTTTTTTCCTTCCTTCCTCCCTCCCTCCTTTCCTTTCTGCCTTCCTGCCTTTTCTCCTTCCTTCCCTCCCTCCCTCCTTCCTTCTTCCCTCTCTCCCTCCCTTTCTTTTTTCTTTTTTTTTTTAGGGTCTGACTGTGTTACCTCGGCTGGAGTCCAGTGACATGATCTCGACTCACTGCAACCTCAACCTCTCAGGCTCTGGCAATCCTCCCACCTCAGTCTCCCAAGGAGCTGGGACTACAGGCGTCAACACCACGTCCAGCTAATTTTTGTATTATTATTATTATTTTTTGTAGAGACAGGGTTTTGCCATGTTGCCCAGGCTTGTCTCAAACTTCTGAGCTCGAGTGATCCTCCCACCTCGGCCTCCCAAAGTGCTGAGATTATAGGCCTGGGTCACTACACTTGGCCACACCTTATTTCATAAGAATGTCTTGGAGAAACAAAAATAAAAACTCCATCATTTAAACTATGGACACCATAAAATATAGGATGCACCACAATTTCAGAAAAATGAAAGACAAAAATGCATCCTAGAATGAAATACGGCACCACTGCGCTGTAGGGACAGACTAATGCCTTTTCAGAAGAGCGGGGGAGCAGCACTGGAGGTCGCCATAAGAGCAGGTGTTTGCAAACGCCACTCACGCGACGGAACCCACTGAGAGCCACACCCACGGGGTATTTGAATTATGGCACAGGAGTACCATGGAATACTAGGCAGCAGTTAAAAAGGCGGAGATTGGTCTGTGTATGGTGATACAGAAAAATATTTTAAAACCTAGTTTAATGAAAACAGCCAAAAGCAAACCATGGCATATATGACGCTTCCTGTTTGGGGAAAGAGATCGTGTGTGTGGCACAGCACGCAAATGCAGGGGTGTCTCACGTACAGGCGCACAGCCAGGGTGTGTGTGTGGAGGAGGCTCCTGGGAGGACACTTAGGCCACCGTGGCCTTGTTATCTGGGTGGCTGGAAGCTGCTTTCCCCACACGCTGCTGTGAACGCATTTGGATTCCCGAAGCTGTGCACACGTCACTTTTATAACAACAATGAAACCCACCGGTGCCGTTTTAAACAGCAGAGTTGGCTCGGTGTCCCCTCAGTGCCCCGTCAGTGCCCCCTCAGTGTCTCCCTCAGTGTCTCCCTCAGTGTCCCCTCAGTGCTTTCTGTGGCTTTTTCTTTTCGACTTTTGGGTCTCTCTGTAACAGGAAAGTGAAGCAAGGCACTGCCGGCTTTTGTTTACGATGCTTGTGGGTTTTGCGTTTGTGTGTTCTAATCTAGAATCGGTTTCTAAATAGACTCACTTTCTGATTCTCACGGAGGGGTTTGATTTGCGGATGGAGACGGAGTCCACCCCGTTTGAACCCAGCCGCGCCCTGCTCATGCGAGCTGGCCTTGCCTTCCACACAGCGGGGCACACAGCAGGGCACACAGCAGGTGGAGAGGGAAAGCCTCTTTCCGGAAAGCCGGCTACACAGGTACTGCTGTGTTACGTACGCTAGCGACAGTTCTGACTTACCTTAACTGGGTTTCTTTTCCTGAAAGGTAATCCTCGGTTAATTTCCCCACACCCACGGTCCTGGGACCACGCTGCACGGATGTGTGCGACGTGAGGCCCCTCGCCCCGCTGTGCCTGTCTCTCTGGTTCTTCTGACTTAAAGCGCCAGTAGCAGCTCGGTTAGTCCGGTTATTCGGAAGCTCAGCACAGAGCTGCACTGCTGCGGCCTGCCCAGCGTAGAAGGCTACAGACTCCTCCACCAGCATGGACTATACCTCCCACAAAACGAACCGGGCGTCTCTATGGAAAAAAAAAAGCGTACCCCTATCCCCGGGATACCCCTACCCCGGGACACCTGTACCCCAGGGACACTCCTACCCTCGGGACACCCCAACCCCCCCCCGGATACCCCTACCAGTGGGACACCTCTACCCTCCCGACACTCCTACCCCCGGAC
>NW_012102044.1:888520-899004 GCF_000951045.1 Mandrillus leucophaeus | reverse complement strand
GTAAGCCTAGACCCAACACACCTGAGAGTGGGGGTCCGTGGCGCCCGCCTGTGAAGCCCACCGGCCTCTCTTGCCAGTCCACTCACACAGGAATCCCAAGTGGGAGCATAAAGACGCCACCACTTCCCCCTTTCAAATCAGCCCATAGGAGACGACAAAGCCCGTGGGGGTAGGGCTTGCATTCTGGATGCCCACAGAGATTCCAACCACCCAGGCTTTCGGCCCCGCGGCCTCCTCTCCCTGAGGCTGGGGCTTCCCCGGGATTCCGACTCTGCCCAGGGGAGAGCCCTTTAATGAAATCACAACAAAAAGAGAGGCCCCAGCCAAGCGGCCAAGCACAGCGATAAACATCAGTCAACTGCTGTTTTATTCACACCAGATGCTGCATGGAAAAATCATGTCCAAATGTATTTTAAACAAGAGCAAGTGATCTCTTTTCCCAGACTCTCTGAGAGAGAACCTCACGGCAGGGACAGCGCTTCCTCGTCAGTGAGCCCGGCAGGGCAGGCGCCTAGGGGAAAGGCCTGCTCTGCATCTGGACCTGGCCCACTAAGGCAGACCACAGAGAGACGCCAGAGCTGGCAGGAGGCCATTTAGGTTCTGGTTTTCTCCGTGAGTTATTTCAAAAAGAGAATGATCTTAAAATCTAGTGTGATTAAACAGGTGGGGTTAAGAGCAATGCTTGTATATGTGTCCCCCAGGCCCCAGTGTGACTGTTTCTCTGTCCAGGCACACACGGCCCACTGTGGACATGGTGGGGGGTGGAGGGCAGGGAGGTGGCGCATCGGCCCTCGAGGAAAATGCACCCCTGGAGGTGGAGGCGGAGGCGGGACGGAGGGTCTGCAGTGAGGGCCTGCTGGAGGCCACCACAGTTAGTGTTGTTGAAGTGAGTGAGTAAACAGCATTAGCTCTGCGGCGGAATAAAATACACCGTCTGTCCGGGAGACTGCGGGTGAGTGCCACGCCTGGACGTCCAAGTGCAACAAGCCACACGATGTCAATGTGGATGGTGGAGGACGGAAAGTATTCCCGCAGGACAAATGGTGTATTTTATGCAGCAGTTAGGATTCTGAGATTGGAAATGACAGTTAGATGTGACCAGTCAGGCGCAGACTGCAGTGGAGCCGCACAGAGACACCCTCACCCAGGGGGCTGCAAGAGGACACTATGGGCCCCAGGGTGGCACTGGCTCTCTAGGGGCAAAGTGGCAGAAATGACTTTACTTCTCCTCTGTGGACAGGCGGTAGAGGGCCGCGCCCAGGTCCTCCAGCTTCTCCTTGTCCTCCAGGTCTTGGTACAAGCCTTTGGGAACGAGGTCCAGGCCGTACAGCAACCCAAACAGGCAGCCTGCAATGGTGCCCGTGGCTGCGCTCTCCCCTGAAACGCAAAGGCAGCAGTCGCAGTGGGCTCCACCTGACCAGGGCCGCGAGACCCCTGGGGCTGGCCACCCCTAAGGTGGGCCAAACCCCAGTTCTGCTGGGGGCGGCTGGTAAAAGGGACAGGCAGGCTGGCGTGGTGGCTCACGCCTGTCATCTCAGCTACACAGGAGTCTGAGGCGGGAGAATCTCTTGAACCCAGGAGGTAGAGGTGGCAGTGAGCCGAGATTGCCTCTCCGCACTCCATCCTGAGTGACAGAGTGAGATCCTGTCTCAAAAAAACCCCCCAAAGTAAACGGGAGGGGGACAGGTGCTTCCCTTCTCCCTCCCTGGGTCAGGCATCTGTGTGAAGCGGTGTTTCAGCACTAAGAGTCAGTGAGACGCCAGGACGGTGCAGAAGGAAGGCGGAGGGAGGGGAGCCCGAGGCCGCACGGTCCCACCCCTGAGCCAGGGTCACAGAGGAAACCCCTCAGGGGCTGAGCCGGCTCTGTGCAGAGGCTTCCTGACCAAACGGGGCCACATTTGTCTTTTCCCAGCTCATGTCTGGTCAAGCTCAGCTCACTGAAGTGAGGCAATTTCAGCAGTCTCACAGAACCTGACAGCTGCTCCCACAAGGCACGGGGTTGATCTTATGGGTAGGAGCTGCCTGGAGCTGCCACAGCCACTCTGCTGGGCTTCTTCCTCTCCCTCCATGGCCAGAGACAGCCTGGCCGGCACGGAGCCAGCATGGATGGAGCAGGATGCGAGCCCAGGACCTAACTCGAGGCGGCAGTCTGCAACTTTGCACAGAGGCTGCAGAGCAAAGGACAAGACGACAGTGACCTCGGAACAGAACCCTGTGAAGGTGGCCAGCCTGAGGCAGCAGTGGCAAGGGTAGGAGCCTCCATACCCCTACACCCCACCTACTCCAAGGCCGCACTGCCCTCCAGGCTCGTGGACCAGGCGAGAGGCTCTTGGTCTGCTGGAGCTCACGGCAGGACCTGCAGTCACACCTGTATCCTGTGACGTCTGCACGTGAGTGCACGTACGTCAGCCGGTGTACCCTGGAGCCTGCGCCCTCCCAAAGCGGTTCCAGAAAGGAAGAGAAGGACGCATATGCTGGGGCTCAGGAGGTGGTGCCTGAATGCCTGCCATCCTAGGACACTCCAAGGGGGTGCTTCAGGAGAAGGGCGCTACCCTCCTGGAAGCCACGGCCATTAAGGAACATCTCACCTCCATGAAACATGGCCCGGTGACACAGCTCAGTCCAGTTGTTGCCTGCTGCAAGGAGGGCGTCATAGGCTATCATGGGGGCATCATGGCCTCGTCTTCCCCCTCGACCTTCTGAGCTCCACTTCCTGTAGGTCTGACAAGAGAGCCGTGGGTCAGGGGCATGTGCCCAAGTGGAGCCACTTCTGGGTACATTACAGCACAAGCTTCCTGGGCCCATCCTAGTGAACTGTCATTCCACCCACCCACCCTTTTCTTTTTGAGATCGAATCTGGCTCTGTCGCCCAGGCTGGAGTGCAGGATGCGATCTCAGCTCACTGCAACCTCCGCCTCCCGGGTTCAAGTGATTCTCCTGCCTCAGCCTCCCGAGTAGCTGGGATTACAGGCGCACGCCACCACACCTGGCTAATTTTTTGTATGTTTAGTAGAGACGAGATTAGTCACCCACCCACCCACCCATCTATTCACGTATCCATTCATCCATCCACCTATCCATTCACCTGTCGAACCATCCACCCACCCATCTATTCACCATCCACTCATCCATCCACCCATCTGTTCATCCATTCACCCACCCATTTACCCACCCATCCATTCACTCACCCTCCCACCACCCACGCACCCATCCATTCACCCGTCCACTCATCCATCCACCTATCCATTCATCCATTCACCCACCCATTTATCCATTCACCCACCCATTTACCTACCCATTCATTCACCCACCCTTCCACCACCTTCCACCTACCCATCTATTCACCCATCACTCATCCATTCACCTATCCACCCACTCATCCACTCATCCATCCACCTATCCATTAATCCATTCACCCACCCATTCATCCATTCACCTACCCATTTACCTACCCATCCATTCACCCATCCATTCATCCATTCACCTATCCACCCACTCATCCACTCATCCATCCACCTATCCGTTCATCCATTCACCCACCCATTCATTCATTCACCCACCCATTTACCTACCCATTCATTCACCCACCCTTCTACCACCTTCCCACCTACCCATCCATTCACCTATCCACCCACTCATCCACTCATCCATCCACCCATCCATTCATCCATTTACCCACTCATTCATCCATTTACCCACCCATTTATGTACCCATCCGTTCACCCACCCTTCTACCTACCTGCCCTTCCATCCACCTAATCAACCACCCACCCATATACCCACCGACCCACCCACGCACCCATCCATTCCCTTGTCCACCCATCCATCCACCCATCCATTCATCCATTCACCCACCCTTCCACCCACCCATGCTTCTATCCATCCATCCATCCACCCACCCATCCATCCATCCATCCACCCATCCACCCACTTGCTATGCACTTATTGAGCACCGCTGGTGTGCAGACATTGCCCCAGTGCCAGGACAAGGCTCACCTTTTCCCTCTCTTCTGTGTCATAATTGTCAGGGAAGATGGCTTTATTTTCTGAGTCTTTACTGATTTTCCTCTCCTCCAAATAAAACTGCCATTTAGCTTCAAAGTAAAACCAGTGCTCCTGGTATTCTAAACATAAAGAACAGGGTGAGCTGAACACAATGGCATCCATGAGGTGGGGCGGAGGGCCCTGGGGCGGGTGCAGGGAGGGAGGGGACGTGTCGATGCCCCTCCACCCAGCTGCAGGCATGTGGAGAAGCGGAGCACCTGTCCTGGGGTAAACCACTGAGCGACTGTCCAGAATTATGAACATGCTGACATTTGTAGCTGCTTTCTTTCTTTCTTTTTTTTTTTTTTTGAGATGAAGTCTCGCTCTTGTCCCCCAGGCTGGAGTGCAGTGGTGCAATCTCAGCTCACTGCAACTTCTGCCTCCCGGATTCAAGCGATTCTCCTGCCTCAGCCTCCCGAGTAGCTGGGATTACAGGCGCCGCCACCACACCTGGCTAATTTCTGAATTTTTAGTAGAGACGGGGTTTCACCATGTTGGCCAGGCTGATCTCGAACTCCTGACCTCAGGTGATCCACCCATCTCGGCCTCCCAAAGTGCTGGGATTACAGACGTGAGCCACCGCGCCCAGCCTCTTTTTTTCGAGACAGATTCTTGCCCTATTGCCCAGGCTGGAGTGTACTGGCGCCATCTTGGCTCACTGAAACCTCCACTTCCCAGGTTCAAGCCATTCTCCTGCCTCAGCGTCCTGAGTAGCTGGGACTACAGGCGCCCGCCACCACGCCTGGCTAATTTTTGTATTTTTAGTAGAGATGGGGTGTCACCGTATTAGTCAGGCTGGTCTGGAATTCCTGACCTCAGGTGATCCGCCCGCCTCAGCCTCCCAAAGTGCTGGGATTACAGGCGTGAGCCACCGTGCCCAGCCTGTAGCTGCTTTGAAAGGACAGCAAGCAAGATGGAGATGGGGCAAAAGCATTTTCATTACATTGTTGCATTAGTCCTGTGCCTGCAGAGCAGAGCGGGATGTTTCATTACTCCTAATTGAAATCCAAGCCCCTGAATGCTCTAGGGACTTCTTGGAGGTCATCTGGCAAAGAGGACACGGACTCAGAAGGGAGTCTGAACCTGCAGCCACACACCCTACAGACCACAGGAAATCCCTTCCCCGCTGTGGAGCCAGGAGGCGTGCAGGCTGCCCAGACCCAGGCCCGCTGCCCTCCTGCCTGCCTTACGGTGAGCACCCCTGCCCACCACATGCCACCTCCTGCTCCCTGGCACCACAGGAGCCACAGAGGGCGGGAGCTGTGCATGCTGCTGGTGGCTGTCAGGCCCAAGGGACACGTGTGCTGATCACATGTGGTGACAGAGCACAGATCCTGTCTGCCTGGCTGTGGTTGGAGGGCACAGGGCGCTGGAGAGCAGAGCTGAAGGGCTGCAGTGGGGGAGACCATGCTCCTGCCACAGAGCTCCAGGCCACAGGGAGGCAAGGAGGGCCCTGGACCAGGCCCTGGACGAGGCTCACAGGTCCTCCGAAACTCTGGGCCAACTTGGTTTCACACAAGTAAAAGTTCAGCCCCCTTCGGATCTTGTTCAGCGACATGAAATTGGAAGTGAAAGACGCAAAAGTAAGAGGGCAGCGGCCACAGGCGCATCCCATGAACCCGGCACAGGGCCTGAAAGTCCGGGTGGAGCGTCAACATGGACCTGGGCGCAAACTCAAAGCACGGCCTCTCACCCGAGTCAGCGGGGTTGGCCAATTCGGAAACAGATGTCCAGACACAAAAGGAGGGAGCTAATTTGTGAACTGTCCTCACTGCGGAGGGGTCATGTCAGGTGGGCCGGCCGGAAGCCCAGAGCAGCGTTTCTGGGCTTCTGAACGTTAAGTCCGGTGGATGATTTTAGACGTTCTGTTAAAAAGGTTTCTGTGTCAAGGAAATTCATAAAACTCTGGGTTAAACGAATTTGAAATTAAATAGATTTATTTGGAGGACTGTTTCTCAGAGCTTTAAACTGGTGTCTGTGCATTTCAAATCCCTGAGAGAAAGAATAAAGCTTTCTGAAGAACAGTCAGAAACATTCCGTGAACACAAAGGGGAGGAGGTTTTGCTGGTCAGATAATTCCGACCGTTCTTCAGAAAATGCTTTGAGGAAGACTGTTTTGAATCCCAGAGTTCTGGGAGAACATTCGTTAATACTGTGTGAATTCAGTCATGGCGTGGCCCCATGCCTCACTGCTCACCCGTTTCTAAGGTGGGTCAGGGCGACGCTCCTGGGGTTAGGGAGATGACTTAGCCCCTGGCTCCAGACAGCCACCTCGGCTGGAAAGAACCTGGGGCCACAGGCTTGGCCATCTCCCACCGCTCCCACACCAAGCGGTAACAGAGATGAAATCACCAGAGATAAAGTGTGTGCCGTGGCCTGCCAGGAGTGCTCAGCAGTCACGCTTCCTGAGGACAGCCAGGCCGTGGGGAACACAGAGCAGCGACTCAAGGAGGTGGTGACTGTGTGTGGATGCTGACCTTGCTCCCCCATCAGCACAGGCCTGGTGGCTGAGCGGCCCCCGAGCCACGTCCAGGCAGGTATCCATGGCTGCACCCCCGTGGAAAGCTGTGCACCAGCCCCCACGAGGCATTTCAGAACATGCCCCTGCGCCTTGCAGGGGAAATAAAGGGATTCACTGGTTTTTCTGTTTCTGGAAGACTTCAGACCAGGCGAGGTGGCTCACGCCTACAATCCCAGCACTTTGAGAGGCCGAGGCGGGAGTATTACTTGAAGTCAGAAGTTTGACACCAGCCTGGGTGACATGGGAAACCCTGTCTCTACTAAAAATAAAAACAATAGCCAGGCAAGGTGGCAGGCGCCTGTAGTCCTAGCTACTCGGGAGACTGAGGCCGGAGAATCGCTTGAACCTGGGAGGCGGAGGTTGCAGTGAGCCGAGATTGCATCATTGCACTCCAGCCTGGGCAACAGAGCCAGATTCCATCTCAAAAAAACAAAAACAAAAACAAAAACAAATCGAGACGACTTCAGCCTGAGGCTGTTTTGAAAACTAAGCAAACCTGATCCTACATTCAAATCCTCCCTCTCCTTCTCCAGGACACACTGGATACCTTATTTCCAATTTCCCCAACGATGCAAAGACGCCAAAGGCTGCGTGAGGCTGCCTGTGCTCCCCGTGCCGCCCCCTCCCCTCTTAGACGGCACCTCCCGTGGGGTAGAACCTTCCGGAATGGTCATGGATGTCCTAGCCCCACACCTGCTGTCCCTGCCTCTGGCCGGCCTCATGGGGCTCCTGAGGGAAGGGCCCAGCCCTGACCTCGCCCAGACCGGCAGAAGCAGAGCTTTCCCAGGGCGCACCGCGGGTCCCAGTCACATCCCAAAGGCTGCCAGTCACTTGGCGCCTCGGACTGGGGTGGACGGGGACGGCTGGATCCCCTGGAGGCAATGTCCCTGGCGGGCACAGGTCTCTCTGAAGCTCCGGGTGGGGAGGCAAAGCCCTCCCAGGTCAGGGCAGAGGCAGACTGGTCGGGAGCAGCATAGGGCCTGCCTTGTGAGGCCAGCTCTGCTCACATGGCCTGGACGGGGCCCTCCCATTTCCGTCTAAGAGTGAAGGTGCCTTGAAGTATTTGGGGGCCGACGGAGGGGCTGAATCTGCCCAGATGCTCCGAGTGTGGACTGGGGCCGCGGGAGGGCTCACCTGCCGTGTGCCGGATGGTCTTCCTGCAGTACTCTTCTGCCAGGGGTACCGCCCGGAGCATGTCTCTCCCCCACTGCACGAGCGGCTTTCCTTGTGCGGCGAACGACACAAACAGGGCCGTGCACAGGGAGCCCAGGAAGCCTGGAGGGGCGGGGAAGAGAGAGGGCACCGTCACCTGGGCGACCCGCCACGCTGTGTGGGACCCCCGAGGGAGGGTTTGCTCGTGTTCCATCTTTCCCATGCTCAGGTGCACAGTTCGGTGGCACTAACCACGTTCACACTGGATGTCCTGCATCCTCTCTAGAACTCCCGATCTTCCCAAACCGTAGCTCTGCCCCTGCTCCACTCACCCCACTGCCCACCCCAGGCCCTGGCCGCCCCCATCGACTTTTCTGTCTCTGGATGTGACCGCTCTGGGTGCCTGCTCCTCGTGGAACCACACGCGACTTGTCCCTCTGTGGCGGGCATATTCCACTCAGCACGCATCTGCAGGGTCACCCGCGTGGCTTGCCACGGCTTCCCTTCCTCTCCGTGGCTGCATCGCATTCCGTGCGTGGACGAACACATTTTGATTACCCGTCATCTGTGTGTGGCTGCATGGGCCGCCTCCGCCTTTGGCTGTTGGGAACACCGCGTCACGTAGACCATTAGCATCTGTGGCCGGGGGTTATCAGTTAATGAGCCTGTGCAGGAGGAAGGCAGAGGTGGGGGCTCTCCTGACTCCAGGGAGACCCTGCAGAGCTCTGGGGCCATTGTGCACACTCAGGCGCCTCCTGTGCTGGGCTGACTCCTGTGCCCTGCTGGTGCTTGGGGCTTTTCTTGTCTGACTTCTGGGTGTGCATTAGCGGCCGGCAAGCTCATCAGCACAGACAAGCTCAGAGCTCACCTTATAGGCTCTGTCTCCCTTATTTTCTTTGGTATGTCAAATTTTACAACTGTTTACTGAAAAAGAAACGCATGTGAGTGTGTGTGTGTGTGTGTGTATAAAACATATATATATTTAATAAAACACGGTTAAGGAAGAAGTTAAGTCCGGGAGGCTTGTCCTGGTCCATCTTCCAGGGCTGTGGGGAAAGATGGGGCCAGGGGATTCTGGGGTCCTGAGCTCACCCCACAGTCCACACAGCCAGCCCAGCACTTCACGGAGCAGGTGGCACTGGGTGCGCAGCTCTCAGGGAACAGGGCCACGTCTGGCCCTGCCAGGCTCCCATCCATCCGCTGCACTGGCCTCATTAGACGCTAGTGTGGGAGCCATCAGATGGGAGCTTGGAAGAGACTGATCTTAATTATCTGAATTATTCACAATGATCCTGGCCATGATGAGGCTAACAATGCCTGGGGCTGGCAGGACAGTCCTGGAAATCCCGTGGTCACTGTCGGGGTAGAGACAGCCCTGGAGAGGCCGCCTTTTCCAAAGACATGAGCTCTCTCCTCTCACTGTCAGCCATCGTGGGGACCACAGCCACCGTGGGTCAGTAGTGGCAGGAGGCGAAGGGACAGCCATGGTACTCGTGATGTGGTTTCAGAGATGCAGTCGTGTGGGAGGACCAGTGACGCTGTGGTGACAGTGCCAGTAGCAGCAGCAACAATGGTGGTACTCGTGACAGTCATAGTGGGAGCAGTGTGGGGCCAGCGACTGCAGCAGTGGTTGTCTTACTAGTGATGGTATCATGTGGAGGCACCGGTGGTATCAGCAGTGACAGGACCAGTAGCAGCAGCCACAGTGGAGATGGCAGTACGGGTGATAAAAGCGGAATGGTGACAAAAGGCAGGGGTGGCGGTGGCACCAGTGGCGGCGGTGGCAGTGGCACTAGTGGTGGCAGTGGCAGTGGCACTAGTGGCAGCGGCGGCAGTGGCACTAGTGGCGGTGGCGGCAGTGGTACTAGTGGTGGCAGTGGCAGTGTTGCTAGTGACAGCAGCAGTAGGGATGGTGCGGTGCTGCTGATGGGAGCAGCTGTGGTCAAGGCAGTAGTTCAGTGCGAGTGGCCATGCAGGTGAGCAGTGGCCCCTGTGTGCCCAGCCCTCACCCCACTGGGCACTGCTCCCAGGGTGTCTTCGTGCCACTCAGTCCTCACGAGAGCCTGTGAAGGGCATGGCGATCACCCTCTTGTGGACGAGGCGTGCGGGGCTGAGAGGTTGTGTTACTCAGTTTTGGAGCCATGTTAGCTTCAGAAGGGTCGGTTCTGCTGCAGACCCTGCGGGTATGAGGCCCACACCCACCCAGGAAAGGGGCGAGCCCACTGTCACGGCGCTGTTGGCCAGAGGCAGGCTCCAGGGTGGGTGCCGTGTGCGTTCTGACGTTCTGCTTCTCTGTACACCAGAGCAATGACACCCGCCCTACCGGGGCTGTCGTGTGGGGAAAAGATGACCCTAATCCCAGGCTGGGCCACGGTGAACGGCCACTGAACACAGCCGCTGTGTAGAGCAGTCGCCCACGACACGCCATGCAGAGACGGGCCGCAGAGACAGGCTGTAGAGACGCTTTCCAGTGGCTGTCGGGCCACTCTTGAAGGCACTAATCAGGGCCTCCCTTGGCCCGTCGGGAGGGCTGCAGCAGCGGCAAGAGTCTATGAATCGTTCTCAAGCCCAGGGCTCTGGGCCAGTCCTGTCCCTGCCTACGGCTCTGCCTCTGCCCAGGGACACCGCAGCTCTGGGCTCATGGGAACACGCAACGCACGCTGTAACACAAACTGTGGTTTGAAAATGGAAAAGGGAGTAGAGTTAAAAAGCACTTTGAAGTGTCAATTTCATAAAATCAAACCCTTAAAACATTTTTGGTCATTAT
>NW_012102044.1:885116-885749 GCF_000951045.1 Mandrillus leucophaeus | reverse complement strand
GCCCCGGCCCCGCCCCTCGCTCACCTGTGGGATGGTTGTGGGTCATCCGGCCGCACTCCACGCTGACCTCGATGAGGGTCTCCAGCCGCTCGGGCTTCCAGTACCGCAGGCCGATGCACATGGCCTTGGTGGCCGCTCCAAACCCTGAGCCTGCGCGGAGAAGGAAGAGCTGGTTTACAATTCTGCTCCAATAATTCCACCCCGACAATCCAGCTTTCATGAATAATTTTAAAAGTGTAAAAATTTGCGTAATAACACATTCATCAGAGTGTGGTTTAAATGAGTGAGCCACAGGCAGGCCACTCAAGTGACTGCAGCAGAAAGGAGATGGGGGAATTCGGTGGCATCCAGGTATCGGGTGTTACTTAGTCACTAAAAACAGAAAGTTTGAAGGCCCGGAGATATGCTCGTGATATGCAGCACGCTTTCAATGAGATGTTTTCCCTGTAAAAACAGCTTCATTGAGTTATAACTACATACAACAAACTAGGCACAATTAAACATGCACGATCCTAACATTTTTACATAGGTGCACCCCCGGGACCCAGCGCCCAGGCCCAGGGTGAACATAGGTGCACCCTCGGGACCCAGCGCCCAGGCCCAGGGTGAACATAGGTGCACCCTCGGGACCCA
>NW_012102044.1:881344-883406 GCF_000951045.1 Mandrillus leucophaeus | reverse complement strand
AAGCCACCTGGAGATGCTGGGGGCTAGTGGAAGACAGATGGTTAGGACCGCAGGGTCCCCACTGAAGCCACCTGGAGATGCTGGGGGCTAGTGGAGGACAGACGGTTAGGACCACAGGGTCCCCAGCCAGGTAGCTTTAGGAGGCAAGGAGAGGATTTCTCTGACCCTTTTCGTTGAACGGCGTGTGCCAGGCGAGGAGGTAGTTATTGGGCTTCAGCTGAGCACAGCCTTCAATGGTAGCTGGGTCTGGCCGGCGTTCTGGAAGCTTCTCGACGATTTCCACATAGCACCTCACCATCTCCCGGTACAGATCATCCAGGCACCAGTAGTCTGGGGAAGAAAGGGGAGGGCAGACATCAGAGCCAGCTGTGGTGTGAGCTGTGGCCTCCCTCCCGCGGGCTCGGGCAGGCTTCCCACGGGCTCAACACCCGAGGCCACAGCCCCAGCGAGCCTCTGGCAGGGAAGAGGCACACTGGCGTCTTCAGGGAGGCGGAGAAGGGTTTGGGGATCCGTCCTGCACAGCCCTGGCTGCCGAGGGAAGCTGAACATGCAGACAAACAGTTCACCTGAGATTTCGTTCTGATTTCAGGCCTTCTAGTTTGTTGTTACACTTGTTATTCTAGTCACACGTGGGAATCTAGAAAAGACCCACCATGCTCATTTTCTTTACTTTTCTTTTTTTGAGACGGAGTCTCACTCTGTCACCCAGGCTGGAGTGAGTGGCGCGATCTCGGCTCACTGCAAGCTCCGCCTCCTGGGTTTACGCCATTCTCCTGCCTCAGCCTCTCAAGTAGCTGGGACCACAGGCGCCGCCACCTCGCCCGGCTAGTTTTTTGTATTTTTAGTAGAGACAGGGTTTCACCATGTTAGCCAGGATGGTCTTGATCTCCTGACCTTGTGATCCGCCCATCTCGGCCTCCCAAAGTGCTGGGATTACAGGCTTGAGCCACCGCGCCCGGCCACTTCACTCTTTTTAATGGCTGCATAGTATTCCATTATATGGATGTGCCACAGTCAGTTTCACCATTCTCCTACCGAGGGACACTAGGCTGTTCCAGGTTTTGCTAATATAAATGATGGGGCAGAGAGCATCTCTGTCCACGTATCTTTGCTCCCTTGCCTTTGTATATCACCATCATGGGCCTTTAGAATTTCTGGGAGTAGAAGTGCCAGATCAAAAAGCGTGTTCATTAAATCATTTTGACAGGTAATGACAGATTTCCCTCTCGAGAGGTCATACTGTCCTTACCCTTGTCCAGCAGGAAGCCGTGTGCTTTCTGGCACCACAGAAGGCTTTTGAGGCTGGTGATCTACTTCTGGTCAAAATGCCCCTTCCACATGCCCAGAGCAGGTTCCTCTTGGGAATGGGGCTGCCAGAGCAGCTCACCTGGTCTTACCCTCTCTCCGTGGCTTTCTGGGGATACCTGCGTCTCTGCTACTCTGTCAGGAGCACAGGTTGTCTCAGAAACCCCTCTAGCCTGTGGGCATTTCCTCTTCTGTCTACTAATGAGTCCAAGTTCTCCAGCTTGAAAGAGCCTTCTGGGGAGAGATTATACAAGAAGTGGGGCTCATCACTGCGGTACTGACGACACAGCAAGTCGGCCACCACCCACATTTCAAGGATAAGCATGGAGGACGCAGGGCCAGGACTAGAGGAGCAGAGGCTCTTTGGAGGCAGACACTGGGGCCACCCAAATACAGCTCCACCAGAAACACATCAAAGTATTTTAGAGACATTCATGCAGACCGCACAAGCCGTCATTGATGTGGTAACAGAAAAGACCAACTTAAAGGGAAAACAGTGGGAAATATCTCTTAAAGGAAACTGGCAGTGGGTGACAACAGCCCTATGGGGAAGCCTGGTGCCACGTGACGGGTGCTTCTTAAACAGACGCCTGCACTGGCTGGGCCGACCGGGAGGGGCCCCCGCCCCTCTGAAGGGACAAAGGGACTCTTGGCTGATCTGGCCCCACTGAAGCCACCTGGAGATGCTGGGGGCTAGTGGAAGACAGATGGTTAGGACCGCAGGGTCCCCACTGAAGCCACCTGGAGATGCTGGGGG
>NW_012102044.1:877507-878739 GCF_000951045.1 Mandrillus leucophaeus | reverse complement strand
CGGGACCCAGCGCCCAGGCACAGAGTGAACACAGGTGCACCCTCGGGACCCAGCGCCCAGGCCCAGGGTGAACATAGGTGCCTGAGAATTATGACGCCTGTGTCAGGCCTTGTGAGTTTGGATTTATTGATTTTCTTTGTCAGGAACTGGATTCTTCTGGTTCTTTGCATGCCTCATATGCTATGGAGTCCTGGATATTTTTATACTCCTATAACTATTCTTGACCTTTGTCTTGGGATACAGTTAATTTACTTGAAAATAGTTTGGTCTTTCTGGGCTCTGCTTTCAGGATTTAAGTCTTGGCTGGGTGTGGTGGCTCCTGCCTGTAATCTCAGCACTTGGAGACTGAGGTGGGCAGATCGCTTGAGCTCAGGAGTTCAAGACCAGCCTGGGCAACATGGTGAAACCCCTTCTCTACAAAAAAAATACCAAAATATTAACTGGATATAGTGGCATGCACCTGTGGTCCCAGTCACTCAGGAGGCTAAGGTGTGAGGATTGCTGGAGTCTGGGAGGTCAAGGCTGCAGAGAGCCATAACTGCACCACTGCACTCCAGCCTGGGTGATGGAGTGAGACCCTGTCTACAAAAAAATAAAAATAAATGATTTTTTTTTTTTAAATTTAAAGCTTGGCTGGGCATGGTGGCTCACACCTGTAATCCTACCACTTTGGGAGGCCAAGGCAGGTGGATCACCTGAGGTCAGGTGTTCAAGACCAGCCTGAGCAACATGGTGAAACTCCATCCTTACTAAAATACAAAATTAGCAGGGTATGGAGGTAGGCGTATGTAATCCCAGCTACTCAGGAGACTGAGACAGGAAAATTTGCTGAATCCAGGAGGCAGAGATTGCAGTGAGCCAAGATCACGCCACTACACTCCAGCCTGGGTGACAGAGCAAGACTCCATCTCAAAAAAAAAAAAAATTTAAAGCATGCTTTTCAATAGATACCATTAAGAAAACAAAAAAGCAAGGAATCCAAGGGGAGAAAATATTTATAATATATAGAGCTGACAAAGGATTTGTATCCAAAATATATAAAGAACACTTGGAATTCAGTAATAAACACAGCTGGGATGAGCCAGACACACTGGTCTGCATTTTGCTTTCTTCACTCATCTATGACAGAGGTTGTCCCATGCCTCAGGACACATCGATCCCCACTTCACTCTTTTTATTTATTTATTTATTTATTTATTTATTTATTTATTTTTATTTTTTTTGAGACGGAG
>NW_012102044.1:859974-875339 GCF_000951045.1 Mandrillus leucophaeus | reverse complement strand
GCCCGGCTAGTTTTTTGTATTTTTAATAGAGACGGGGTTTCACCGTGTTAGCCAGGATGGTCTCAATCTCCTGACCTAATGATCCACCCGTCTCGGCCTCCCAAAGTGCTAGGATTACAGGTGTGAGCCACCGCACCCAGCCCCACCATGCTCCTTTTCCAGCGGTTGTATCCATGTGGCCACAAACAGAACCGAAACCGGCCCACTCCATGGGCTTGTGATGCAGACGGTGGAGGCCGATGTGCCCGGCTCCGGCTCCGTCTTCTCTTGCCGGAAACCCGGGTACAACAGGGACAGCTGCCACCAAGCAGCATCCCCAGCCCCACAAGCTCTGGAAACAAGGGTGGGCTCGAGCCCCTGAAAGACCCTGGGGCACGAGGGTGAAGGAGCTGGACACAGCAGACACCTGCCCTACGCCCAGCACTCGGAAGGCCCAGACATCCTCCCACAGCAAGGGCTGGTTCTTATTTGCCGGTTTGCCTGATAAGGCTCGGTGAGGCTATGTGTCTTGCCCAAGGCCAGAGCTGGCAAATGTGTTTGCCGGCAAAGCCAGAGCACTTCTGTGATTAAGTAACCTGTAGTGTGTGGATGGAGTCCACACAGCCTCTGAAACCAGAGCCCGGGCGCCCGGCCATGCCAGGACAGGCTGTGGCAGGCAGATGCCCACCGAGGTGGGACCGGCGAGGGCGCCCCTCCCGACGGCCACTTTAACACCCAGCAGCTTGTTTTCATTCTGTACTAAAACTGCACTCTGGGCTTGCGGGTCGGCCCCGGGAGATGCCACTGCTCCCTTTTCCTTGGTGATGAATCCCCCACCTTTGGGGAGGGGAGGGGTGGGAATGAATGGGGAGAAGGAGGCAAAGACGGAGGCTTGGCCCACCCTCCATGGGGCAGAAATGGCACTTGGAAGCAAAAGACCTTCCCGCTGGTGGCTGGGGCCTTCCTCAGCCACATCAGAGCCAGATGTCCCAGCACGGATGGGTGGTGAGATTAGGAGGGGCACTTGGCAAAGTCACTCCCTCCTCGAGGACACAAAACCTCTACCGCTGCAAACCCCCGGAGAGAGTGTGCAGGGCCCCCAGCGGCTGCAAACCCCCGGAAAGAGCACACAGGATCTTCAGGCTGCAAACCCTTGGAGAGAGTGCACAGGATCCTGAGGCTGCAAACTCCCAGAGAGAGCACTTGGGGCCCAGCGGCTGCAAACCCTACAGAGAGCATGCGGGACCCCGCGGCTGCAAACCTCCTCTCCTCTCACCACAGAGAGAGCACGCAGGGCCCCGCGGCTGTGAACCCCCCAGAGAGAGCGCGCAGGGCCTGTGAACCCCCCAGAGAGAGCGCGCAGGGCCCCGCGGCTGTGAACCCCCCAGAGAGAGAGGGCTTCTATGGCTGCAAACCCCCAGGGAAGTGCTCAGGACAAGGACTCCATGTTGTGTCCTCCTACCACCAGTTCTCTGACCCAGCCCAGCAGAGGCCTCTGAAGAGTGAGGGGCAGTCCTGGGAGGCATGGCCGGCTGGGCTGTGCATGGTGTTGTCCACATGCACAGTGTTGTCATATGGGCACAGCACTGTCTACACTCACAGCGTTGTCTACACTCACAGCACTGTCTACACTCACAGCATTGTCTATACTCATGGTGTTGTCTACACAGCATTGTCTACACTCACAGCGCTGTCTACACTCACAGCGTTGTCTACACTCACGGTGTTGTCTACACTCACGGCATTGTCTATACTCACGGCATTGTCTACACGGCATCGTCTACACTCACAGCACTGTCTACACTCATGGTGCTGTCTACACTCACGGCGCTGTCTACACTCACGGTGTTGTCTACACTCACATTGTTGTCTACACTCATGGCGCTGTCTACACTCACGGCACTGTCTACACTCATGGTGTTGTCTACACTCACAGCATTGTCTATACTCACAGTGCTGTCTACACTCACAGCGTTATCTACACTCACAGTGTTGTCTGCACTCACGGCGTTGTCTACACTCATGGCACTGTGTACACTCACAGTGTTGTCTACATTCACATTATTGTCTACACTCACAGCGTTGTATACACTCACAGCGCTGTCTACACTCATGGTGTTGTCTACACTCCTGGCATTGTCTATACTCACATTGTTGTCTACACTCATGACGTTGTCTACACTCACGACGCTGTCCACACTCATGACGCTGTCTACACTCACGGTGTTGTCTACACTAACGGCGCTGTCTACACTCATGGCGTTGTCTACACTCACATGGTTGTCTACACTCATGGCGTTGTCTACACTCATGGCGCTGTCTACACTCACGGCGCTGTCTACACTCACGGCATTGTCTACACTCACGGTGTTGTCTACACTCACAGGACAGCATTGTCTATACTCACAGTGTTGTCTACACGGCATTGTCTACACTCACAGCGCTGTCTACACTCACGGCATTGTCTACACTCACGGCGTTGTCTACGCTCACGGTGTTATCTACACTCACATTATTGTCTATACTCACAGTGTTGTATACACTCACGACGCTGTCTACACTCACGGTGTCTACACTCACGGCGCTGTCTACACTCACAGTGTTGTCTACACTCACATTGTTGTCTACACGCACAGTGTTGTATACACTCATGGTGCTGTCTACACTCACGGCGCTGTCTACACTCATGGCGCTGTCTACGCTCACGGCGCTGTCTACGCTCACGGCGCTGTCTACGCTCACGGCGCTGTCTACACTCACGGTGTTGTCTACACTCACAGCATTGTCTACGCTCACAGTGTTGTCTATACTCACAGCGTTGTCTACACTCACGGTGTTGTCTACACTCACATTGTTGTCTTATGTGCACAGTGTTATCCACATGCACAGTGTTGCCTACATGCCTGGTGTCTACATGCACACTGTTGTATGTGCATGGTGTTGTCTACACACATGGTATTGTCTGTCCTGCATGTATGATGTTGTCATAAATGCATAGCATTGCACTGCGTAAACACAGGGTGTTTACATGCACAGTGTTGTCTACATGCAGTGTTGTGTGTGCATGGCATTGCCTACACACATGGTGTTGTATGTATCGTGTTGTCTACACGCACCGTGTTGTGTGTGTATTGTGTCTCCGTGCATGTTTTCTGTACACATGGTGTTGTGTGTGTATGGTGTCTACACGCATGTTGTCTGCACACATGGTGTTGTGTGCGTGCACAGTATGGTTTTACATCATGCCATATTCATCACCCCAGTTCTGAGTCAGGGAGGACAGAGAATGTGGCAAGACCATGGTTTGGGAGACATGAGTCCTGAAGTCTCATGGGAGAGATGTGAGGGCTGCATTCCTGCAGGAATTAAGGTCACCTTTGCCTGCACACGAAGCCCCTGGGTGGGCATAGAGCTGCGTGGCTTTGTCCAGGCTGTGTCTAAACCCAGCGTGTGCCACTCACAGTCACCGGCACAGCCATTCCACAAACAGCCTTTCTCAACTCAGTCCTGGGTTAACAAGCCTAACCCTTCCTGAGTCCCCTAAAAGGATTCATTTTATTCTGGAATTAGGTACGAAATGTCTGTATTTAACTGAAATTTAGCCTTTTCAAAGCAAAAATAAGTCCATAAAACAAAATGGCACAAAAAGCATTGTCTTTTCAGGTTAGAATTTAAGCTAGAAACAGATTTCAAAGCTGCTACCCTTGGGCTTCTCCCCAGGTTTCTTTCCTTTGGGACACTCAACTCCTGTCTCCTGTCTTCCCTGTCTGGTCTCCTGAAAGACAAATCAGTTTATAAAGCTGCCTGAGGGGCCGGGCGCGGTGACTCACACCTATAATCCCAGCACTTTGGGAGGCCAGGATGGGCAGATCATAAGGTCAGGAGTTCAAGACCAGCCTGGCTCTACTAAAAATACAACAAGTTAGCCCAGCTGCTCGGGAGGCTGAGGCAGGAGAATCCCTTGAACTAGGGAGGTGGAGGTTGCAGTGAGCCGAGGTGGTGCCACTGTACTCCAGCTGGGCAAAAGAATGAGACTCTGTCTTAAAAAAAGAAAAAAAAAAAAAAGCTGCCTGAGTCTCCCAATTTTTTTATCTCAATAAAAAAAAGGCAAAATACTAACATTCAGTGAACTTGTAGCAAAATGTCGTGTTTCCAAGTATTTTCAGTTATTACAGCCCCAGGAGAGGCTGAGAAGGCCCTGTGCCCTGGAGACCGTGGCCAGTGACACCTCCCGCCGTCCTGCTGGGCCCTGAAGTTGGGCCTCAGTGAGCCTCACGGTGGAGATGTGTCAGATGAGCCTTCGGTCACCTTCCCACACTGGCCTAAGTGCTTCCTCCCACTTTGCTGGCCACTCCATTTAATCCTTTGTGACTGTGAGGCTGGAAGGCCCTGGCAGGGAAGCCACTTCCCCCGTTTTCCCAGGGAGCGGGGCTGGGGAGCTGGGAATGGCCAGCTGCATACCTGGGCGATGGCTGAGCTCTCTGTGCACACCTCCCCCGCCAGGCCTGGCACACACACACCTGCTAAATGCCTGCCGAGTGACTTGGTGATAACATGCTCGTGACATGGCCTTTTCGCTCAAGGCCACAGATGCCGCCTCTCCTATATGTCTTGCAGAACGCTAGACACGGCAAATTCCTGGTTCAGGGTCTGCTTTTGTGCCCTGTTCAGAGGCACACCCAAAAGCGGGGAGCCACACAGGCTGCACCTGACCCTCCGACCTGGGCTCACTTGAGCAGCAGAGCCAGGGTTTGCCAGACCACACAGCCCCGTGGCTCACGGGGCGAAGGACTTTTCAGTGCAGCTTACTTAAAGATGCCAAATGTAGTTCCGTTTGTACAAGCCTGCCTGTCTTTGGAAAGCATGCTGAAGAGCCACAGCACGCTGCAATTGTTATGATACCTGCAGGCCGCCGCGACCTCAGCAGTCAGGGAGGGTGCTTACGAGCACGGGGACAGACTGTGTGGTTCCCGTCCAAGCTCCACCACTCACTGGGCTGTGTGGCACTGGGCAAGTGCCTGAACCTCTCTGTATGTCAGTTCCTTCTCCTGTAAGACTGTGATAAAATCAGCCTCCGCGGTGATGTGAGGAGCTCGTGTGGAGGATAACACACGTGAAGCAGCTGGAACAATGCCTGGTACAGAAGTGCTGTGGAGTCAGCACTCACCATTGTCGTTTTGTAGAGACGGAGTCTTGCTATGTCCCTAGGCTGATCTAGAACTCCTGGGCTCAGGCAGTCTGCCCACCTTGGCCTCCCACAGTGCTGGGATTGCAGACGTGAGCCACTGTGCCCAGCCCTCACCATTGTTAACACGGCTCAAGGACCCCCTTCCATAGGCTACAATTTGTGATTTAAAGAACAAAGCTAAACTTAAGTGAAATTTCAACTTTGATTTTTAGTGAGTTGAAAAGAATCTGCTTGCTTTGGTTTCTAGAGGGGTAAGCGATTCCAGGGGCGATCTTGGACGCATGTTTTCTCAGGACACAGAAACTAGACGCTGCAGCAGCGCAGTGAACCCTTCCTTCCCGTCCACAGCTGAGGACCGTGAGAGCTTAGAGCAAACTTCCTTCCTTCTTAATAACAGCGCCCCACGGTGGCTCATGCCTGTCAGCCCAGCACTTTGGGAGGCTGAGGTGGGTGGATCACTTGAGGTCAGGAGTTTGAGACCAGCCTGGACAACAAGGTGAAACCCCGTCTCTACTAAAAATACACAAATCGGCCAGGTGTGGTGGCGGGTGCCTGTAGCCCAGCTACTCAGGAGGCTGAGGCAGGAGAATCGCTTGAACCCAGGAGGTGGAGGTTGCAGTGAGCTGAGATCACGCCACTGCACTCCAGCCTGGGCGATGGAGCAAGACTCTGTCTCAAAAAACAAACAAAAAACAGCACCCCGAACGTCCGTAACCCTTTGAACTGTGTGAATTTCGTGTCCTGTTGGGCTGATCTCCGTCGGTGCATTTTTGGAGTGTCCTATGCTGCTGCCCTCCCTGCAGGCCTGGCAGGACCAGACCCACAGCCATGGGACACTGCCACTCACAAAACGCCCACCAAGTGCCACCAGAGATGGGACATGCAGAGCTGCTGTGAGTGCACACACGGCATGAGACGCCCAGAGGAAGCCATGCTCAAGAGTGAGGACCAGCCGTTTACGGTGAAAACAAGCAGGAGCCTTCTCCCACAGGTGTCTGTGTGTGGGGTGCGCCTGCTCTGGGCTGCGGGGACACAAACGTGGGGCTGCTGGTCCTAAGGGCACACAAGAGGCTGCCTGGAAAACCAGAAGCAGGAGCTCCCCGACGTCAAGGCTGTGAACACTCGGACGCCTCCCTGTCTCCAGCAAGCTGGGAGCCTTATCTTATCGCCGGCGCTTCAGCTCTCCCGTTATTTAGGGACCGGCCACAGGCTCGATGGCATTCCTCCACCGTGAGCACAGAACTAAACTGGGCGCGTCCGTGGCAGACGAACGGAATGGTGGAGTGAACGCGTGAGATTTCAGTGACTTAGCTGCAGCCCTCAGATTTTAATTCTGCCGTGATCAACAGACAGCACCCACGAGGTTTGGAAGAGCAAATGCCTCGTAGGAAAGCTGGACTGCATGTCTGTGCACCTGCCATTTCCCTGAAATTCATGCAAAAGCTTGATCCTAAAATCAATTTGCTACTTAAAGGTATTTTAAGAAGCTTTGTCTCCAATCTCGTCCAGTCGAGTTTACGTCATTTTCTTAGAACACATTTGTGTATGGGCAACTCTCCAAGCTGAACCGTTTTGGGAGATGATGTTCTAACCTTCAGTCATTGGAATTTAGAACTAATCCCCAAACAGTATTAATGGGTCCACATTTTAAACGGGCTTATTTTACATCCCTTTGTAATGAATTTGGAACAAGAAGGTTTAATCTCTGAGTGAGAGGTGAGCCCTCACCCTTCTCACACCGGCACGGCCGAATCACCCTGCTCACACTGGCACAGCTGAGAGAGGCTTAATTGGCTTTAACTCTATTAGAAACAGAAGGTGCTAGGCTTAGTTAACACTTTACAAACACAAGTGAAAAGTCACGTTTAAAAATTGAATCTTAATCTGCAAAGTAATACTGTGACCCCCAGAGAAACCACAGGAGAAACACGATCTGCCTCATATCAAATTTGAGGGACACTGGTGTCTATTAAATTGCCACTTTTAGCAGCGGCATCATGTAACACCATCGACTGAAGGACCGCACTGCCTTCAAAGCTCTCAGAGGCTTACTGGGAGAACTTGAGCAGCCACAGTGCTCCCTCCAGCCCACACACAGGAGCGAGGCGGGCCAGGCCCTACCTGTGGCCGCAGTGTTCCCTCCAGCCCACACGCCACAGCACGGCAGGGCCCGGCCCTACCTGTGGCCGCAGTGTTTCCTCCAGCCCACACGCCACAGCACGGCGGGGCCCGGCCCTACCTGTGGCCACAGTGCTCCCTCCAGCCCACACGCCACAGCACGGCGGGGCCCGGCCCTACCTATGGTCACAGTGCTCCCTCCAGCCCATGCACCAGAGAGTGACAGGGCCTGGCCCTACCTGTGGCCGCAGTGTTCCCTCCAGCCCACATGCCAGAGCGAGGCAGGGCCCGGCCCTACCTGTGGCCACAGTGCTCCCTCCAGCCCACACATAGGAGCGAGGTGGGGCCCAGCCCTACCTATGGTCACAGTGCTCCCTCCAGCCCACGCACCAGAGCGTGATGGGGCCCGGCCCTACCTGTGGTGAGGGCCTCGGCGGTTGCCATGTGCATGATGGTATTGTCACTCACGGGCCATTCTCCTGGCGAGAGGACGAGGTGGTCCAGGCCCCCAGAACGTTGCAGCTCCTCCTGAATCTTCATGCCCCCAGTGCTGTTCTCCTTGCAGACATTTCTGTAGCCAAGAGCATCGCCGACACTCCCCAGCAACATCGCAGCCTTAAATTTCTCCATCTCGGGAGGCAGCTCCTCTTACCCTACGGCTGCAGAGCGTCCTGGCCTTTGTCTCCTCCTCGGCCCGCCTGACTTTTATAGTGGTCATTGTGTCGCTGTCAGGAGCGTCCTCTGACGGCCGGGCACTCCTTGTCCATCTCTGCAGGTGGCACCAATGAGAGGACCTTTCTGTCCCCCACGTGGGAGGTGTCAGCTTTCTTCCGCGTCTGGACAGGCACCAGCTCCTCAGCAAAGGAGTCTGCTGGCTTCTGCACTTCAGAGCATTGACAGAGCGGGAGCTCCTCTCACTTCCCCGTGTGTGGTGCGGGGTGACGCGGGAGCAAATGTGTGCAGGCGTGCCTGTCACTGCGGCCCGCTGCGGGGCGTGCCCTCAACCCTCAGGCAACAACCCATCTGCTGTCTACAGTTCTGCCTTTCCTGGACATTTCAAATACAATGTGTGGCCTTCAGTGTCCGTCTTCCTTCACGCAACATAATGTTGAGACTAATCTGTGACATGCAGTTTTTTTTAGAAAACTTTTCGATTATGAAATGTTTTTGATAGAACACTTTGCAAAGGGAACAAAGTCTATCTAGCTCCCGTGTGAAAAACGACGGTGTCTTCTCAGCATGCGGGTGTTTAACGGCTCTCAGATAACCGGACTGCACTGTGCGGTGTTTAACGGCTCTCAGATAACCGGACTGCGCTGTGAGGGGGAAAGTCGTCAGCAAAGCACAGGCTTCGCTGGAACCTCCCATCCGGCCCTCAGTCAGCTCAGCGTATTTACAACATCCCTGCTAGCTCATGAAAAGAATATCAAAAATACGGAGGCCGGGGGTGAGGCAGACCAGCCAGGGCTCCTGGTTTGAAATAAATTAGGGAAACAGACCGTCGCCCAACCCCAGCCCTGGACAGGTCTCTACAGAGGCCGGGTGCCCAGCGGGGCTGTCTGTCTCCCACCTCCCTCCTCGGGGCCTGGTTTCCATCAGACCCAGGGGAAGCGAAGGGAGTGACACCTGGACTGAAGAAATGCGTCTGATAAAAACGAAACTCGGCCGGGCGCAGTGGCTCAAGCCTGTAATCCCAGCACTTTGGGAGGCTGAGACGGGCGGATCATGAGGTCAGGAGATCGAGACCATCCTGGCTAACACGGTGAAACCCCATCTCTACTAAAAATACAAAAAACTAGCCAGGCGAGGTGGCGGCGCCTGTGGTCCCAGCTACTCGGGAGGCTGAGGCAGGAGAATGGCATGAACCCGGGAGGCGGAGCTTGCAGTGAGCTGAGATCCGGCCACTGCACTCCAGCCTGGGAGACAGAGCGAGACTCCGTCTCAAAACAAAAACAAAAACAAAAAACACGAAACTCTTGTAGTATGCAGCGAGACAGCAAGAAGCATTTAAGTCACCGTGTGGCGTTATACCAGCACTTGTTAAACTGGAGGTTCTCGAGCAGTGAGCTCATCTCATCCTCCACTGTCTGCTGGTAGAGCCAGGCATTAACAAAATCATGCCAGCTACCATGATCCTGAGATCCAGAAACAACCAGTCCTTCAAAACCAGCGGGCAGGCCGGGCGCAGGGGCTCACGCCTACAATCCCAGCGCTTTGGGACGCCGAGGCCGGCGGATCACCTGAGGTCAGGATTTTGAGACCAGCCTGACCAATATGATGAAACCCCATCTCTACTAAAAATACAAAAATTAGCCAGGCATGGTGGTGTGCACCTGTAATCCCAGCTACCTGGGAGGCTGAGGCAGGAGAATCGCTTGAACCCAGGAGGCAGAGGTTGCCGTGAGCCAAGATCACGCCAGTGCACTCCAGCCTGGGCAACAAGAGCAAAACGCCGTCTCAAAAACAAAACAAAAAAACCCCAAACACGAAAAACAGCATGCACGCAGGTTCCCTACCCAAACAGGACAGACAGGAGAGCAGCCCTTCGTTCGAACTCCCACCCGTTCTAGGCAGAGCTGCACTGTGGGGCCAAAGCCTGTGTTGTTGAGGGGAGTGACACAGACCCCTCGCTGGGCGCTTCAGTCGATTCTCAGGCAGCGGAAACCTTTGCCAAGAGCACTGTCTGGCTCCCTCAGCAAACAGAACGGGATAAGGTTAGCTAATTAGTTTATCCAGGAAATATTTGCAGAGCCCCTACTTTGTACCTGAAACCGTGGACACAGTAACAAATATCAGAAGTTTACTCTTGGCCCCATGAAGCCTGAGGTCACAAATGGATATAAACTTAAAGCTAAAACAACACAATGACATGCACAATGTCACTGAGAGGAGCTGGCAATGTTGATTCCGGAATGCCTGGCAGGTGCACTGCGAAGGGGCAGGTCGCACATGATCCTTCGACCCCGGTGCTTGGCTGTTTCCCTCCGATAAGGGATGGTTTCCAGCAGTGCGTGCTGGCACACGTCCCCCCGCCCTGCTCCCACACACCCCCGTAAATCCTATTGTGAGATCCCTAATTCCTCACGAGCTACCACTTCAGGCACACGGTGCACCACTGAGAGGGAACGCAACGACAGAAGCTGCCTGAGGACCTGTTACCTGGTCAGGGCTGGTGCGCCACACGGAAGGGCAGGGGCTTGCCCGCTGGTTGCTAGCTGGGGGCTGTTCTGTCATCCCGGGACAAGGGCTCAGATGCTGACACCTGTAGGCAGGCATCCCTGCAGCCGAGGAGAAATCGAAAGGAAACCATACCCCAGATAAAACGATTTAATGCTTCTGTTCTCAGCATTTCACAGCATGCAGGACTCAAATGTGTACAACAGAAGAAAAAAACAATTTCTGGAAAAGCCTTTGTCCAGTGATATTTTGATATCTATTGACAATCTCTTAGAACTTTAAATCTCAAAAACAAAAAAGTACTGCGGATCTCCATAATTTATACAGAATTATCTGAATTCTATAAACTTTTCTGAACAGAACAATTACATGTCAAGAATCCATGAAGCCTCCAAGATGCGCTCACATTTTTGAGGTTTTTATTAAAGCCAGTTTTTATTGTATTAAACAAATGCTCTCTGAGAATCGAAGACTTCTAAAGGTAGACAGGCCCAGTTTCCCGTTAAGGGTTCCGGAAGCAGAGCCTGGGGAAGGTCTGTGACTTGCCCATCACTGGACCACCAGAAGCCAGCGGGGGCCAGGCGGGGTCTCCAGGCTGCAGGTCCCTTCCAGTCCTGTCCCTGCTGCCCCCTGTGACCATCTCTGCTGAGAAGCATCGAAGGTTCGTCCTGCAGCCGCCAAGCTCACGAACCTCAGCCATCAGATGTTCCTGAAGCACAGGGCGAGTCCTGTTCTCAGAAGCCAACCCAGCTGCGCGTCTGGGCTCTGCTCTCTCACACCGCAGCTGGGTCATCTGCTGCGACTCTCCTCTCCCCTGGGAAACATCTCCAGCTGGTCCACGTCCTGCACGGTGCTGCAGGGGGGCAGCAAGGCACACTTGTGACATGAGGGTCTCGGCACATGTGAGGTAGGGTCAGCAGTGATGTCCACAACTCGACACATGCCCTCCACACCTGGGCGGCACTCGTGGGTACCCCTCAACCAGGAGGCCACGAAAAACAGATGAAAACACGGCACAAAGACAGACTTCAGCTCACCAATCAGATGAAGGTTTTGGGGTTGGGTTTTTTCGGACAACGATGTACATTTTAGCTTCCGAATGTGCACAGGGGCACAAAGGTTCAGATGCTGGCACCATGGGCACCACAGGAGGGTGGAAAAAACCAACTCATTCGATTTTATTGTATTGATTTATTTTTTAATTTATTGAGACAGAATCTCACTCTGTCATCCAGGATGGAGTGCAGTGGCGCAATCTCGACTCACCGTAACCTCCGTCTCCTGGGTTCAAGCGATTCTCCTGCCTCAGCCTCCCGAGTAGCTCAGATTATAGGCATGTGCCACTACGCCCGGCTAATTTTTGTATTTTTAGTAGAGACGAGGTTTCACCATGTTGGCCAGGCTGGTCTCGAACACCTGACGTCAGGTGATCCACCTGCCTCGGCCTCCCAAAGTGCTGGGATTACAGACGTGAGCCACCGTGCCTGGCCTCGATTTTAAAATCTACAATTCATCACTCATGAAAGAAATGTTTTTCATGGAAAAATGTCTTTTAAAATATAACTAAAACATATTTTTTAAAAACACACTTTATGAAGTTTCTCAGGTCAAGTAACATTTAAGTAAGAGGGGTCCACTGATGTATAAACGGTGTGAGATAAACTCTGCTGGAATTGTGCCATGTGTGCCGTTGCTGTGCAAAGCTACATGGGGACTGAGAACCATAAAATGATTTTCAGATGTATGTCTAGAGAAAATGGAAACAAAAATAGAGCTGGTAAATCTAGATATTCGATAATTCAAAAAATATAAATCTTGAATTCCTGGCACCAATTTTAAAAAACATTAGACTCTATGACAACATCATCTCCTTTAGGGCACATTCTTAACAGCTTTGACTTATATAAAAACGCAGCATCCTGCAGAGGACACGTGCCGTGCTTCCAGTGCCACTGCAACATCATTCGGCGGCGTTCGGCCGGCCGCTGGTTCGCCTGATGGCGCGAGCTACGCAGCATGCTCTGCAGTCCCACAGGCGGCGCCACGGCTCTACCTTAGTGTTTTGTAAATACTAAAAAGTCATGCAGAAATCTCCTAACGCAACAGCTATGATGACAAATCTCCAAACATCCCAAAGCAGCCATGTCCTGGGGAACTTCCTGCGGTGTCCACAAAGCAGCCACTGCTGTCCTCCGGCAGAATGGGAGGGGCTCCTCTGGTTCCATGGCGGGTCAACAATGACTTCTGGAATCAGTGACAATGCACCCAGGAACTGACCGAAATCTCCTTGCAGGATACAAATCATTTCACAATCTTACTCCTGCTTAACTTGCTGCCTAGAAAAGGCTGCGTTTTCCACCTGTGACTACTGGCCGTGCATATTCTACAAAATCATCTATAAGAACAGGCCAAGCTCCTAAAGGAAAGCAAGCAAACAGAAGACGCGTTAGAGCACCGTTTTTATCTTCAAGGCATTGTGTCACATATCAATCCAACATTTACATTTCAAGAACTCAAATGATTTGAGGTCCATACCATTTGTGTTTCACAGAATGAACCAGCCCAAGTTACCCAGTTCTTTTGTCCTAGCACAGCCAGGTCGGGAGCCCTGGTGTGTGCGTGCTGGTATGTCCAGGGGGCTGTGGGCTCACAGTGGCCCTGCTTGCTCCATGAGTGCCCCAGGCAGTCACACCAGCTGCTCAGGAAGGGAGTGAAATGGACCCACTCGGACCAGGAGGCACGTTCCTCAGGTCACTGGCATTCTTACCAGCAGGGGGTGCTGCCTCCTGCGGCTCTTCCCCAGTGGGACCACCCCCTCGTGCCCTGCCCTTCCCTGTCCCGGCAGCCCCGAGGGCCCTCTGAGCTCCTGCACTGCTGTCTCAATCCTGGAAGCTGTGCTTCTGTCAATGAAATTCAATGATCCCTTCTTTCATTTGACAAGCAGTTACTGGGTGCCTCTGATCTAGGGACGGTGCAACGTGTAGAGGACACAGAGAAACAGAAGCTAAAGCAGGCAGACAGCCACGTAAACCACCCATTAAAGGCGTGGCGCCAGTGCCCAGAACAGATCACTGCCTGCCGAGGGGGAGGGAGGAAGCAAAGTGGGTGGGGGTCTGGAGGGAGGCCTTCCACCCAGAGACCATCCCTCCCGAAGGTGGCAGCGTGCCCAGCACACAGCAGGCTCCAAAGGTCCTCCAATGCAGCGTCCTAAACACGGGGGGAGACAAATATATAGAGATATATTTACGTAAGAAGACAGGAGCTGGAATCTCTGAGGAAGCCTAAAGAGCGCAGTGTGGAACTGACCTAAGGCATTATGCGTGACTGAGAATCTGGGAGTGGTGGTTTCCGAACACCTAACTCTGTGGCTCCACCATGGGGGTCTCTGCACATCCAATTTTGAAATGCTTTGGCTTAGAGGACTGTCTTCTTGATTTACACTAAATATAAAGCCGCATTTTTCTTTTGTATGATTTACAGAAAATAAGGAAGGGGGTAGGTAGTATTATCACCACCCCCATCTCAGTGACAGGGTCACCACTCTAGAGGCAGGAAAAGTTAACGTTCTCAGGTGTAAGCATTTCGGTCAGTCATCTGAAGCACAACTTCCGGTACCTTCTTCATCGTAGTTAGACATATCATCTGCAATCATGTTTCCAAAGTCCAGAAGGAGGTTCCAGGTGTCCCTTGGAATTGATCTTTTGTGATGCTCCTAATATATAAGGAGAAAAAAAAAAACCACCAGATTTAAAATACAGAGCTTAAGTCTCATACATTCTAGTGGCCTAGCGATCTTCAATTAATGATCTTCGTTAATTTGATTAGGAACAAATACAATAACATTGTTAAAAGTAATAGTGTTCCGCATAAATGTTAAGTGCTACAACAATGCCAATGTCCAAATATAGAAAGCGACTTATTTAAAAACAAAACATTTTAAATATTACAATTATAAACTCCTGTTTTGTCACACAGAAGGGCAGCATTTTAATCTCGTTACCTGCCCATCAGCTGCATGTATATGTATATATTCATGAACAGCTCATAAGCTTGTCTTACATTTTAAAACATTAACTGCTATCGAATTACATGTAGTTTTCCGCAACTTGTTTTTTCCCCACTCAGCGTAACGTCTGAAGCGTATGCGGGCTGACTTGTTTGCCCTTGTTTGCGTGGCTCAAAGCTGTGCTCCATCGCACCAATATTCTGACTTTTTAGTCCGTCCTCCTGTGGATGGTCACTGGCTTTTCCAGTGTTCTGCTGTTACGACGGCACTGTGAGCGCCTTCATCCCCATTTCCACACACAAGAGCGTGAGGTTCTCTGGGAAACATCTACGACTTAGGTTTGACCCAGGCAAGGCGTAAGGGGGCTGTGGGCACAGCATTACTGACCTCTGGATGTTTTGAGAGAAGTAATACGGCACAGGATGTGACGAAACACACAGCTGCAAAGGCGCCTCCCCATGGCAAACCCACAGAACTAACTGAGTGACATCACCTTCCACAGACAGCTCCACCCCCTGCCTGCCATGCTCCCTGGGTGCCACCCACAGGACTCAGTGACATCATCTTCCACAGGCAGCTCCGCCCCCCGCCTGCCATGCTCCCTGGGTGCCACCCGCAGAACTGAATGACATCACCTTCCACAGACAGCTCCACCCCCCACCTGCCATGCTCTCCAGGTGCCACCTGCAGGACTCAGTGACATCACCTTCTGCAGACAGCTCCACCCCCTGCCTGCCATGCTCTCCGGGTGCCACCCACAGAACTGAGGGACATCATCTTCCACAGACAGCTCCACCCCCCGCCTGCCATGCTCTCCGGGTGCCACCCGCAGGACTCAGTGACATCAACTTCCGCAGACAGCTCCACCCCCCACCTGCCATGCTCTCCGGGTGCCAC
>NW_012102044.1:857482-859924 GCF_000951045.1 Mandrillus leucophaeus | reverse complement strand
CCGCAGGACTCAGTGACATCACCTTCCACAGACAGCTCCACACCCCGCCTGCCATGCTCTCTGGGTGCCACCCGCAGGACTCAGTGACATCACCTCCCGCAGACAGCTCCACACCCCGCCTGCCATGCTCTCCGGGTGCCACCCACAGGACTCAGTGACATCACCTTCCACAGACAGCTCCACACCCCGCCTGCCATGCTCTCTGGGTGCCGTTCCCAGATGAGAAAGCAGAGGCATGTGGAAGTGACCTGCCCAAGCCACAGGACTCGTAAGTGGCAAAGTCTGTGTCACCCGGTCTCAGGTGAATGGAGGCGGTGTGGGTCCTGGCCTGGCTGTGTGTTGGCGTTGGAAGACCACTTCTTTCACTTTCATGGACAGAATGGCAAGAGGTCTGGGCATCTCTGCCATCACCAGGCTTGTGGCCACTCACTTTCAACAACCCACAGCTGCACCTGCTGCCAGCAAGACGAGCTGGCATGACACAGCCCTGTCCCACGCCAGGAAGGTGTCTCTCCAGAGGGCCCATGAAGGCCTCCTTTCCTTCTGAGCATGGCCTCAGACCACAGACACACAGTGGCTGGGCACCGCCAGATACACTCCAAAGTTCTGGAACTCAAACCAACATACAGAAGTGTGGCACTGGCACTGTGTTGAGGATTCGGAGTTCTCAGTGGAAAGACAGAATTACTGTCTAGGTCCTCGGAGGAGACAACATGGGGGCTGCTGGGCTGGGGTCGCAGAGTCTCCAGGAACCCCAGCCTGAGAGGAGCTTCCGTGACTGCCAAGGAGCCACATTCTGAGGTGGCCCCGGATCAGACCCATCCCAGCCCTGCGGTCTCCTGCAAGGTGACAGAGCCAAGTGGCAACCTGTCTGGACCTGTGGATCTCTGTGTGGGACGTTCATCTGCTGAAAACCTCCACGTGTGAGGCCTGAGGTGGATGATCACACGCAGCCTCACACCTACCGACCTCCCTCCACAGTGAGCACGAGAGCGAGACGCAGGAGGACACTTACCAGTAAGAACGTGTTCCAGAGATCTAGAAACTTAAATCTTCCAGACAACACTAACTTCCAATACGCAACAGCCATTTCTAAGTCTGGCAAAAAGAGAGAAAGAGCAGTTAGTAAATCTCACTCTCTTTTTCTACTGCACAAAAAACGACCACTTCTTAGCACATCAATATTTACTTCATCAATAAAAGGTGGCAATTTTACCCAAGAGTCATGAGGCCTAATCTCTACGGAAGCGCTCCTGAGAACTCTATGTAGTCTAATTTTATACATCTGGGGAAACTTCTTCAAAAAGATTTTGTATATTAAGTTATTTGGATATGCACACAATTCCCCCCCAATTAATCAGTTTTGGAGACTTGCATTTCCATACATAGTGGGTGTTCTTTAAACATGACCTGATCTGGATACTATTAATTCATATCATTTGTTTTTAAAAATAGACCACTGGCCTGAGTGTCAAACTGCAAATCAAAGGACCAGTTTAGAAAGGAAGGGACACACTGTTCTCCAAATATACCTGCCTTATTACTATATGAACTAAGAATCTGTTTCACAAGTAATTATAGAGGCCTTATGAGGGCTCTGATTTGTTCCTAAAGCATCAAGTTAAATTGGGACCTAGCAGGGAAAGCGTTCTCACTGATACAAGACATCTACACACTGACACTGCGTATCAATCAAACAGAACATCTAAACATTTACACTGCGCATCAATCAAACAGGACATCTACACGTCGACACTGCGTATCAATCAAACAGGACATTGACACATCGACACTGCGCATCAATCAAACAGGACATCTACATATCGACACTGTGTATCAATCAAACAGGACATCTGCACGTCGACACTGCGTACCAATCAAACAGGACATCGACACATCGACACTGCGTATCCATCAAACAGGACATTTGCACATCGACACTGAGCATCGGTCAAACAGGACATATGCACATCGACACTGCGTATCAAACAGCACATTTACACATCAACACTGTGTATCAATCAAACAGGACATCTAAACATTTACACTGTGCAGCAATCAAACAGGACATCTGCACATGGACACTGCGTATCAATCCAACAGGACATCTGCACATGGACACTGCGTATCAATCAAACAGGACATCTGCACATCGACACTGTGTATCAAACAGGACATTTACACATCAATACTGCATATCAATCAAACAGGACATCTAAACATTTACACTGTGCATCAGTCAAACAGGACATCTGCACATTGACACTGCGCATCAATCAAACAGGATATCTGCACATCGACACTGAGCATCGATCAAACAGGACATCGACACATCGACACTGCGTATCGGTCACACAGGACATCTGCACATCAACACTGCACATCAGTCAAACAGGACATCTGCACATCGACACTGCATATCAAACAGGACATCTGCACATC
>NW_012102044.1:848720-857392 GCF_000951045.1 Mandrillus leucophaeus | reverse complement strand
CAGGACATCTGCACATCGACATTGCGTATCAATCAAACAGGACATCTGCACATCGACATTGCGTATCAATCCAACAGGACATCTGCACATCGACAATGTGTATCAAACAGGACATCTGCACATCAACACTGCGTGTCAATCAAACAGGACATCTGCACATCGATACTGCATATCAAACAGGACATCTACACATCAACACTGCATATCAATCAAACAGGACATCTACACATTGACACTGCGCATCAGTCAAACAGGATATCTGCACATTGACACTGAGCATCGATCAAACAGGACATCGACACATCGACACTGCGTATCAGTCCAACAGGACATCTGCACATCAACACTGCGCATCAGTCAAACAGGACATCTGCACATCGACACTGCATATCAAACAGGACATCTGCATATCAACACTGCGTGTCAATCAAACAGGACATTTACACCGACACTGTGCATCAATCAAAGCCAACACCCTCACTTTTCCCACACGGGAAAAGTGGTGATTATTTCACGACTTCTATACAAATCTCTGCGGCTGAAGATGTCTAATAGAATATGAATGTTTAGTTTCAGGGCTGTCTCCAATCCATACTTTGTGAAAACACTGATTTATTCTCTGCTCAACAGAATCTTGATAACGATTTCTTTTTATATGCTTGACACAGCAAGTACATAAAGGGGTTCAGAATTCTACTTTTTTAAAGTGACCGGCCAGGCGCGGTGGCTTACTCCTGTAATCCCAGCACTTTGGGAGGCCGAGGCGGGTGGATCACCTGATGTCAGGAGTTTGAGACCAGCCTGACCAACATGGTGAAACCCTGTCTCTACTAAAAATACAAAATTAGCCGGGCGTGGTGGCTCATGCTTGTAATTCCAGCTACTCGGGAGGCTGAGGCAGGAGAATCACTTGAACCCGGGAGGTGGAGATTGCACCAAGCCAAGATTGCACCATTGCACTCCAGCCTGGGCAACAAGAGCGAAACTCCGTCTCAAAAATAAATAAATAAATAAAAAAAAAAGTAAATAAATAAATAAAGGGACCTCCTTTAATCATGTTGAACAGTGTTCACCACTTTTAGGCAATAAAAGAACAGTTATATTTACGTAAGATAAACTAATGTGAAAAGCAGATTAATACGTTAAGTAATATATTAGTTTAAATGCAAAGCACATAACTAAACACTTTTCAAAGGATTTTTTTCTAAATCTGGTTTAATCCCACTTAAACAGAAGTTACTAAAGTTGGAGCTCTAGCAAGATTTCCGGGTCGATCATTATTAAAATGGGATAAGCAAGAGACGTATGAGTAGCAAAACCCACTTTAAATAAAACGCCTCTAAATTCTCTGTGTGCAAAGGCATCATTACCAACTTCCTCAGTTTTGAATACCCTGGAGTCTGAATCAGAAAGAAAGAGAGAGTCAGAAAGTGCCACGTAACTGAGAAACAGAACGGCTCTCTAGACCTTACCGATGGGACCCGCAGTAAAATGCTAAGAAGATGATTAGTCTTGTCCTGCTTATAAGTCTACATCCTTATCACTTAGGAAGAACATTAATTGAAATCTATATTCAACTCATCTTAATGATGTAAAGCTCTCACATTGAGAAATGGAGGTGAACCTGGGGAGGAAGAAAAAATAAAAGTTTGATGGCATACATGTAATCTAGTTACTTAAAGTTTTATGGCATACATTTAATCTAGTTACTTTGGGTTAGTTTTGGTCCTAAAAACTTTTCTTACAAACGACCTGATTTGTATGTTTGTTAATCACATTATCAGAAGTAAATATATGCTTTTTCAATATTTATTATTATTTACATAAAAATGTTTAATATTGTCCTAATGGACTTAGCCATTTGCAAAACAGTAACAACAACAACAAAAACAACAACTCAGAATGGCAGAACTTGAGAGCGGAAATCAAGACCAACAGCTACTCTGGTGGCTACATCTTTATAGCAGCTATTTTCTTCCCAAGAACCTCGAGAAAGTCTCATCTCCTAAGTGAAAACACGTTAGAAGAAGGCATTACGATTTAAAATTCATGCTTGTGATGCTCCACTTAGGATTAGATAATGAAGATGTGTCCTCTATCAAAAAAGGACCTTAGGGCAGACATAAACAGTAGCTAGCTCTCATGAAACTTGACTTCCTCAAACATCAAGATTCTCAAAGCTGGCTGGGCACAGTGGCTCACACCTGTAATCACAGCACTTTAGGAGGCCGAGGGAGGAGCTTCACTTGAAGTCAAGAGTTTGAGATCAGCCTGGGCAACAGAGCAAGACTCTCACCTCTTTTAAAAAACACACACACACACGATTCCCAAAGCCAACTGATTCCAGACTCTAGCCAGTATGAAACCATGTTGTTTCTTACATCAAAACAGAGCCAAGTAACTTTATCCTCTTTAGTAGGTTAACCATTAGTTAAGAGGAAAGCATCATCTTACATAAAAATACAGTACAATTTTCACACACACACAGACACACACACATACACACAGATACACATAGATACACACAGATACCCACACGGAGACACAGACACACACACAGAGACACAGATACCCAGACACACATACACACAGTGACACAGACACACAGATACAGACACACAGAGACACACAGAAACAGACACAAACACACACACAGACACACACACGAAGGAAATAAAGGGTAAATCTGTGTCTTTTGGCTCCATGTTCCCACGGCAGTCCATGCTTTTTCTAGCAACAGTTGGACACTTGTCTCAACCTGTTCAATTTATCCTTAATCTCTCACAAGACAGACCATGTAATCTTTGGAAATGGTAAACTGATGGCTCTATTTTTGGGTTATAGTCATATAATTATTATTCTTGTTTTATTTCTGTTTGTTAAAAGCCCTCAAAAAAACTTTTCTAAAAATAGTGTATAATCTATTTGAAGTATTCACACAATCTAATCATTTCCCGAGGAGGCTATTGTTATAATAAAATTTCATTTTCTCTCAGCTATTGTCATGAAGCAAAGAAACAAAACCAGTGATGCTTCCCACCCTATAGTGAATGATTCTGACAAACATTTCATTTAAGTGTCTACAGGAGTAAACAAGTCCTTGTTCTCAGTGAGGAATTCAAGGATAAACTCTCAATCTGTTGCAGCTTTCAATGGCCTATTCTGCCACTGAAAGTTCTGATGCTTGAGGAAATTTATAAAACGCAGGCTGAACATGGTAGGTCCTGAATCTTAAAAATGTTTCAAAACACTCTCTACACATATACTGACCTTCCTTGACACATTTGTGCAGAAAGAAAATAAATTTTGCAACTCTGAACTGGCAATTAATTTAGACTCTAATTTATAACCTCCTGGAAATTACCATGGAATGAAGTGGTGGCGCCCAGTGGAAGGAACTGGTGCGTTTCCAGGACGGGGCAGCCGGGCTTCGCTGCGGGGGGCGTGGAGCCTCTGCAGGCCCAGTGCTCTTCCCCAGCCACCACGCTGCGAGGAGGCCCAAGCAGGGCAGCTGGGGGCAGGTGGGAGGCCACAGCGCAGAGCAGCACAGATGGAAGAGAAGGGCCACCCAGTGGAATCTGCCCAAGTTCCTGACCCAACGGATCATCAACTACCAAAATGACTGTCATTTGAAGCCCCTGTGTTTTGCGCAGTCATTACTAACCCAGGCGGCCGGCCTGGCTGAAGCCTGAGGGACCGTGTTTCAGCAAGCTCTGCAGTGATGCCGATGTTGCTCGCTTTGCCAAGGGCCTAGAAAAGCTCCGTAATACTTTTCTGTATGTGTCAAGTTAACATGGCATTATAAGATAAAAATTTTTAAAGATAATACCTACACATGACAGTCAGATAAAATGCTAATCTTTTTAACATTTTTCCATGTCAACATTTAAATGAAGGATCTCCTGCATTGCAGAGTATCAATAACTATAAATGGTTACCTCTAATAGAAGCTGAATTATCTTAAGATTATACTGAAGATATTAAAGTAACAGTTCAAAATAGTCAGAAAAAAAGTTTTATCATTCACTGAAATTTTAAAGTGTCCCTCCTGATAAACATTTAACAATAACAAATAATTGCTATTATTTTAAAATTTGGATCAGACTAATTCTTACTTTGGAAAGGAAGCTGGATAGATGTCTAAGAATTAAACTGCTCAAAAGTAAAGCATGACCCACACTTTCCTTGAAAAATCATGATCATTACACTCAGACCTGAAATGGCCAAATTTTAGAAAAGTGTGAGAAGCAGCATTTCTTGCTTGGGTGACTACTGCCAGAGAAAACGGGGGTGAGGGGATGAGGAAACAGAGAGAAGTGGAGGGAAAAAAAAAAAAACTGCATGAGATGGAAGAACAGCTATAGCAGAAACCGGAACCTGTCAGGAGCACAGGTGGCCCTGTCCTTACCAAGTGACAGAGCCCAAGAACGCTGAGGGATCTCATCCCAAGTCTTCCTCTGCACCATTATTCTCTTGTCTATTTGCTTTTTTTTTTTTTGAAATAAGGTCTGGCTCTGTCGCCCAGGCTGGAGTGCAGTGGTGCAGTCTCAGCTCACTGCAGCCTCCACCTCCCGGGCTCAAGCAATCCTCTTGCCTCAGCCTCCTGAGTAGCAGGGACTACAGGTGTGTACCACCACACCCAGGTAATTCTTGTGTGTGTGTGTGTGTGTGTATATATATGTGTGTATATATATATACGTGTGTGTGTGTGTGTATATATTTTTTTCTTTTTTGAGATGGAATCTTGCTCTGTCACCCAGGGTGGAGTGCAGTGATGTGATATCAGCTCACTGCAACCTCTGCCACCTGGGTTCAAGTGATTCTCGTGCCTCAGCCTTCTGAGTAGATGGGACTACAGGTGTGTGCCACCAGACCCAGTTAATTTTTTGTATTTTTAGGAGAGATGGGGTTTTGCCATGTTGCCCAGGCTGGTCTCGAACTCCTGACCTTAAGTTATCCACCCAGAAGTGCTGGGATTACAGGCACGAACCACCACGCTCGGCCTGCTTGTTAGTTTCTAGAAAAGACTGGTAATGGTTTCTTGAGACTATTGACGATAGTTACTGAGTAATCAGGGTCTAAACTAAAATGAGCTTTAACTTTAATGACTATTTTGCCTCAGCGTCTTAGAAAGAAATAAAAGTGGAATAGAGAAGATAAATAACAAGAGTTTTATCATAGAAAACCAAATGCTTTCATTTGTTAAAAGTAGACTGAATCTGACATCTGGTGTGTAGTTCATAAATCAAGAGTTATTTTATAAACAGAGTCATTCTGTAGATGCAGAAATACTTTTCAGTGTAGACTTTCCCCTCTTTTGATATGTTAAGTCATTTCTCCATTCAGAGGCAAAATAATAACTCTTCACTGCCTTTAGAATAAACATTTCCTCCCCCGATGTGGAAACTAACTTAAATTTCAGCATACGTTTTCAGGGGAGAGGGTGAAGTTTGCAGACCGAGAGCTATGTCTCCGTGGTTGAAACAGTAAGTTTCTGACCACATCTCCTGGAGGCCATGTTTCATGGTGAAACGGGATCTTCTCCAGCTGGTTCAGGCTGGAAGCGGAATCCAGGTGGGTGGGATGGCAAACTGTTAAAGAATCCCCATTGCCGTCACTGTCCTTTGGATGTTAAACCTCGTTTTTTTCCCCACACAATATGAAAAACCTAAAGCACCAGAACCAGTGCTGGAGACCAGCCGGTTTAGACCGGAAGTCATACTGCTGGTGGTACACGGCAGAGAAGCCCGTTTACTGTCTCTCTAGGTAGAAATATCTAGAGGATGTGACAGCCTCTGAGAAACATGATGTTACTATGTGGATTTTAAAAAATATAATACTTGCTATAATGTGCATATTGGAGGCAACTGTGAAACTGGTCTGTGATCACCAGTGTAGTCTGTTGTAAATTCAAAGACAGCTTGTTGAACTTTGTTTTTATTTTTTACCTACTGTTTTCAGAGTGCCTATTTTGAATTAAAATTTGTTACACCACTGCAAAAAAAAAAAAAGAGTTTTAGTCCCCGAAGTAAAATGTCAGTTTACAAAGAGCAGTCTTGGGCACATCCATTAGGATGGCCACTATTCAGAAAACAGCGATCGTTGGCAGGATGTGCAGAGGCTGGTTGGATGCTCTGCTTCGCTGCTGATGGGAATGTAGAAAAAAAATATGGTGGTCCTCATTCCTCAAGAAATTAAACAGAATTACCATACAGTCCAGTAATTCCATTTCTGCATATACACCCAAAAGAATTAAAAGCAGGGACTGGCGCGGTGGCTCACGCCTGTAATCCCAGCACTTTGGGAGGCCGAGGCAGGCGGATCATCTGAGGTCGGGAGTTCGAGACCAGCCTGACCAACATGGAGAAACCCTGTCTCTACTAATAATACAAAAATTAGCCGGGCGTGGTGGTGCATGCCTGTAATCCCAGCTACTCGGGAGGCTGAGGCAGGAGAATCACTTGAACCTGGGAGGCGGAGGTTGTAGTGAGCTGAAATTGTGCCATTGCACTCCAGCCTGGGCAACAAGAGCGAAACTCTGTCTCAAAAAAAAAAAAAAAGAATTAAAAGCAGGGTCTAAAACAGGTATATGTACATGCATCACGCATGTTCACAGCAGTGTTATTCACAAGAGCCAAACAGTAAAATTAAACTAAGTGTCCACTGGAATGAATGGATAAACAAAATGTGGTCTATACATACACGGAATATTATTCAGCCTTGAAAAAGGAAGGAAATTCTGACACACACTACAACAAAACATTATATCAAGCGAAACGAGCTAGTCACAGAAGATACATACTGCGAAATTCCACTTACGTGAGGTCCCAGGAGGAGTCAACTCCAGAGACCAGAAGTAGAATGGGGGCTGCCAGTGGCGGGGGAGAGGGAAGTGGGGGTCAGTGTTTGATGGCGACACAGTTTCAGTTTGGGAAGATGAGAAAGTTCTGGGAATAAACACTGGTGATGTTTACACACTTTGAAAGTACTCAGTGCTACTGAACCGTACACTTAAACAGTTAAAATGGTTAAAAAAAAAAAGACAAAAGGCTGCGTGTGGTGGCTCACACCTGTAATCCCAACACTTTGGGAGGCCGAGGCGGGTGGCTCAAGAGGTCAGGAGATCGAGACCATCCTGGCTAACACGGTGAAACCCCGTCTCTACTAAAAATACAAAACCTAGCTGGGCGAGGTGGCGGGTGCCTGTAGTCCCAGCTACTCGGAGGCTGAGGCGGGAGAATCGTGTGAACCCGGGAGGCGGAGCTTGCAGTGAACTGAGATCGCGCCACTGCACTCCAGCCTGGGTGACAGGGCGAGACTCTGTCTCGAAAAAAAAAAAAAAGACAAGACAAGACAAAAGAACAGTCTTGGGGAAATAAACCCCCAAGGACTCCTGACTTGACTGGTTTAAACACGAGACATCCCACGCTCCATCACTCTCTCCTTCAGACAAGCAGCCTACGAGGACACAGCACTAAAAGGGGGCGGGGGAGGGCCCTGGACAGTCGGGGCGGAGGGAGCACAGTGTTTAACCTTCCCTGAATCCGTGCAGAAAAGCAGACGCAGCAATTAGAAAGCAAAGTCAAACACCCAGAGGCGACATTTACCATAAGTTTGGGTGAGAAAGTATCATCACCAACCCAAGTTGTAAGCACTAGGGGATGAGCCACTGCCAGCAATAGGACCCGCGTGGTGCCGGCGACGTGGGGGTCACAGGCCTCTGACAGATGTGAGAACAGGAGGGCCTCGGAGGTGCCTACACGGCAAGACCAGGTAAGGACGAGCCTGAATTAGGCTGTGGCAGCGGGCAGAGGCCACCAACGGGGCCCACACTGCAGGGAAGCCCGAGAGCAGAAGAGCTGGGCAGAAAGGGAAAACGGAGATGGAAAAGAGAGAAAAGCTGAGGAGGGGAGAGATCAGTGCCAGACAATCTGACAGCAAAGCAGACATTTGTCTACTACACGCCTGCACACACACACGCAGCCAAGAGGGAGCACCATGAAGTCACAAAGCTGCCCCGAACCATCCTCCTGAAAGACTAGGAAAACTAATTTCACATAAAAATGAGCAACAGAACAGCCCTGAGATCAAATCCCATACCATGCTATCCGAAGAAAAAAGATGCTGCAAACAGAAGTCCCCCCTTGAAAATGAACGCATGCTGGGAAACACACCGACAGAACAGATCGAAAGTGCGACCTTCAGCCGAAACCATGGCTCACGCCTGTAATCCCAGCACTCTGGGAGCCTGAGGTGGGAGGGCTGCGTGAGACCAGCAGTCTGAGACCAGCTCGGGCAACATAGTAGAACTCCGTCTCTCCAAAAAAAATTTAAAAATTAACCAGGCACAGTCTGCGTGCCTAAAGTCCCGGTGAGATGGGGGGCTGAGGTGAGAGGATCACCGAAACCCAGGAGCCTGAGGCTGCAGTCATGGCCACACCTCTGCACTTAAGCCTGAGCAACGGAGGGAGACCTCAACTCTAAAATCAAATGTTAAGCCAGGTGTGGTGGCTCACGTCTGTAATCCTAGCACTTTGGGAGGAAGCTGAGGTGGGAGGATCACTTAAGCCCAAGAATTTGAGGCTGCAGTGAGCTATGATCACGCCACTCCACTCCAGCCTGGGCAAGAGAGCAAGACCCCGTCTCCAAATAAATTAAAAAAAAAAAAAAAA
>NW_012102044.1:844611-845235 GCF_000951045.1 Mandrillus leucophaeus | reverse complement strand
CGGCAGAGAAGCCCGTTTACTGTATCTCTAGACCAGCCGGTTGAGACCGGAAGTCATACTGCTGGTGGTACACGGCAGAGAAGCCCGTTTACTGTCTCTCTAGGTAGAAATATCTAGAGGATGTGACAGCCTCTGAGAAACATGATGTTACTATGTGGATTTTAAAAAATATAATACTTGCTATAATGTGCATATTGGAGGCAACTGTGAAACTGGTCTGTGATCACCAGTGTAGTCTGTTGTAAATTCAAAGACAGCTTGTTGAACTTTGTTTTTATTTTTTACCTACTGTTTTCAGAGTGCCTATTTTGAATTAAAATTTGTTACACCACTGCAAAAAAAAAAAAAGAGTTTTAGTCCCCGAAGTAAAATGTCAGTTTACAAAGAGCAGTCTTGGGCACATCCATTAGGATGGCCACTATTCAGAAAACAGCGATCGTTGGCAGGATGTGCAGAGGCTGGTTGGATGCTCTGCTTCGCTGCTGATGGGAATGTAGAAAAAAAATATGGTGGTCCTCATTCCTCAAGAAATTAAACAGAATTACCATACAGTCCAGTAATTCCATTTCTGCATATACACCCAAAAGAATTAAAAGCAGGGACTGGCGCGGTGGCTCACGCCTG
>NW_012102044.1:820163-840101 GCF_000951045.1 Mandrillus leucophaeus | reverse complement strand
AAAAAAAAAAAAAAAATTTTTTTTTAAGTGTGACCACTGACTTCAAAATAAAGGACATTAAGAAATGAAACAAAACATGAAACACCACAAATGAGAATTAGGAAAACTTAGTAATGAGGAAATCACACTCAAGAATTAGAAACAAAGGAAAATCATTCCGGAAATGACTTTACTAGAAGGCACATGAGGGAGATAAACTCAAAGGCAGCCACACACTGCATAACGTCTCCGCCAACGACAGGCCGCGTAAGTGACAGCGGTGCAACAGGACTGCAAAAGTGCATTTTCACTGCACCTTTTCTATGCTTCAGTGTGTTTGGATACACAAATCCTCACCACTGTGTTATGGTTGCCTACCATATTCAGTACGGTCACACGCTGTCCAGGTTTGTATCCTGGGAGCCATGGGCTGTGCCATACTGCTAGGCGTGCAATAGGCTATGCCACCCAGGTTTGCAAACATGCACTCTGTAACGTCGCACAAGGATGAGACTGCCTAACGATGCATTTCTCAGAACCTATCGCTGCCATTATGTGACACATGACAGGTGATGACTTCAGAGAAGAAGATAGTGAAAAAGGAAGAGCATTTTTAAAAGAAAAAAGAAATGAAGTACAGATTAAAAGGACTGAGAGAAAGCAACGCACACTGCCGAAGACTTAACTCCACAGAAGACCCAGCTCCACAGGGGACCCAACTCTATAGGGGACCCAGCTCCACAGAAGACTCAACTCCACAGAGGACCCAACTGCACAGGGGACCCAACCACACAGAGGACCCAGCTCCACAGGGGACCTAGCTCCACAGGGGACCCAGCTCCACAGGGGACCCAGCTCCACAGAAGACCCAACTCCACAGAGGACCTAACTCCAATTAAATGGGTAACTGGAGTTTCCAGAGAGACCAAAACCAAATACAAGGAACAGAACAAATGCTTAAAACTACAATTCAAGAACATTTTCCCTGAAATTAAAAAAAGATTAGAAAGTACTTACTGAAAACACTCAGCATCACATGAGAACCCTGACCACGGATGACCCACAACACCCAGGCACATTTTAGTAAAATTACTGGGCTTCAAAGCAAAAGAAAAAATGGCCTTTGTTTGGGTATTTAGGCAAAACAGTAAGCAACTTACAAGGCCAAGACGACTGGCTTATCATCATCCCGTCTGACAATAACAATCTACGCCAGAAGAAAGTGAGCGACACCCTTGAGACATTCCAAGGAACGAAAAGGAGGCTAGGATTCTGTACCCGTCACGCAAGGACTCGGGGAATACCGTCCCCAGCAGCACTTCCTGGGGATCCACCGGAGAACGAATTTCAAAACCTGTGGGCAGGGAGACGTCAGCGGAAGCCCTGGCGATAAGCAGGGGCTGCTGGGCAACACAGAGCGAGGACCACCCAGAACGACAGGGGAGGCCTGGCTGTGTGCCTGGACAACAAACATGGCCAAACTATTGTTTTAAATGGGGGGAGCGTGTATAACCCCCTTTTCCTTTCCACGACTCACAGTAATTCCACCGGTGGAGACACATCACATCATCACTGAGCCTGTGGTGTGCGCCACGTGGGACTGGCTAACACGTCACCGCGGACATTCTAACGCTACCTTCACCTGCGCCCTGGAGGGCCAGAACAGAAGAAGGGAAACACAGCTTAACACAGACAAGCTCAAGTAGGAAAAATAATCTGTAGTCCTGACTGTGGTTTAGAAGCTTCCAAATGAACCAAAATTTAAAAAATAAAAAAACAAAAAGCCTAGAAACAACGACTCTGAACAAGCACCAGCAGCGACTCCGCCACGGCCTGAAACCAGTTTCCGCTAAAAGAAATCAGGGCTTCTTGGAGAAAAAGTGAGTCCAGGTCTGGGGCAGAAGGCGGCTGGACGAGCCCAGGACAGCCTGCAGTGCAGACAGGAAGGGAGCTGTCACCACCAGAGCACACCAACAGCACTCCACGAGTTCACGGGGACGTGAACAATAAACTGACCCTCGGTCGAAGGAAGCAGGGAACGCACTCGCCCCAGAGGTCATCCTGCCTTTCTGAGCAGCCTGTACCTCTGGCACCAACACCAGGAGATGGAAAGACTTCCTTCTGTGATCATCCCAGCTCACAAAGAGAAAGGGCAGGACAGGCTCTCATCGCTTCGCAGCCCTGAGCGAGGCTGGTCTCAGCACTGCGGGTGTCCTCAGGTGCCGCACATGGCAGGCTCCTGAGCCAAGATGCAGCAGGCACTGCTACTGTTACCCGAGAGGCAAAGCGAGAGCCCAACAGGCCCCACGCGCCTTGTACAGCAGGCACCGCAATTTAGTAACCACAGTGTGCCGAGACGCATCTCAGCACCTTGTATCTCTCGCCAGCCCTCTGTGTCTCTCCCCCGTGCCTCTGCCCGTGTCCCTCTGGCGCCTCTGCTTCCGTACCTCTGTCCCTCTGTCCCCTGTCTCTCTATCCCTCTGTCTGCCGTGCCTCTGTCCCTCTGTCCCCCATGCCTCTGCCCCTCTGTCCCGTCTATCCCTGTCCCCCGTGCCTCTATCCCTGTCCCCCGTGCCTCTGTCCCTCTGTCCCCCATGCTCCTGCCCCTCTGTCCTGTCTCTCTATCCCTATGTCCCCCATACCTCTGTCCTTCTGTTTCCTGTGCCTCTGTCCCTCTGTCCATCTCTCTATCCCTCTGTCCTCCGTGCCTCTGCCCCTCTGTTCCCCATCTCTCTATCCCTGTCCCCTGTACCTCTGTCCTTCTGTCCCCTGTGCCTCTGTCCCTCTGTCCCCCATCTCGCTATCCTTCTGTCCCGTGCCTCTGTCCCTCTGTCCCCCATCTCGCTATCCCTCTGTCCCCCGTGCCTCTGCCCCTCTGTCCCCCCGTGCCTGTGTTCCCTGTCCTTCTGCCCTGTGTCTCTGACCCTGTGCCTGTTCATCTGTGCAACTGGCCTCTCAGGTGATCAGTGCACATCTCCCAGCACCCAACCCAGCTCCACCTCCACTTTCACTGCAGTCCCCGAATCCCTGCTGTAGGGTTAGGAGTGACAGTTAAAGCGAATGCAGACTCCTCAAGTAAAAAAAACATTTATTACTGTCCATGCAAATGGGCCATATTAATGATCCATAAAAATGGATTACAGTATTTTAAAATAAAACACAAAAGTGGGCTAAATTGTTGGTGTGCAGGCTGGGGTCTACGTGGCACAGAGAGAACAATTACGAGCTGACACAGGACATTTACAAATTCGTTTACATTTTAAAATTTAAACATGTGAACCCAGAAGTGGAGAGACGCTATCGACTGAGATCTTCAGGCACATGGTATCATAAACTCATCTACCTACGTACAGAGCAAAGTGTGGAGAAGGCAAGAAACCAAAGGGTGGTCATGTTACAGGTGGGCCAGCCACGGTGGCTCATGCCTGTCATCCCAGTACACTCTGAAGTGGGAGGAATGCCTGAGCTCCGGAGTTCCAGACCAGCACAGGCAACAAGGCAAGACCTTGTCTTTATTAAAAATTAAAAAACAAAAATGAAAATAGCCAGATGCAGTGGTGGACACCTGGAGTCCCAGCTACTCAGGAGACTGAGGTGGGAGGACTGCTTGAGCCCAGGAGATTGAGGCTGCAGTGAGCTGTGACTGTACCACTGCACTCCAGCCTAGGTGACAGAATGAGACCCTATCTCAAAAAAACCAAACCAAAACCTAAAATCATTAGTTGGCTATACAGAAATCATGTTGCTCACATCCACTGATAATCTTATTACGATCTGGCATTTTACATATTTGGATTTCATACTCACCTAAACCTTTCTGCCCTGGGTTCTTAGCGAAACTGAAGGTAAACTGATAAAAATCTTTAAATTTGGCTGTGTCCTTCAGCTCCTGCTCCAGTCTTGGCAGAAGAGCCTTTAGCTTCTCCATGCTGTCACACCTGCAATGAGGGAGACAGTGGTTTGTGCTGCGGCAGACGCACCTCCCTAGTCGACTCTCCTCTTGTCCTCTGTGCAGGAACTGTGGCCAGGCACGCGGGTCCAGCTGGAGACCGTATTTCCCAACTTCTTTTCCTTAGGCGCGGCCTAAGGCTCTAAGTGATCAGGTAAGAGAAGGGAAGGAGGGCGATGCCTCTCTTGCTAAAAGGAATTCAAAATGCTCTAAGACGGATACTGGTGGCGGCTGCCCAGCTCTGGGAATATACTAAAACCACTGAGTCGTAGACTTTAAATGAGAGAAAATATGGTATGTGAATTAGATCTCGATAAAATTATTAAAAGAAAAACCCAAAACTTTTGCCCTCTTCCTGAGAACTGGAACAAGGGCGTGGTCTAACTCGGTGGCTCTGACCATGGAGAGAGGCCCCTGCCCTGCGGTGACAGGGCATGAGGTGAGAAGATGGCAGGGACGAGGGAATGGAAAGACGGAAAGAGCCTATTTCTCTTTTTGACTTGCAGAATGGAGTCGCCCTGCCAGCCTGGGCCACTGCTACCTCTGTCCCATCATACAAGCGAAAAATAAACTCATATAAATCTTAAGCTACCTTATGTAGGGATCTCTTCATTATAGCAGGTTAGATTTAAAATACCCAGGTATTGTAAAACACAGCTCTATATTGTTTTAAAATTGATTTTTTCCATCAAAAAGTCAATAACCTTTAAAAACAGTCAACAGCCTTTAAGGCAGAAATCGACAACAGTAAAACAAAGTCTATCTTTCTAATTTCGACTGCACAGCAAAGCACAGAATAAAAGCAACACTTATCCACTTACCCAAGCAGAGCAGAGGTAAGGAAAGAACATTGGAGAAAGCTTTAGAGAAGCTAGAAAAGGCCATAAAGACGTACACAGAAAAGCACAGATGCAGGACTCAGTCCTGTGTGTAGTCACAGTCCCGTTCTGGTCAACAGCAGGAGGTGGATGTGACAGTGGTCCCATAAAATCATAATGGCACCTAGAGGTTCCTGCCACCTCGGGGTGTCAGAGCCACTGCAATGTCTAGCACAATGCATGACCATTTCTACCTTTAGGTGTGTTTAGATACACAGACTTACCACTGTGTTACAGCTGCCTACGGTACTGAGTACAGTCACCCGCTGAACAGGTTTGTAGCCTAGGAACAACAGGCTGAACCACAGACTAGGTGTATAGTGGGCTGTACCATCTTGGTTTGTGTAAGTACACTCTGTGATGTCTGCACAATGAAATTTCCTAACAATGCACTTCTCAGAGCGTGTCCCTGTCTCTGAAGTGATGCATGACTGCACTGCAGGTGAATGTGAGTGGAAGCACCATCCACATCAACGGTGGCGGCTGGGCCAGGTGCAGCAGTTCGTTCCTGTAATCCCAGCACTTTGAGAGGAGGAGGAGGGAGGATCGCTTGAGGCCTGGAGTTTGAGACCAGTCTGGATGACATAGCTCAGAGACCCACTCTCCACAAAAAATAAAAACTAGCTAGGCATGGTGGCATGTGCCCGAAGTCCCAGCAACCCACTATACCCCAGTTGGCACAACGGAGTGTGATGCTCTTAAAAAAGGGAGTGGGTGGCAGCTAAGGGCTCTTTGCCATTTCAGCCTCCTCTTCCCTCCAGCGAGGCACGGACAATCCGACTTCCGGGCCAGGCCCACTGTGCCCACCACCTATCGGAGCGGTCCTTCAGTGCGCCTCTAGCTGGACGTAAACAGGAACTCACAGTGTGCACCACCTCACATCTGGTGCCTCTGGCTTTGTGACGTCCGAGGTTCGTTCCTGTGGGTATGGACGGCTCCAGCTGTTCATTTTCTTTGCCACATAGAATTCTTGTTATATACATATTTTACGATTCATAAACGCTACTGTTGGTGAACATTCTGGCTGTTTCTAGTTTGCTGGTTTGGAGTAATGGTGTCAACACTTCTGTACACAGATCACAACATACCACGTAGGCACATTCCAGAGTGGCCGGCGGGGTCACAGCGTCTGTGCACCTTCCATTTAGTAACTGATGTCGAACAGTACATTGGAGCTCCCGCTCCACGCACTTTCACTCACATCTGCTGTCGTGTCTTGTTTCAGCCCCCAGAGGGTGGTTTGTTGTGGGGTTCTATTTCACTGAGGTTTTCACCTGCATTTCCCCAGTGAATGAGATTAAGCATCTTATACTTTAACTGGCCCTTGTGCATCCTCTTTTGTAAAGTGCTTGTCAAATCTTTTGCTTGTTTTTCAACATCTTTTTCTTATTGTTTTGTAGAAATTCTTTATATATTAAAGATACAAGCCTTTGCCAGGGTTTTTTTTTTTTTTTTTTGAGACGGAGTCTCGCTCTGTCGCCCGGGCTGGAGTGAGCGGTGCCATCTTGGCTCACTGCAAGCTCCGCCCCCCGGGTTCCCGCCATTCTCCTGCCTCAGCCTCCCGAGTAGCTGGGACTACAAGCGCCGCCACCACGCCCGACTAATTTTTTGTATTTTTAGTAGAGACGGGGTTTCACCATGTTAGCCAAGATGGTCTCGATCTCCTGACCCCGTGATCCGCCCGTCTCGGCCTCCCAAAGTGCTGGGATTACAGGCTTGAGCCACCACGCCCGGCCCTTGCCAGGTATTTTTAAAGAACTTCCACACAGAACAAGGATTGCCTTTCTACTACCTTGATGCTTCTTAACCAGAAGTTCTTATTTTTACTATAATATGCTCTGTCAGTATTTTTCTTTACGGTGATTTATTGTTTCTGTTGATGTTTTAGAAATTATCCTATTTCACAGTCATAAAGACCTTTTCCTATATTATTTTCTACAGACTTTTTGCTTTTGCCTTTCATACTGAGATCTATATCTATCTGAAACTGATGTTTACATATGGTATGCGGTAGAGGTCAGGATTTATTTCTCCCCAAAATACTAGCTAATTCTCCCAGTATCATTTGTTGAAAAAATGTCTGTCTCCACTTAAGTCTAGCTCTGTCGTAAACCAGAAGTCCCTACATACACGGACTTCTTTCTGAGCCCTCCATTCTGCTCCACTGGTCTCTGGTCTATTTATCTGAGCTGGCACTTGATGCCATGTAGTCTTCATTATCGTAGCTGTAAAGTTCTGATTATCTGGCAGAGCAAATCTTCCCATCCTGTTCTTTTCCTTCAAGAACTGCTTTTTGACTGCGCATTTTTATAGAAATTTCAAATCAGCTTGTCAAATTACACATATATAAACCCACTATCTATTAGGATTTTCAAACTGAGATCACATTCAATATAAAAACCTAAGGATAAAATACTGTGTTCCAACCTATGAAGGAAGTATATTTCTCCATTTATTCAGGTCTTGTTTCCTGTCTCTCAATGAGTTATTATTTTCTCTATGGGAGTATCACACATCTTTAATCCGATTTATTCTAGGTATTCTGTATTTTTGAAGATACTGAAAAATGACATATATTTTAAAATTTACTGTTTTGCTGATTGTTGCACTTGGTGTCCTGAAATATAACAGGATTTTATTTGCAGACCTTGGACCCTGTAGTGTGGCTAACGTCACTACCGATTCGAATATTTTATCCATAGATTAGACTAGCTGTGATCTCCTGTTTAATACTGAATAGAAATAGTCATTCAGGTTTTGTTCCGTCTCAAAGGGGAGGTGGCTTACAATTTCCGTAAGTATAATGTTTGCCATAGGAATTTTTTCCTTTTGGTCAGATTAAGAACTGCCCCTCTTATTCTTAGTTTTCCATGAGTTTTTTTTTTTTTTTTTTTTTAATGAAGAAACACTGAATTTGATCAAACCCATCTTATGCACTGGGACGATCCTTTTTTTCTGTTGTTAACCATGGTAAATTAATTATACCGATTGACTTTGTAACATTAAATGGATCTTGCATTCCTGGGTATAACCAACTTTGTCATGATGTATCATCCTGGGCTTATCGTCTTGGATTTTTTGCTAATGACTGGTCAGTTTCCTGATACTGTGTGTAGGATTTTTGCATCTTATCATCTTAGGCATCTTCTGATTCTTATAACTGAGAGTGGCCTATAATTTTCCATTCTCAAATGTTATCCCTTGGTTTTGTCATGAAGCTTGTGCTGGACTTAAAACAAATTGCGAAATCTTTCTTCCTTTACTATTCTCTGGAAAAGGATGTTTAAAATTGGGGACTTTCCTTTTCATTAGGAGTTTGGTCGGATGTGCCAATTAAGTTATCCCAAACAGAAGCTGTCTCTTTGAGACGATTTTAAATTACAGGCTCAAATTCTTAAGAGTTACAGAACTATTAAGATTTTCCATTTCTTCATATGTCAGTTTTAGTAAGTTATATTTTTCATATAGGTTATCAAATTTATTGGCATAAAGCTTTTCATAACAGACTTTTTTTTTTTAATGCTTCTGGCGCCTATCATCTTATCCCTCTTTTCATCTATGTATGTTACTTATGATTTACTACATTTACAAGTCTTTTCAAATAACAAGCTTCTGGCTTTATTGATCCTTCCTAATGACAACTTCTTTTCTATCTGATTATTCTTGTAAATTAAAATACTTTACTTTTCTAATTTACTTGTAAATTCGAAGTAAATTTTCTAATTTACTTGTAAATTAGAATACTGCTTCAAAAATATTAATTCCTTCCTTCTATATTCTTTTTCTATTTCTTGAGATGGAAGGCTTTGTTCACTGATTTTCAGCCTTTCCTTCTTTCTAAAATATGCATTTAATAAGCTGAATTCTACAAGCTTACATATATTTTCACTATCCAAGATATTTTCTAATTTCCACTGTAACTTCTTTCTCATCCCAAGGGTTACTCAGAGGTATGCAATATCCACACATATCCTACCCAGTTATCTTTTTGTTACATTCCTAGTTTAACTATACTGTGGTCAGAAGACATACTCTGTATCATTTCAAACCTCTGAAAATTGTTGCAATTTACTTAATAGCCCAGTTTATTGTCAATTTTTATTAATGTTCTGTGCCTTTAATAAAGTTTTTTTTTTTTTTTTTTAATTTTAAACACCAGGAGAGAACACGAACATAATCCCCCACTACCACAAATTATGCAGTCCAGTTTCCCACATTTGGGAAAATCACAGGCGTCAGCACATCTGGAATGCAATGGATAAGCCCAGCCCCGGGAAAACCACCTTCATGATCATGGTATCTCTCCTGCCAGGCTGTTTTGTGTTTTCTTTTGAAAAGAAAACGTATTCTTCAACATCGAAGGCAACGTTCTAAATGTTCTCCTAGGCCATTTTTTGTGCTGTCCAAATCTTCTATTTCCTCACTAATTTTTCATCCACTCATCCTATCAGTTACTACGATGTGTGTGAAAACTCCTCACTTTGATCATGGATTTGCATCTTTCTCTTTGTAGTTGCTTATTTTTGCTTTAAACACTTTGGGACTCTTCAATAAATACATAAAAACATAAGTGTGACTGCTTTCCAGGTGAGATAAACCCTTTATCATCATGAAATGGTCCTCCTTATCTGCAGAGTTCCTGTGTGCCTCAAAGCTGTTTTAGTTGTATCTATTTTAAACAATAGGAACAGGTGACATTTAAACATCCATCTGGGCCAGGCATGGTGGCTCCCGCCTGTAATCCTAGCACTTTGGGAGGCTGAGGCAAGGTGGATCGCCTGAAGTCGGGAGTTCAAGACCAGCCAGGCCAATACGGTGAAACCCCGTCTCTACTAAAAATACAAAAATTAGCTGGGCGTGGTGGCAGGCGCCTGCAATCCCAGCTACTCAGGAGACTGAGGCAAGAGAATTGCTTGAACCCAAGAGATGGAGTTTGCTGTGAGCTGAGATCGTGCCACTGCACTCCAGCCTAGGTGACAGAATGAGACTCCATCTCAAAAAACAAATAATTAAGAGTACACTCGAAAATAACAATAAAAAGTAGAGTAAATGCATAAACTGGCAACATAATCATTTATATTATCAAGTATCATACACTGCACATAACTGGATGTGCTACGCTTTTATACGAATGGCAGAGCAGCAGGTTTGTCTGTGCCAGCACCACCACACACAGGCAATGTATTGAGCTATGACATTATGATGGCTGGGATGCAGGAATTTTTTAGCCCCATTCTAACCTTACAGGACCACTGTTGTATAAGCGGTCCACTGTTGACCGAAATGTCACTATGCAGTGCATGACTGTTGTTCAATAAGCTTAATGATTAAGAGAGTCACATTAGGCCCTTTCATTTACTTTTATAACTTATCTGTAAGTGAGAAACACCTTATTAATGAAGCCTTTATCCCAATCCTGTAGGTAGAATAGAAAAATGTTACAAGCAAAAAACCAAAATGACATCTTAATTTTTAACATAGCAGCATAATAAATTCTACATTTAATATACAGTATTATGAAATAACATGAATGAATTGAACCTGGTATTTACTGTCAATTCAAAATTGGAAAGAAAAAAACTCAAAAAGAAGAAAATGAGTTACAAAAGGGGTTAATATGAAAAAATCAAAATGTGAAATGAAATAAAGCTTTAAACTGAAAATTAAAAGGAAACCAAAGGCTTAATAGTGCAGAGAGTGCAGATGCATAAGAAATTTTTAAGACACACAAAGAAAATAAACATATGAAATTAATATGTAGAGGTTGCTGAAAAATAATTAATGTTAAAAGTATTTTCATTTCTGAAAAAATTTAAGCTACGAATAATTGACTTACCCGAGTTCTGTCATGCCATCTAGAAATTCCTTTCTGCTAAATTCACACTGAGTTGCTGCCCTGAACTTCCACGCTATGACCAACACACTGATACTGGCAGGATCTAGGCTCAGATCATCACAAAACTGTTGAATCCCATCGATTCCAATTTTGTTTTCATCTTGTGGATCTGTAGTTAATATCAGGGGTAAAGGAAGTTATACTATTTTGAAAAGGAATTCTAAAATAGGAGGTTTGAATCCTAGCATTCTATTATACTACATAGTTCTAGCAAGCGTGTTTCCAATACATCAATCAATAGGCTGCAGTTTTCTACTACACATGAAAGAAATAGTGAGCAACTAATAATTTATCCAGAAAACGGTCCTATTTTTAAAATCTAGGTTTCTGGGTCTTAGGGAAAAAAAAAATCATTGAATTTTTTTTGAGAAGATCTGTTCACTAAGAAAAATTTAATTTCCCTAAAGTGAAATAAAAATTCAAGTTTAGAGAAATTTAGCTCACCCAAAGGCAAACTGCTATAAAAGATACTGTATTGATAAAGTATTTACAATACCTTGGGTTTTTATCACAACTCTGCCAAAGTAAATGAATGATTGATGTTCTTCTTAAGTGATTTCATTTGCTAGTTCTAATGGTACTGGACAATAACTATTTTTCAGAATCATTTAGCTTATGTATCCGCATTTAATAGCTTAGAAATTCAGGTTCCCCACTCCCTATTCCTAGTTATAAATAAAATTAAAGAACTTAGCATTTGTTTATCAGAAAATCAAACTGTAAAATATATTTAAGGCATCCCAGCAAGACTTCACTAAAGCTAGTAATTTCAGACAGATTATATCATATTGTCGTAATGCATATGTAAATTGTGGGTTTAGAAGGTAAAAATAGAAAACCTGTAGCTTCTTTGCTCAAAGAAAGATTAGGTAGGATACACTTTTCTTCCCCTTCACACAAAATCTAACTCTGGTCATTTAAGTAGTTTACTACTACATATATATAGTTAACAAAGAAAAATGGTAACAAAAATGAAGAAAACCATAAACATCCTTCTAACTCTATTCTCATATCAGGGAGAAAACCTCAGCATAGTTTATGGGACACAGGTTCTGTAAAAAAATAAATCCCCACTTATCACCTTATTCAATTCCATCTGCTAATATTATACTTCATGAATAGAAATACTGATCTACAATGCTCTGACCTCATAAACCATCTCAGTAAATTTGATTACAACCATATTCAATATTTCAAGTAATTTTGCAAATACTTGTTCATTTGTATATGCTAACGTAATAACCAATGTTATATTTGTCAACAGTCTTAGAACTATGTTTATTTTTAGAGCTTAAAGTGATTGTACCATGTTTCCACTTTAACTGACTATAACTGCATGAATAAAGTTAAATAATAATGAAGGGATGAAGCTTCAATAACACTTAAAGACACAATTTTCCACTTATACACAAGTATTTTTTCAAAAACAGCTGTATATATTTAAAAAACTTTAAAAAATCTGCATAAAAAGCTTATGACTTACAAAATTAGCTCAACAACTAACTTAGCCAAAAATGTTGGAAGTAGACTAATACTTAACTAAAAACAATTTTCATTCTTTGGGAAGTACAATAAGTACAAATCTGGTTTGTTTTACCACTGACTACGTTTCTGAGCCAAGATTTTTAAAAGCAATTTTCAACTCACTTTTCAGATCTAAACAGAAAGACTAAAGCACACACACAGTATTTTAAAAAGTAAAAAATGAAAATAATAAATAAACAAGAACTAGGCCGGGTGCGGTGGCTCACGCCTGTAATCCCAGCACTTTGGGAGGCCAAGGCAGGTGGATCATGAGGTCAAGAGATCGAGACCATCCTGGCCAACATGGTGAAACCCCGTCTCTACTGAAAATACAAAAATTAGCTGGGCGTGGTGGCGGGTGCCTGTAGTCCCAGCTACTCGGGAGGCTGAGGCAGGAGAATCGTTTGAATGTGGGAGGCAGAGGATGCAGAGAGCCGAGATCATACCACTGCACTCCAGCCTGGCGACAGAGTGAGACGCCGTCTCAGACACACACACACACACACACCCCCCCTAATAAACAAACAAACAGGAACTTAAAGCCAAGGAAATTATTGTATATTTGGGCTAATACTTGTTTAAATGAGAGTCAGGGCTTGGTTTTGTTTTAAAGTTTTAGAAAACTTGGCCTTAAAAACTGGTAGAAAGAAAAAGCAAAATAAGTCAGCTCTTAGATGGCTGCCTCCCCCTCTGCACTGAAGATGAAATTTAAAACCCGCAGAGGGGCGTGGATCTGCATAGGCTCATCATGGCAGTCTTAGTGCAAGGCACAGCTGCATTTTGACGAGAAAAGCTCCCATCCAAGCACTGATGTCAATAAAAATCACAACTGCTCACAATCTGAAACAGAAGGTTTCTTTGCTGAGAGCTTTTCCCAAACCCTCTCAAACCACTGAAGCTACTTCAGTGCTAACACGCCACTGCCCGGGCAAGGAAAACACTAAGGTTTACCCTCACTTCAGGATCATCTTCATGATTTGGTGTTGTTCTTAACCTTCTCATCATCAATATTTCAGCCTAAACAGAAGTGCTTGAAAAAAATACTGTATTAACAGACATATTCACGCCAACACACCAAGCCTCCCAGCAGCAGCTGTTCCCTGACAGGCTGTGCAGTGTCAGACTCACCACACAGAACAAGCAGGCACAGGCCTGGTCCTGCTCCATCGCCGACTCCCCTCTTCTCGCCCTCCCCACCCCCACCAATCACAGTCCCAGCCCCATTGAAACGGAAGAAAGTGGATTCTGCAGCTGAACGTGGGGAGGAGAAGCACCAGCAGCCCGGAGATCTGCCCCTGGCACCAGAAAGAACCTGCAAGTGCAGCGTGCAGGCCGCTCACGGAGGCCGACATCCGTCCAGCTTTGCTGCCCTCACCTCTTACCTTTGTACCTGCCGTACAGCTGCTCCAGCTTCTTCTTGTCCACAGTGTTCCGCATGGACTCCCTGTGGAACGAGTCTGGGTTTTGGAAGAAGCTGTCCGTGGCCTCGTCTAGTCTCCACTCATTCTGCGTTAAGCAGTAGATAGCAGTTCTCTCGCCAGCCTGAGTGCATGCCATAAACTGGCGGACCTTGTCCTTCTGAGACGATTTAAGCTTATGCTTTGGGATGCAAAAGAAGTAGGAAAGCCAATGAAGCCGCTCGGGGTTCGTCCCAGCTCTAGCCTAACGCCTGCACTTTAACTGGGCAGAATTAGAGACAAAGCCTTGCTCGTCATCAGTTAAAAAGACTGCACGGTCTTCCGAAACAACAGTACCTACACTGTAACAAACAGGCAGTCTAAGCTTCAGAAAGTATGAGAATTAACATCTTATACAGAATACATTCTGTTCGCCACCCAGTTCACTCTGCACGAAGTGTGACTATCATTTTTCTAAAGCTCTCAGGAACTCTGTAACGCACACCTAGCCTCTGAGGACACCGGGCAAGGACCTCACGGCGTCACCGGGGCCCCAGCCGCAGGGTCTTCTTTGGTTTCAATAAACTTCAGGCTTTAATGAACAGAAAGAGGCTGTGCAGTTTGCAGACATTTTTTCCCAGTTTAAATCAGCAGAATCACATTGATGAAAATGTACACAAATAACTAAGCATCGTGTTAAAAGTAATTTACGGAAGTTTCACAAGCAGGCACAAAAAAAGCCTGTTATGATTAAATGGAAACAATAATACTAATAACAAGAATGCCTCTGTATACCAGACAGAAATAAAATGAAAAATAGGACAGAGGATCTGGGCAGGCAATAAATAACAACACTGCCAAGCAGCTGTACTATATATAGTATATAATGAAACAAAGTAACATCTTGACACTTCCAGATATAGGAGGGCTGAGATTCCACTTATCTAAAGTAACTTGATGATGTAATCCCAGCACTTTGGGAGGCTGAGGCGGATCACTTGAGGTCAGGAGTTCAAGACCATCCTGGCCAACATGGAGAAACCCCATCGCTACTAAAAATACAAAAATTAGCTGGGCGTTGTGGCACGCGCCTATAGTCCCAGCTACTTGGGAGGCTGAGGCAGGAGAATCACTTGAACCTGGGAGGTGGAGACTGCAGTGAGCTGAGATCACGCCACTGCACTCCAGCCTGGGCGACAGAGCAAGACTCCATCTCAATCAATCAATCAATCAATAAAGAAACCTGATGAAAGCAACACTGGAAAAAAAAGTGATTCACTAACTTCTCTAAATCCAAACAGACCTTAGAATCCACTGGAAGCTAATGTTTTACAAAAATGCTTTACACAATAATATAAGGGGGAAATTTTTTACTCAAAAGGATTTATACTCAATCTTGTTCAAATAAAGATGAGACAACTTATAAAAACACATGGAATGAATTACAACATAACGAAAGTGTACAGAAGGATAACAAGGTATGGTTGAGAAAGGGGTGCCGTTAGTGCAAGGATGTGCCTGTCACATGTTAAGAGCTGGAAATCAGGCTCCAAGCTTCCCCAGTGCCACAGCAAAGAAAACATGATTAGTTAGGAAAATCCATTTTCATAAGATCTAAAACCTTACCAGCAGCTCAGAAGTGGTATAGACCCTTCTGGCCTAAAACCTGAGGGAAACGTCTCCTGGGCTCCTGGCAAAGTTCCATGCCCCCTCACACATACCAACTCCTCACCAAAATGCCAACCACGTACAGCAGAGCCAGCTTCCAGAAGGTTTTTTTTTTTTGAGACAGGAAATCAAAAAGCATGCTGATGCCAAAATACCAGAGGACGATTCCGCAGGAGCGTTAAGATAACACTGTCCAGATACATACTCTCCCACGTGCATCTGCGACCTCTGGGTCCTAAGGCCTTTCAGGAGGTCCACAGAACCACCTTCCTGAGCGTCCTAAGCCGCCACCGGCCTTGCTCACTCTCGTTCTCACAGAGTGCATAGCAGAGGCCTCCACGGGCCGCAAGGCTTGTGATATCACAGGAATGAACGTGAGATTCGAGAGCCTATCTTTGATCAAGCTAGACATTAAAATATTTGCAAAAATGTAATAGGTTTATTATTGCTAATTAAATATAGAAATATTTTAATACTTCCTATTTTAATTTCTAATATGGTAAATATTGATGACTATTACCCACATAAACAAGAGCTCTCATTTAAGAATGGGGTTCTAATCATTCTTAAAAATATATAGGAAATGTGATATATACTACATATATCTATATATATATATCTATACCACAATAGGAAAAACATACATACCACGGCATACTACACAGCCATAAAAAGGACCGAGACTATGTCCTTTGCAGCAACATGGATGGAGCTAGAGGCCATTTTCCTAAGTGAACTGGCGCAGGAACAGATAACCAAATGCCACATGTTCTCACTTGTAAGTGGGAGCTGAACACTGAGCACGTGTGGACACAAAGAAGGAACAACAGACACCGGGGCCTGCTTGAGAGTGGCAGGAGGGAGAGGATCCCCAAACTGCCCACCAGGTACCGTGCTCATTACCAGGCTGACGAGATCATCTGTACGCCAACTCCCATGACACACAGTTGACCTTTGTAACAAACCTGCGCACGTACCCCGAACCTAAAAGTTAGAAAAAACAAACCCGAAAACCACACAACTCCTGAGACTAAACCCTGAGAGAACTGCTAACTCAGGTGAGGCTACAGAATTAACATTTCGGCTACTCAGAACAATGAGTGTTCAGCATTTGGGAGTCTTGAATCCCTTTTGGAATCTGAGGAGTCACAGGTCTGCCCTCCAGGAACACATATATGGACCTCACATGTGCAGGCAGCTTTGCATAAAATTTCAGTGGTTTCACAGATGGCTTAAGCCCATCTGCTAAGTCCTCATAAGGTAGGGGAAGGCAGAACTTAGATGAAGAACTGATGAAGATCAGAAGCCTTCACTCAGCCAACTTTCTCTCTTAATGTTCCAGTCAGCAGTTGGCTCTGCCATCTCAGGCCTGTGGGTCTGTTGCAAAAGCCGACAGCCGTAGGCTGTGTTCCAATAAAACTCAATTTACAAAAACAGACAGCTAGCCTGTGGGCTGTAGTTTGCTGAACCCGATCTAGATTCTAGAGGAATAAATGGAATACATATTCACTACATTATTTTCTGAAACTGAGCTTTTGAATAGAACTAAACGAAAAATTCGAGGTTGTATTATCTGGTAAGATCAAATTGAACTAAATTAAGGCAGATGCCATACTCTCTGACAGTAAGCTGACAAAAGATACAGCTAGAGTCTTTTTATGAAGTTGACAGCCTTCCCAAGGGAGGGTGAGCAAAGCCAAGAATTACCCCAAAAACCTTAAGATAAAGGCAGAAGTGCAACCCCCAAAATGGTCCACCACTAAGAACAGCCATGACATCCTTATTATGGAAGTGGCCATCATTGCTAGATTTAAAAATTCTGCCATGGTTATACAACAAAATTTAGTATATCCATATAACGGAACATAATTCGGCCATAAAAAGGAATGAAGTATTGATACATGCCACATGGAAGAACCTCAAAAGTACGACACTGAGTAAAAGCCAGGCACAAGAAGCCACACAGGGTACGATTCCACTTATACGAAATATCCAGAACGGGCAAATGTCTATAGAGAGAAAGGTGAGTGGTAGCCAGGGGCTGGGGCAAGGGAGGAGTTGGGAGTGACCGCTAATGGGTACACAGTTATTGTTCGGGATGACAAAAATGTTTTAGGACTAGATAGAGGTGGTGGTTCCACAAATTCGTGGACGTACTAAACACCACTGAATTGTACACTTTAAAATAGTTAATTTTATGTTATGTGAATTTCACCTAAAAAAATTCAACATTGTACCCTTAGACCCTCCAAGACTAATCAGCCAAACAATATACTCTTCGGTGACTGAACTATTTAACCAGCATTATACAACTGATGACTCCACATCAGGAAATCTGGAATGTGGAAATTTGGAAGATATGATGGTGTCTGATCTTGAGCTCCTGCCAGTCACCCCTTGAAGCCTCCCCTAATATGTGACAACACCGTTACACTAGCAGCCTAATTTCTTAGAACTCTAGAAGAACAGATGCAGGAGCACATGGATCCAGGCCATTCAAAGTGGTTTTGAACCATTACTATTAGCTATAGAGTGGACAGAAGTTGGTATCGAGAAACACGAAGATTCCCCTGGAATCTACTCAAACTGCTTGATGTCACAAGATACTCCAGCAAACCCTGAACCACACGGTGGTGCCAAGGCACTGGTTCTGAATGAGCAAGAGAAGCTCTGGGGTCTAGGCTTAGCCCATCAACAGGCCTCTGGCCAGTCAACAAAGCTGCAATCATTTGATGTCACCCCTTACAGGTTCCTCCATAAAATAACAGTGATTAAAGCAAAGATCGATAGCCAAGTCTAAAGACTACGCGCTTCATGTCCAAAAGTGACTAAGAGACCCAAGTTGCCTCTTGTGAAAAAGGGAACTGGCATAAAGCTTCTTAGGAAACAAAAAGGATCGTCAACTAAAAAACTACAGGAGAGAGGAGGAAGCCCTGAGTCTCCCTAGACAGGACTGAACCCAGGTCAAACTAACAAAGGCCCAGACGCTAGCAGGAAGCTTTGAGTGCACCCAGACAGGACTGAACTCAGGTCAATCTAATCAAGGTCGACACACTGGAACTAGGACGGCCCTTCAAGCGCACAGCCTTCACTGAGGCTTACCACGTCATGCAAGTTAAATTATTAAGGCCAGCTTTTAAAGTGTGTACATGGGGCGGGGGGGCATTTTCTAGGTTTCATTATTTTATTCTGTTAAAATGTACACAATTCTTGAAATAAAAATCTAGACAATCCAGTGGAAACAGCAAATAAAATCTCTAAACTATGAAAAAGTCTCAAACACTTTAATTGTGACCTTGTGAAAAACGACTCATATAATCTGGCACGAAGGATACCCATATGTAAAAGCGAAAGAAATTACTCTTAAAATGTCCTTAGGGTCGCCTTACAAGGGGCTGGCCGGCCAATCATGTTGATCAAACAAACTACATAAGCTTATGGATCACTTTGACTGTTTTGGTATACAGCACGCTAGAGGGAGGGGGAGTTAAATTCATCCCTGCTCTTGGATCTCCAATCTCGGCAGCTGGGGAACGCTCCTCTCCCGCATCCTGAACATGGTCGTTTTCCCCAAGCTAAGTTCCTGTCCACTCTGCCCCTTTCGTCCTAAAAGCTGGAGCGAGCTATCTCCACCTGCCCAGGTGTGCATCCTAACTCATGCTACCTGGCTCCAGCCCGGCCTCCGCAGTGACCCCTAAGGGTCACAAAAGCCCGGCTGCTGCAGTCAGTGGGACCTTTTCAGCTGCTCTTTGGTCAGCACTGCTGATGGCTCCTTCCTCCTTTAAACTCCATCCTCTTGGTTTCCACACATTCTAGTCTCCTGGTTTCTCCTACTCGCCCTTCTCCGTCTCCTTTGTGGCTCTTCTCCCATCCTGAAGCTTGTCCTCACCCTCCACTCCCCTCTACACGTTACCGTGTCCCTTCGCCGGTGGCTCTCTGGGCCTTAGCTAGGACAATCTTTCTGCTCCTATATGTCACCATCGCCTACCACTAAGGGTCCGTGCATTCTGTTTCTTCTGCCTGGAGCTGCACAAGGCTGGCTGCCCCTGGCACCTCACTTTTCCTCTGGCTAATTTCCAGAGAAATTCTCGAGTTCAACTCACACCCTCAGCATTTGACACCACTCCCACACCCGCATCCTACAGGTTCCTGGAACCCGTGCCTTAGCCCTTGTCCCAACTGTGGTTAAACAGTTGTGCATCTGTTGCCTGTCTCCCCTGCTGGGGCATCAGCTCCCTCAACGCCAAAATCACGCCCGGCCCAGCACCAGTCACCCCCAGCAGCACCCTACTGGCCTCTGAATGGATGTGGACTGAATAAATCCCATCCATCACCATGGTTTCCACCACATTTCAAACTGATGTGCACCTCCAGCAGCCTCACTCCTGGGCTGCAGAACTCTACCAGCTCCACAGACGCACAGCTAGGGCCACGCTACAGCCCCCTCCAGGCCCCGCTAGAGCCCCGCTGCGCCTCCCCTTCCCCTCCCAGCGGCAGGGCCTCCCCCGCGAATCTGCGCTTCTGGCGCATTCCTTCCTTGCGCTGTTTTGGTCAACAGCCTCAGCATCTGCACAGACGCCCGCAGGAGCAGCCGAGCCCTCGCCTGCCTCGACTGCCCGTTTCGGAGCCGCCCTGGGAAGCCCGCGG